>NC_087355.1:28840000-29177500 GCF_030014295.1 Loxodonta africana
CTAAGGAGTGCCTGGAGGATTTGAACTGCCAACCCTTTGGTTAGCAGCTGTAGCACTTAACCACTACGCCACCAGGGTTTCCTTGGTGAGAATAGGAGTTATTAAAATTGCGGTACAGGTAAGGTTGATAACAAGTATAAAAGCATACTTTCATTAACAAGATCAGGGTAAAAGCTCACAATGTGGTCACAAACAAGGCTAACCTGTGTGTGAGCCACCAATCTAATTCCCTCTATGATCCCAGAGTTTAAGGCCAAGTTAAGTGTCCATGAATTGTATGCATTGCTTGATTTGTGCAATTGACAAGCCGTGAGTATAGGAAAGCAGACAAAATAAAAGGTAAAGGAGGCATAAGGAGAGATTTCAAAACAGTCAGAAGATAAAAGAACAGTTGGGAGCTGAAGAATATTGAGACACAATAAACTTAAAGAAAAGGAGTTTAGAGTGGGACATTTTCTGTGACTGGTAATTTATAACAGAAAAAATATTCCATCAATAATATTTGGAGACTTTAATAGGAGAAACAATATTTAACCAATAATATTTAGAAACTTCAATAATGGATAACACAACTAAGAAGGACAAAAACAAGGAACTAGAATATAGAAAAGTTGAACAATACTCTATATTGTGTTGCTTACAATAGAAAATCGCATCCCACAACAGCAGAATATATAACCTTCTCAAGTACACATGGGACATTATCTAGGATGTGCTGTATGACAGGACATAAAACCAATCACTAAATTTTAAAGGTTGGAAATCATACAGAGTACGTTCTCTAACCACAATAAAATGAAATGAGAAAACAAGTTAATATTAAGAAGAAAATTCAGGATATATTAAATATGTGTAAATTAAAAAAAAAAAAATCTCTCCTAAATAAATCGCTCAAAGAAGTCACAAGAGAACTTAGAAAACACTTTGAGATACATGAAAATGATGTCACAATGTATCAAAATTTTGCAAAGCAGCTAAAGCAGTGTGCAGAGGGAAAATTATAGCTTTAAAAGCCTATATTTATAACAAAGATCTCAACCAATTCTTTTACCATAAGAAACTGAGAAACATGATAAAACTAAGCAAGCAGACAAAAGGATATACTAAAGGTTAGACAAGAAGTAAACAGAGAATAGAAAAAAAAGAGAAATTCACTGAAACCAAAACTTGGTTCTTTAAAAATAGTAACCGTATTGACAAACGTTTAGTTAGACTGACCAAGAAAGGAAAGACCTAATCATTTAAAATCAGAAATGAAAAATGGGACATCATTACCCACCTTATAGAAATAAAAAAAGGTTATAAGGTAATATCATGAAAAACTGTATGCCAAAAAAATTAGAAAGCTCTCATTACATCGGGAAAAAATCTAAAAATAACAAAAACTACAGAAACTGACTCAATAAGGAATAGAAAATGTGAGCAGATCCTTAACAAGTAAAAAAGCTTGAGTTACTTATCCAAAGTCTATCTACAAAGAAAAGCTCAGCCCAGATGGCATTAGTGAAAATTCTACCAAAATGTAAGAAGGAATTACTACCAATACTTCAGTTGCTCTTCAATAAACTGTAAGAGAATAGATACTTTTTTAACTCATTCTATAAGGCCAGAATTAACCTGACACCTAAAACATACAAAATCATCACATTCAAGACAGCCGAAGGCCAAGACCTCTTTTTAATATAAACACAAAATGTTCAACAAAACACTACTAAGCCAATCTGTAGTTGTTAAAGGTGCCATCAAGTCAGTTCTGACTCACAGTGATGCTATGTACAACAGAATGAAATGTTGCTGGGTCTTGCTTCATCTTCACAATCATTGCTGTGTTTGAGCTCATTGTAACACACACTGTGTCAATCCATCTTGCTGAGGACCTTCTTTTTCACTGAACCTCTACTTTACCAAGCATGATGCCCTTCTCTAGGGATTGGTCCCTCCTGACAACTAGTCTTAAGTAAGTAAGACAATATCTCGTCATCTTGCTTCTAAGGAACATTCTGGCTGTACTTCTTCCAAGACAGATTTGTTCATTCTTGTGGCAGTCCATGGTATATTCAATATTCTGGGCCAACGCCATAATTCAAATGCATCAATTCTACTTCCGTCTTCCTTATTCATTGTTAAGCTTTCACATGCCTGTGAGGTGATTGAAAATACCATGGCTTGCTCAGGTGTACCTTAGTACTCAAAGTGACATCTTTGCTTTTTAACACTTTAAAGAGGTCTTTTGTAGAAGTTTTGCCCAATGCAATGCATCTTTTGATTTCTTGACTGCTGCTTCCATGGGTGTTGATTATGTATCCAAGTAAAATGAAATTCTTGACCTCTTCAGTCTTTTCTCCATTTATCATGATGTTGCTTATCGGTACCTTTGTGAGGGTTTTTGTTTTCTTTATGTTGAATTGTAATCCATACTGAAGGCTGTGGTCTTTGATCTTCATCAGGAAGCTCTTCAAGTCTTCTTCACTTTCAGCAAGCAAGGTTGTATCATCTGCCTATCTCAGGTTGTTAAAGAGTTTTCCTCCAATCCAGATGCCGTGTTCTGTGTTCTTCTTTATATAGTCCAGCTTCTCAGATTATTTGCTTAGCATACAAATTGAATAAGTATGGTGAAAGGATACAACCCTGACACACACCGATTCTGAACCAGGCAGTATCCCCTTGTTCTGTTCTAACCACCGCCTCTTGGTCTATGTACAATTAAATGTTCTGTAATTCCTCTTCTTCACAATGTTATCCCTAATTTGGATAACACTGCCCAATACCTTTGCATATTCAATAAAACACAGGTAAACATCTTTCTGGAATTCTCTACTTTCAGCCAAGACCCATCTGACATTAGTAATCATATCCTAGTCCTCTTTAAGCCAAGACTCATCTGACATTAGTAATCATATCCTAGTCCTCTCCTGAATCCAGCTTGAACTTCTGTCAGTTCCATGTCAGTGTACTGCTGCAACCACTTTTGAATTACTTGCACGTAGTGTTAATGATACTCTTCAATAATTTTTACATTCTGTTGATCATCTTTCTTTTGAAATAGCAGGTATATGGATCTATTCCAATCAGTTGGCCAGGTAGCTGTCTTTTGAATTTCTTGGCACAGACGAGTGAGTTCTTCCACCATTGCATCCATTTGTGGACCTCAATTAGTATTCCATCAATTCCTGGAGCCTTGTTTTTCACCAATAACTTCAGTGCAGCTTGGACTTATTGCTTCAGTACTATTGGTTCACTACCTATCAGTGTGTCGTATTGGGGTGGTTTGCAGGTCACTGTGATGCTGAAAGCTATGCCACTGGTATTTCAAAAACCACCAGGGTAACCCATAGTGGACAAGTTTCAGTGGAGCTTCCAAACTAAGACAGTCTAGGAAGAAGAATTTGGGAATCTACTTCCAAAAAAATTAACCAGTGAAAACCTTATGGATAGCAGCAGAATAAAGCCAATCTATAAGGAAAAAAAAAATTTTTTTTTTTTCTTAGCAACATATAAAAGGTATTTCCTACCATGACCCACTGGATTTTATTCCATGAATATAAGAGTATTTTAACAACTGAGAATCAATTTATATAATATACCATAGTGAGAAAGTGACAACATAATAATCTCAATAGTCACAGAAAAAGGATTTGAGTAAATCCAACACACTTTTATGATAAAAATATCAATGAACAAGAAATAGAAAGAAATTCTTTAACCTGATAAATGGTATCTATGAAAAACTAGCAGCTAGCATTGTACTGAATGTTGAAAGACTGAATGCTTTTCCCCTAAATTCAAGAACAAGTCAAAGGTGTCCATTCTCACCAATTATATTCAATATTATATTGGCAGGTATACCTAGAACAATTATACCAGAAAAATAATTAAAATATATTGCAATGAGAAAGCAATATGTAAAAGTATCTCTATTTGCTGATGACTTATTGAAAGCCCTAAAGAAGCTACTAAAAAGTTCAGGAAGATTGTAGGATACACAATAAATATAAATAGTAATTATATTTCTATACACCAGCAGTGAACAGCCCCAAAACAATTTCATTTAATAAAATATCTAAGAATAAATGTAGCAAAAGAAGAAGGAAATCTGTGCTCCGAAAACTACAAAACACTTTTTGAAAGGATTAAAGAAGACCTAAATAAATGGAAGATATACTGTATGCATAGGTTGAAAGGCTATTGTTAAAATGGCAATTCTCCCCAAATTGTTCTACCACTTCAATAAAATCTTTATCAAATCCCATCTAGATTTTTGTGAAAATAGACATGCTGATGCTAAGATTCATAAAAAACGCAAGGAACCAAAAATAGGCAACACAATCTTTAAAATGAAGTACAAAGATGGAAAATTCACACTTCAGTGTGAAAGCAATCAAAATAGTGTGTTCTGGAAATAAGGATAGACAAAAGATAAATGGAACAGAATTGTGAGTCCAGAAATAAACACATTTATGTTCAATTGATTTTCAACCAGGGTTCTAAGACAATCCAATGGGTAAAGAATAGCCTTCTCAACAAGTGGTACTGAAAAATGGCATATCTATATGCAAAACAATAGAGTTGAACTTTCTTATACCATACACAAAAAATAACTGTAACGGATCATAGTCCAAAAAGTAATAGCTAAAACTATAAAACTCTTACAAGAAAACATAGTAGTAAATCTTTGTGACATTGGGTTAGGCAAAGACTTCTAGTAAATGAAACTAAAAGCACAAGTGGCAAAAGGAAAAAAAAGAATCAGACTTGACCTAAGCAATAATAATTTTTTTTTTTAAATAACATTTTGCGCTTCAAAGAGAATCATCAAAACAGCCCATAGAATGGGCAAAAATTTTACAAATCATCTATCTGACAAGGGAATTTTATACAGAATTCTTACAACTCAACAGTAATAACACAAAAACACACAAAAATTGAAAATTTATTGAGGATTTAAACAGGCATTTCTTTAAAGAACATATACAAATAGTTAAAAAGCACATTAGGTAATATCATTAGCCATTTGGAAAATACAAGTCACAATGAAATACCACTTCACGTCAAATCAAAAAGAGAATAAGAAGTGTTGGTGAGAATGTGGACAAACTGGGAGCCTCATAAATTGCTTGTTGGAATGTAAAGAATTTGGCAGTTCATCGAATGATAAACGTGGGTTAATTATGCTGCTGTCGTTGTATGCCATCAAGTCCATTCCCACTCATAGTGACCCTAAAGGACAGAGAAGAACTCCCCCAAAGGGCTTCCTAGGTAGATATCTTTAAGGGAGCAAGTCTTTTCTCCCATGGAGATACCGGTTAATTCAAACTACCAACGCTTTGGTTATCAGCCCAGCACTTAAACATTGCATCACCAGGGCTCCTTGGAATAACTATACGACGCAGCAATTCCTCTTTAGAATACAATCTAGGGTAATGAAAATATATATCCATGTCAAAACTTGCACACACAAGTTCAAAGCAGCATTATTCAAAGTAGCCAAAAATGTGAAATGATCCAGATTCCCTCAACTGATAAACTAATAAATAAAACATGACATACCCAAAAAACATGACATAGATCCATAAGATAGACTATTATTCTGCAATAAAAAGGAATGAAGTACTGATACATGCTACAATATAGATGAACCTTGAAAATATTATGCTAAATGAAAAAAAACAGTCAGAACACATCACACATTGCATGATTTAATTTATATGTAATATCCGGAATTGGACCCCTGGTGGTAGGGATTAAGAGCTCGGCTACTAATAAAGAGTTTGGCAGTTCGAATCTACCAGTCTGGTCCTTGGAAACTGTATGGGGCAGTTCTACTCTGTCCTATAGGGTCGCTATGAGTCAGAATCGACTCAACGTCTATGGTTTTTGTTTGTTTGTTTGTTTGTTTTTATAGAGTCAGAGCAGATTAGTGGCTGCATAAGGGGCTTGGGGAGTGGCTGGGAAACTGGAGAACGACTGCTAATGGATATGGAGTTTCCTTTTGAACTAATGAAAATGTTCCAGAATTGACTGTGGTGATTTCTACACAACTCTGAGAATATAATAAATACCACTGAACTGTACACTCTAAGTGGACGAGTTGTATAGGATGTAATTTATGTCTCAATGAACCTAGAAAAAAATTCAAAATCTTTGCTTTGCATATCAAAAGCAAAGTTCAACATCTAAGTGCAAGTTGTTACTATAAGCCTGGACATGTGAACATACATTCCATATCATGATATTGAGACTTGAGGAGGGAGTCAAGACACTCATATTTGAATTGTGACGCATCTAAACTGTCTCCTTACTTCTAATCCCTAGCAACCAGCCATGCTTTCTTTTTGGTTGGTTTGGCTTGATTTTTTTCCCTGTAGATTGGTATCACCAAGTACATTATACCGATAGAAATAGTAGAGTTAGGGTCTGTGAAAATTTACATATCACAAAATAAGTTTTCTCTACATATATTTTTATATATAAACATATTTGCAGAGCAGAAAATCCCTTTATCATACCATATTTCTTAAGATATAGTCACTGTATCCAAAGTAGATTTTTCTGTCAACTTGAATATCCTTCCCATCAAATTTGACAAGACTTTATACTTCCATTTTGCTGTTGGTGTTAGTTGCCATTCAGTTGGCTGAGACTCATGGTGACCCCATGTACAACAGAACAAAACATAGCCCTGTCCTATGCCGTCTTCACAATCGTTGGTATGCTTCAATCCATTATCAAAGCCACTGTGTCTTTTGAGTGCTCTCTAAATTTAGAGGGCTTATCTTCCAGCACAAGGTTTTGATTGACTAATTTTTGGAAGTGAATTGCCAGGCCTTTCTTCCCAGTCTGTCTTAGCCTGTAAGGTCCACTGAAATCTTCTCATCATGGATGACCGTGCTGGTATGTGAAATACCAGTGGCATAGCTTCCAGTATCATAGCAACAGACAAACCATCACAGTACTACAAACAGACAGAAGGGTAGTAGATTTCTGATTTACTGCCTCAAATTTGAGATTGCAAGAAAAATCAAAGCTAAAGGAATTATTCTGAAGTACCCACTTGTAGGGTATGATTTAACCTGAACCTACCTAAAATATTCTCAGGCAGATGATCCGAATCAATGGGAAGCTTTATATTTACATGTATTTCCTTTTAAAACTTCATACCTGCTGAAGAGAAGGAAACGTGTTAAATCATATCACAAATTCCCACAGATTATAACCATCAACTCACATTTTTATATATTTATGAGATTGTAGCCTATGAAACTAGATTTATCAATGATATATACTCATATCACTGCCCAAAGAGGGAGGAATTAATTAGAGATATGTCCGTTGATCAGTGCTTTTGCTAGACTACAGTGATTAGAATAATGGAGCCTAGTTAAAGTAGCCACCAGGAAATGTGGAAGAGAATCACACATTGGCCTTGATAGACCTTGGACAAAATTGACTCTCTTGTAGTATTAGAAAAACAAAAAAGAAATTAATTCTTTTGATGTTTCCTTTTATATGTTAATATTATTAAAATGTACATTTTTATTACAGTGCCATCTCCTGAGGCTTATTCAACAGGCGTCCTCTGATCTATCTCTATTAGTGACGCCAGTGTTGTGTCCCATTCCTCAATCTGTTGCCTTTCTTCCTCTATTGCCTACCCTGCCCTTCTCTCTTATTGCTATCCCTTAAGGAAATTCTTTTGTTGTGAAGTTTGCTCAAAAGAATTATTTAAATAATTAGTTACACAATCCACAATAGAGAACAATTACGTTTTTAAATGTCCAGTTAAGCCTTCTAGACGAGTTATAACAATAAATTCAATGCTGTCTTTGAAAATGTATTGACGCCTAACTGAAGAATTTCTCCTTTTCCTACTAACCTCTAACAACTGTCAAGTCCTCTTAACCTAAGACAGTAACTAAAAAAAAAAAAAAAAATAGATGTTTGCAATTAACCCTCAAGCCAGGACTAGAAGACCCAAAAACCAAACCAAACCCAGTGCCGTCGAGGGGATTCCAACTCATAGCAACCCTATAGGACAGAGTAGAACTGCCCCATAGAGTTTCCAAGGAGTGCCTGGCGGATTCGACCCTTTGGTTAGCAGCCGTAGCACTTAACCACTACGCCACCAGGGTTTCCGGACTAGAAGACACATGCTAAAAATTCAGCAAAGGGGCCTGAAATTTAAACATTCCGAAGAATTAATTAAGAATATGCAATGTCAAACAATAGAGTTGTTGATCAAGCCCCTTTTAGAAAGTTCTTTTTTAGCATGGGTTTTTGGGTTTTTTAGCATAGTTAACCTCGGGAAGTTTTTGTTAGGTCTATAATCATAAGGGATGAATGTTTCACTGTTGTTCAGGAGTGTTCAATCCCCATTCCTGAATGGCATGAGCTGTTTGAGGATGGAAGTGACTCTGAAGGCTGCAAGGGCACGATAGGGCAGGGAAGATCTTACCAAATGTTTATGTGTGAATGTGAAAGGTGAATAAGTGACTTGTGTTCTACTTTAGTGCTAAATGCTAATAAAAGTAAGTCAAGATCTGTGTATGTGTGCGAACAAGTTTTGGAGAAAGCTAGAAAATTAGTGGTGCTAAAGAATGAATTGCTAACAAGCGATAATTCTTACTAGTAGGCAGAAGTACCAGATACAAAATTCTGAAGTCCCTACATCCAAGCTCCCTGAGGGCCCGAATTCCTGGGATGGTGCTGTGGGAACCAGAGTCTTGGGGAACATCTAGCTCAATTGGCATAACATAATTTATAAAGAAAATGTTCTGCATTCTACTTTGGTCAGTAGTCTGGGGTCTTAAAAGCCTGTGAGTGGCCATCTAAGATACTCCACTGGTCTCACTGTTTTGGGAGCAAGGGAGAATGAATAAAACTGAAGACACGAGGGAAACGTTAGTCTAAAGGACTAATGGACAACAATTACCACAGCCTCTACCAATCCGAGTCCAGTACAAACAGATGGTGCCCAGCTACCACCACTGACTGCTCTGACGGGAATCACAATAGATGGCCCCAGACAGAGCTGGAGAAAAATGTAAAATAAAACTCTAACTCACACACACACACAAAAAAGACCAAACTCACTGGCTTCACAGAGACTGGAGAAACCATGAGGGTATGGCCCCCGGACACCCTTTTAGCTCAGTAATGAAATCACTTCTGAGGTTTACCCTTCATCCAAAGATTAGACAGGCCCATAAAACAAAAGAAGAACTAAAGGGGCACTCCAGCCAGGGGCAAGGACTAGAAGGCAGGAGGGGACAGGAAAGCTGGTAGTAGGGAGCCCAAGGTTGAGAAGGGAGAGTGTTGACATATCGTGAGATTGTTAACTAATGTCTGTTTAACGAGAAACTAGTTTGTTCTGTAAACCTTCATCTAAAGCACAATTAAAAGATTCTGAAGTCCCTCACAGAAAATTGGAGTTTCTTTCTGGATCTTCCACCTGACTCCAAAAAGGAGGAGTGCAGATTCCGATATAATTATCAGAAGCCAAAAGCAAAACATTTTATAAAGACAAAGCTCTCGTACCTTTGCAGACCAAAATAGGATTGATTTCATAAACTGAGTGAGCAGAATTAGAAAATTTGGCAAGTTAACGAGAAATCTTTAGTCACAGGTTCAAGAGATTTTCAATTAACTTCAGAAATGAACAGATTATTGAGGACAAATGAGGATAGCGAAGACCAAGACATAGGGACACATAGTTCACTCAATCACCAAGCCTCAGATACCTTCTTTAATTCTTTCATGAGTCCATTTCCTCTTCCAGGCCCAAGGGTTTTACTTGTTTTTGTTTCATTGATTAAAGCTATGACTAAACAAACAAAAAACAAGTCCTTTGCCATCAAGTCTATTCCAATTCATGGTAATCCCATGTGTTAAAGAGTAGGACTTCTCCATAGGATTTTTTTGACTGCAGTCTTTACTGAAGATCTCCAGACCTTTTATCTGCAGTGTTGTTGGTCAAGTTCAAACCACCAAACTTTGGGTTAGCAACCAATAACAAACTGCTTGCACCATCCAGGCTCCTAAGCTATGACTACTTACTGTAATATTTTTCCTGATTTCTTCTTCCAGCAAAAATGACTCCACTATCAGATATATATTTTTCTAGAATTTAAAAAAGATGTTTTGTCTTTGTAAGATCTTTAAATGCTTTTCATTTAAAGGAGTTTACTGCTAAATAATGTAAAACTAAAAAAAAGAATTACAAAAATCACAAACAATGGAAGTCAAAAAAGCTTCCGTGGATCATAGAAACCAGGCTTAAAAAAAATTTTTGATTTTCAAATTTAGGGCTTTTTCCAGTGATTATTGGTTAGGGGACTGTTATAAACATCCACATGGGAAAATAGGTGCAGTTTATGACAGTCAGAGAGACTATAAAGAAATGCAGGAGAAAGATCTTACAAAACATCAATGACATTAATGAAAATGCTGTTTTTCATAAAAAACCATTTACTGGCAATACATTAATTCTCAGATATACGGATAGAAACTGGCTAACAAAAATAATTTTATATATACATGTGAGAATGGAAAGATAAAGAAGAATTAAAAGTTGAGATGGAAAGGTAACATATTTATAAATTAATCATGCTCTTGGACAAGTCATATGATGATACAAATTCTATCCCCAGTGTATTTCATTTTTAGAGTGCTGAGAAATTATTATTCCCTCTACAGAAAATTAAAGAACAAAAGTTGCAGGCTAAGAGTAAAATATTTCACCAAACTCTTATCACTGATCCTAAAGACTTGCTCTTGATATGATAAACTTTTTCTGTTAATGTTATGGCTTATTATCCCTAAGCTGCCACAAGGTACATTCCTGGATCAAATGGGACACTTGAACCTGATGTTATAAAAAACATATTCATTAACATAAACAACAGATTTTAATTTTATGTAAACTATATATATCTTCATTTTTTTTTCTGCCTTTTAGACAGGCCTAATGGTTATTATTTAGTTGGATTTTTTCACTTTGATTACAATAGAAATGAGTTTTTAGTTTTTCTTGTTGTTAGGTGCTGTCAAGTTGGTTCCGACTCATTGCAACCCTGTACAACAGGACCAAATACTGGTCCTGCTTCATCCTCACAATTGTTGCTATGTTTGAGCCCACTGTTGTAGCCATTGGGTCAATCCATATCATTAAGGGTGTTCTTCTTTTTTGATGACCCTCTACTTTACCAAGCGTGATGTCCCTGCCCAGGAACTGGTTCCTCCTGATAAGATCTCTAAAGTATGTGAGGTGAAGTCTCACCATCCTTGCTTCTAAGGAGCATTCTGGCTGTACTCCTTCCAAAGCAAATTTGTTCTTTTTTCTGGCAGTCCATGATATACAAAATATTCTTCACCAATACCATAAATGAAAGGCATCAATTCTTCTTTGGTCTTCTGATTCATTATCCAGCATTTGCATGCATATAAGGAGACTGAAAATACCTCAAGTGACATACTTACTTTTTAACACTTTAAAGAGGTCTTTTGGAGCAGATCTGCCAAGTGCAATATGTCGTTTGATTTCTTTTTTTTTTTTTTTAATTTAATTTTATTGTGCTTTAGGTGAAAGTTTACAGCACAAGTTCATTTCTCATTCAAAAATTTATATACATATTGTTTTGTGACATTGTTGCAATCTCCACAGTGTGAAAACAAGCTCCCCCTTTCCATCCTGGATTCCCTGTGTCCATTCGTCCAGCTCCTGTTTCCCCCTCTTCTTATCTTGCTTTTGGGCAGGAGTTGCCCAAATGGTCTCAAATATTTGATTGAACTAAGCAGCACGTTCTTCAAGTGTGTTATTGCTTGTTTTGCAGGACTGTCTAATGTTTGTCAGAAAAGTGAGTTTCTGAAGAAGTGGTTTCAGTTACGGATTAACAGAGTGTCCGGGGGCAGTAGTCTCAGGGTTCCTCCAGTTTCTATCAGACTGGTAAGTCCATTTTTGTTTTTCTTGTGTCTGTGAATTGTGAATTTTGTTTTACCTTTTTCTCCCTCTGTGTCATAAGCCTGTCAGAGCAGTCGGTGGTGGTACCCGGGCACCATTGTTTTGGGCTCAGGTTGATGGAGGCTGTGGTTCATGTGGTCCATTAGTCCTTTGGGCTAATATTTTCCTTGTGTCTTTGGTTTTCTTCATTCTCCTTTGCTCCAGACAGGATAGGACCAATAGATATACCTGAGATGGTCATTCACAAGCTTTTAAGACCCCAGATGCTACTCACCAAAGTAGGATATAGAACATTTTATTTATGAAATATGTTATGCCAATTGACCTAAATGTCACCTGAGACCATGATCCCCAGCTCTTATCCCCAGCAACTCAGTGCCTCAAGGTGTTTGGATGTGTCTAGGAAACTTCTATGCCTTTGCTTTGGTCAAGTAATGCTGACTTCCCTTATACTGTGTGTTACCTTTCCCTTCACCAAAGGTGACAATTGTCTACTATCTTGTTAGTGATTTCCCTTCCACCTCCCTCACCACCCTCCTAACCAAATAATTTTTTTTTTCCCTGTGTGTAAATTTTTTTCTTGAGTTCCTGTAATAGTGGTCTTATACAATATTTGTCCTTCGGTGACTGACTTATTTCACTCAGCATAATGCCCTCTGGATTCATCCATGTTGTGAGATGTTTTGCAGATTCATCATTGTTCTTTATTGCTGTGTACTACTCCATTGTGTGCATGTACCACAATTAGTTTATCCATTCATCTGTTGATGGGCATTTAGGTTATTTCTGTCTTCGTGCTATTGTGAATAGTTCTGCAGTGAACATGGGTGTACATACGTCTATTCTTGTGACGGCTCTTATTTCTCTAGAATATATTCCCAAGGAGTGGGATTGCTGGATCATATGAAATTTCTATTTCTAACTTTTTAAGGAAGCACCATATAGTTTTCCAAAGTGATTGTACCATTTTACATTCCCACCAGCAGTGAACAAGAGTTCTAATCTCCCCACTACCTCTCCAATTTTTGTTATTTTCTGTTTGTTGATAAGTGGCAGTATTGTTGGGGTGAGATAGTATCACATTGTATTTTTGATTTTCATTTCTCTAATGGCTAATAGAAGCCCTTGTGGCAAAATGGTTGAGTTGGGCTGCTAACCAAAAAGGTCAGCAGTTTGAATCCACTAGCCACTTCTTGGAAACCCTACAGGGCAGCCATTGCTGTCATATGAAGTCACTATGAGTTCACTATGAGTCGGAATTGACTTGACAACAATGGATTTGTTTGTTTGTTTGTTTTTAACGGCTAATAATCGCAAGCATTTCCTAATGTATCTGTTGGCCACCTGAACGTCTTCTTTGGTTAAGTGTCTCTTCATATACTTCGTCTATTTTTTAATTGGATTATTTGTCTTTTTGTTATTGAGGTGTTGAAGTATTTTGTGCATTTTAGAGATTAGACCTTTATTGGATATATCATAACCAAAAATGTTTTCCCAGTCTGCAGCTTCTCTTTTCACTCTTTTGGTGAAGTCTTTTGATGAGCATAAGTGTTTATTTTTAGGAACTCCTAGTTTCTCTTCTGGTGTTTGTACATTGTTAGTTATGGTTTGCCTGCTATTTATGCCATGTATTAGTGACCCTAGCATTTTCCTTATTTTTTTCTTCCATGATCTTTCTTGTTTTACATTTTATATTTAGTTCTTTGATCCATGGTGAGTTCATTTTTATGTCAGAGGGAAGTGTGGATCTCGTTTCATTTTTCTACAGATGGACATCAAGCTATGCCTTCACCATTTGTTAAAGAGACTTATCCTTATCATTCTAGATTTTATATTTAGGTCTTTTTTTTGATCCATGGTGAGTTAATTTTTGTTATAGTGTGAAGTATGGATCTCATTTCATTTTTTTACAGATAGACATCCAGTTATGCCTTCACCATTTGGAAAAATCACAACATGACAAAATGGTGGACACTCACACAATACTGGGAATCATGGCCTAGGCAAGTTGACACACATTTTTGGAGGACACAATTCAATCCATAACAGTAGGTTTTTCCACTTAGGTAGGTCTCTTTTGGTTTCTTGCAGTAGCGTTTTGTAGTTTTCTTTGTTTATGTCTTTTACTTCCTTGGTTAGATTTATTTCCAAGTATTTGATCTTCTTGGGGGCTATTGCAAATGGTACTGATTTGGTGATTTCCTTTTTGAAGTTCTCTTTGTTGCTGTAGTGGAATCCAAATCATTTTTGCATGTTAAGCTTATATCCTGTTACTTTGCTGAAATTTTATCTTAGCTCCAGTAGCTTTCTTGTGGATTCTTTGGGGTATTCTGTGTAGAAGATCATATCATCTGTGAACAGGGATAGTTTTACTTCTTCCTTATCAATTCAGATGCCCTTTATTTCTTTTTCTAGGTTAATGGCTCTAGCTAGGACTCCCAGCAGGATATTGAATAAGAGTGGTGATAAAGGGCATCCTTGTCTGGTTCCCATTCTCAAGGGGAATGCTTTTAGTTTCTCTCCGTTTAGAATCATGTTGGTTGTTGGTTTGGTATACATTCCCTTTATTATGTGGAGAAATTTTCCTTCTATTCCCATTTTGCTGAGAGTTTTTTTTAGGAAGGGTATTGGAGTTTGTCAAATGCCATTTCTTCGTCGATTTAGATAATCATGTGATTCTTTTGTTTTATTTATGTGGTGGATTACTTTGATTGATTTTCTAATGTTGAACCACCCCTGCATACTGGGTATGAATGCCATTTGGTCATGATTTATTAATTTTTTTATATGCTGTTGAATTCTCTTGGCTGGGATTTTGTTAAGAATTTTTGCCTTTATGTTCATCGGAAATATTTGTCTGCAGTTTTCTTTTTTTGTGTGTTCTTGTCTGGTTTTGGTAACAGGGTTATGCTGGCTTTATAGAATGAACTCAGGGGTATCCTTTCTTTTTCTATGCTCTGAAATACCTTGAGTACTATTGGTGAGAGTTCATTGAAAGTCTGATAAAATTCTCCAGTGAAGCCATCTATGCCAGGGCTTTTTATTTGTGGGGAGTTTTTTTTGTTTTTTTTTTAAATTACCTCTTCAATCCCTTCTTTTGTTATGGGTCTATCAAGGTTTTCTACCTCAGATTGTGTTGGTTTAGGTAGGTAGTGTGTTTCTACAAATTTGTTCACTTCCTCTAGATTTTTTAATTTGTTGGAGCAGAATTATTCATAGTATTCTGTTATAATCCTTTTTATTTCAGGTGGGTCTGTTGTTTGCTTCTTCTCCTGTTTTTCTTTTGTCAGTTTGGCCAATGGTTTGTCGATTTAAAGAACCAGCTGTTGGTCTGGTTGATTCTTTCTGTTGTTTTTCTGTTCTCTATTTCTGTTCGAATATCTATTCCTTCCTTCATTACGGTGACTGAGGACTTCTTTTATTGCTCTCTTTTGATGGCAATAGTTTTGGTTTTTATTTATTTATTTATTTTTGGTTTTATCCCCTGTATGGGGTTCATCGAGCTTCTTGGATAGACATCTTCTTGTCTTTCATGATATTAGGGAATTTTATGCCAGGAAATGTTCAATGATTCTGTGTTTTCCATTATCTTCCCCTGCTCCCCTGTTCTGGAACTCATTTCTTCCATTCACTCTAGCTACTCTACATTCAAGAGCAAGTTTCAGAGTCTCTTCTGACACCTATTTTGGTCTTTTCTTTCTTTCCTGTCTTTTTAATGACCTTTTGCTTTCTTCATGTATGATGTTCTTGATGTCATACCACAACTCTTCTGGTCTTTGGTCATTAGAGTTTTATGAGTCAAATGTATTCTTGAGATGGTCTCTGAATTCAGAATGAAAATACTTAAATTCATACTTTGGTTCTCATGGCTTTGTTTTAATTTTCTTCAGCTCCATTCGAACTTGCACTGCTGTCAGCTCCTGATCTTGTTCTGACTGATGATATTGAGCTTCTCCATCGTCATTTTCCACAGATATAGTCAATATGATTCCTGTGTATTCCATCTGGCAATGTCCATGTGTATAGTTGCTATTCATATAGTTGAAAAAAGGTATTTCCAATGCATAGTTCCTTGGTTTTGCAAAATTCTATCATGTGATCTCCAATGTCATTTCTATCACCAAAGCCATATTTTTCAGGTACCAATCCTTCTTTTTTTCCGACTTTTGCATTCCAATAGCCAGTAATTATCAATGCACCTTGATTGCATGTTTGATCAATTTCAGACTGCGGAAGTTGGTAATAATCTCTAGTTTCTTCGTCTTTGGCATTAGTGGTTGGTGCATAAATTTGAATAATGGTCATATTAACTCTTATTCTTTGTAGGTGTGTGGATATTACCATATCCCTAACAGTATTGTACTGCAGTATAGATCTTCAAGTGTTGTTTTTGGCAATAAATGTGACGTCATTCCTCTTCAATTTGTCATTCCTGGGATAGTAGACCATATGATTTTCTGATTCAAAATGGTCTATATAAGTTCATTTCACCTCACTAATGCCCAGGATATTGATCTTCAAGTCTTTCATTTCATTTTTGACAACTTCCAATCTTCTCAGAACCATACTTCATACATTCTACTTTCCAATTATTAATGATGTTTGTGGCTGTCTCTTCTCATTTTTTTTGTTGTGCAATATCAGCAAATAAAGTTTGACTCAATCCACGTCATTTAGGTGGGCTATACTTTGGAAGAATCAGCTCTTCCCCAGTCATGTTTTGACTGCTTTCTAACCTGAGGGGTTCATCTTCTGGCACTATTTCAGACAATGTTCAGCTGCTATTCACAAGGTTTTCACTGGCCATTTTTTTTCAGAAATAGGTCACCAGGTTCTTCTTCCTAGTCTGTCTTAGTCTGGGAGCTCTGTTGAAACCTGTCCTTCATGGGTGACCTTGCTGGCATTTGAAATATTGTTAGCACAGCTTCCAGCATCACAGCAACATGGAAGCCACCACAGTATGACAAACAGACAGTGGTGGAATTTTTTTGGTACACAGAAAATTTTAATTAACATAATATTCTGAAAAGGAGTTAACGTCTCCATTAGTTTCTAATATTTTCTAAATATATGGATCATAAAATAAATAAGATTTTCTCTCTGAATTATTTTATAAAGATACTGTTTTTGCTTTGTCCCAAACTGATAAGTGGTCTTCAATAGCAAGTTATTGGCCTTCTAATATAATGATATTTTAAAGTATCATGAATTACTTAATGATTCACTAACAACCACATAATTTCTGATTTAAAATTTTATTAAAATAACAATATAATATCATTCTTTTCCAACTATCTTATATTTGTAAAAGTTATTAATAGACATTGAAGTATTGACATTGAACTTTTTATAATTTTGAATAAATGCTGATGAACTGCTTGCTAGATACTACAAATATGGCAGATTAAATAAATCTGAAAAGACTTTCATTATGAAGATAAACAAATACACACACGTACACATATTTGTATTGTAAATTCTTTTCAATTTTTACCTAAATTAGCAGAATAAATACAGGTAGTTTCTGACTTACTATGTATTTGAGTTAAGACAAATCACACTCACAATCATGTTTTTTTGTTGTTCATTTTATTGTTAATAATATGTACTACGTACAATACTGCACCACATAATTTGCTGATGTTATCGTTCTCAGTTGCTCACTCATAGACGTTCAAAGATCAAATTTATAAAGGCACAGATAATAAAAAGCAATAATAAAAACTAAAAAGAAAAAGGCATTCACTGTAACAGAACCCCATCATAAATCAGGGACTACCTGTATAAAAATGAATAAATAAATAAATATTTAAACAAAGAAATTCATAAATCAAGTTAGTAGGAGCAACTTCTAGGTATCACAAATGAGGAGGGACATAAAAATCTGAGCAATAAACTTACAAGTTTTTTACTGAAGCTGTCATGCAGTAGTGGGAAGGGAAGAGAGTCTATTCCTCTTTGTTTTCTTGACACAACTTTTAGTTTGTACACTGGTATTCAGGAGATGGAGCATGGGCGTGTGCAGCTTCATAAATCCAGCAATCCAAAAAAAACAGGAGCTGGGAAAAATGTAGCTAATAGCATAGGAAAGGCAACGCTCCTGTTTTAGCTTAAACTCAGGGCAGATAAATTACAAAACATCCATTTAAGCTATTGGCTAAACTGAGAATTAACAGAGTTAACAGAAAGGTTAGTTGTTCTGAAACTTAATATAATTGAGCAGTGTGATATAATCCATTGCCAATGAGTCAATTTGGACTCATTGAGACCCTATAGGACAGGGCAGAACTGCTCCACAGGGTTTCCAAGGAGCAGCTGGTAGATTTGAACTGCTGACCTTTTGGCTAGTAGCCAAGCTCTTAACTACTGCATCATCAAGGCTCTGAGCAGGACGATATAGATAATAAAATAACAATGAGTAAAGATCCTAAATTCAGGAATTAATATGTAAAGCATGATAATAAATAATAGAAAACAAATTATAATAAACTAAAATTAAAAAATGATTATTTCAGTTAAATATTTAACATAAACATCAAAGAATAGTAAATTGGAAAGAAGATATGAGGAAATAACGTGGAATTCTGTATAGGGTTGCAACATTGGGAAACTGAAAGAAATTTTAAGAGACATAACAGGATAAGGGCTAATATATAGCTTATTCAAGTCCAAGTGGAGGCAATACAAAGAATGGAAGGAAAACAATATTTAAAGATACAACAGCTGAGGATTTTAAATATATAGCAAAAGACATGATTCATTCAGGAAGCAAAGCTAATCTTCAGAAGAATAAATATAAATGAGTATGAATAAGTATAAGTAAAAATTCACACAGAGATCCATGGCTGCGAAACTGGAGACTAATAAATACAAAAGCAGCTAGAGAGCACAGATGCACCATCCAAACAATGACAATAAGGCTGAAAATTTCTAAAC
Source organism: Loxodonta africana (assembly GCF_030014295.1). Taxonomy (NCBI): domain Eukaryota; kingdom Metazoa; phylum Chordata; class Mammalia; order Proboscidea; family Elephantidae; genus Loxodonta; species Loxodonta africana. The sequence goes on from NC_087355.1 coordinate 28,858,893, forward strand.
ACAGTAACAGTATGTGTTAGAAGTAAGGACCATTAATGAAAGATAGCTTCCATCTGCTATCTTTCAAATTATAACATTTTATTCAATTAAATTATCAATCAAAAGGAAGAAAAATTTAAGACATCTACAGGTAAAATATTATTATATACAGGTAAAATCTTAGAGTCTCTGAAAATAAGATTTGGTTGAAAGAACGTCAGCAAGATGTAATTTAAGAAGCAAGAAATCCAACCCCAAAGAATGAAATGAAATAAAAGAAGCAATAGTAAGCACTGCAACAGGTAATCACCTGGTTAAATCTAAACAAATACTGAACGTATTGAAAATAATAACAAAAATTACTTATTTTTTAAGTACACCAACAAGATGGATGTAAAATCAGGGAGAAAAACATAAAAAGAGGGATGGTTGAACAGCATTAAAGGTTTTTGTGGGTTTTCAAGAAAAGGTAGAGGAACTGAACAATTTCAGACTTTGTAAAGTCAAGTAAAACCAAACCAAACCGGTTGCCATCAGGTCGATTCTGACTCATAGGGACCCCATAGGACAGAGTAGAAATGCCTCATAGGGTTTCCAAGGAGCAGCTTGTGGATTTGAATTGCTGACCTTTTCGTTAGCGCCGTAGCTCTTAACCACTGTCACCAGGGTTTCCAAAGTCAAGTAGGCACACCAAAAGAAATGATATATAAGATTTCTAAACTAGCTATAAAAGAAAGGAAGAAATATAGTACTAACTGACAGAGATATAAGGTTTGTTTTGTTTTTTTAAAGCAAGGTGAGTTATATATAAGGCCCACACCTATAATTACACAAAAGGGTTAAAAATTAACGAAGGAAGAAAGCTAAACTACACAAATAAAGAAAGCTGTTGCAGTTTATCTTGACTCACATTAATAGAACTTTAAGGCAAAAACAACACTTAAGGAAAAAACGCGTATATACTACATAATGATAACAACTCTAAGACTGCCGCTAATCACACAGCTTAAAACATACAACGAAAGTGACTTAATTTCAAGGAGATATTTTCAACTCTATACTCATAGTAAGATATTTTAAAAATATATATTTAAGTAATTTCTGCATGTATACAACTACTCCTCACTTATCGACTACCTCATTATCCAACATTCACATTTATGGCTAAAAAATATCTACTATCTGTCTTCTTTGCGCGTTAACGACCCTGCTGACCCGCACACCCTCGCCAGGCACAGCTCGTCCAGGGCATGTGGAGGTGGGAGCATGCTGTGCTTGGGTACTTAACCCCAGTCTGGAACTGAAAGGTACCCAACCATCCGGCTTCTCCCAGCTAGCTGCCTCCGCTTCCTTCTTCTGGCTCACTGCTGGTGTGCTTCACATTCTACCCCATGCTCCATACTCACCTTGCACGCGGGCAACAGTCAGGGAGCTCCAGGAGCGGGGCGTAGTGGCAGACATTGCTGGCCTCTGGGGAGCCAGCCCCTGGCCTAGGCCACCGAGCTCCACGCCCAGCCCGCACTGCCTGCTTCCCCCACCTCGTGCATTGTGGAGGCCAAGCTGAGACGCTGGGTGGCTGAGACACTGGGTGGCTGAGGACAACCGTCCGCAGCATGGATTCAGATTCTGGCCAGCAGAGCGAGTGCTAGCCCATGACCACCGAAGGTATAGAGGAGCCATGGCCTCCCAGCTGGGAGGGCTAGGGCGAGCAAGGAGGGGAGGCTGGGCAGGAAAAACATGAGTATGCCAACTTTGGCTTAACGACCTGGTCTTTGGAACCTAAGTGTCGATAGTGGATAAGCGTTGAGTGGGTGTGTTTGCATATATATATATATATAAAAAATTTTTTTTATGGTATATATACATATGGTATATACATGTATATATATATATATATACACATAAGCCCAACCTACTGCCATCAAGTCGATTCCGACTCATAGCGACCCAATAGGACAGAGTAGAATTGCCCCATAGAGTTTCCAAGGGTCCCTGGCAGATTCGAACTGCCAACCTCTTGGTTAGCAGCTGTAGTGCTTAACTACTACCTAGGTATATATATACCTATGTATATATATATATATATGTATATATATACATAGGTATATATATTTCTTATATATATATATATATGCATACCTATGTACATATATAAGAAAATTTTAGTAAAGATATAAAAATGTTCCATTGGGCAGAGCAGGATTAATTTGAAAGGCAAGACCCAAACACGTGTTAATATAGTTCCCCAAACAGGGTATACATGTTAATATATAAAAACCTTCTGTAATTTACCTTCTCCAATTAAAATATTTATAGTATCAATTAAAACCTTTTTTTTTTTTTTTTTTTAGCGCAAGACACCTCCATCTAATTACCCATGAACATTTTCTTGAAAGATAGGATAAATGTTTGGTTTATTACTATGAAACATTATGAGGCAATTATCTTTAATTGCTCTCCATAACAATTCTCCACTTATAACTAACATTTTGTAATCATTTAAAAATAGATTAATTAAAAATACATCCTTATGATCATAATTTATGCTTTATAATTAAGAATATATCAATTTTTATGTATATCTGTGGAAAGCATTCTTCAACACACTCAAAGCTGTCCTTCTCTTGAATAAAACTTCATGTAGAAAAATTAGGAATATTGTTTCTTTGTGTAAGCCTGGAGATTCAATGTTACACTCTAATATAAATACATACATGATAGATCATAATTGTTTAATGTAATGATACCTACTATTTTTAGAAAAGGAAAAAATATTTGATATAAGAACTACATATTATATATTATAAGCATATCTAGCTCATTTATTGTTTTTTTTTTTTGAAAAATAGAGACTTAATTAAAAATAACTAGAATATCTTGGAAAAAGATTTGATTTTAGTTCTAGGACAGGGAATGTATGTGGTAAGCCTGGAATATCTTTTGTGCCAGAAAGCTGAGAAGTACTCAAATACTTTTAGAAATGTGTTGAAAGAGTGGCCCTAAAGAACCTCTTACTGGGCCAAATCAGGAAAAATTGGAACTTCCAAGATAATGATGATGTAGTCAGGTATAACAAATCAAATAAAAAAGAGCCCCACTCTTTTAGAACCCAGCAATAATCATTGCCTTGGTCACTTTATTCCAAAATGGCAATTTTCTAATTCTGTTATTTTTCTTCACAATTATTAGCTGGAATTATATTTTTTTAAAAAGACATTCCATTGTCACATAGTTTGCTTTCCTTCATACTCACCCCCTCTCTTTTTTGTATTACTGTTGATGAATTAAAACAAGAACCATCATTAGGTGGTAAAATTTACAGATGAAAGTTCATTGAAGAATGTTATCTTAGCTCAATCTCAAAGCATTACCTCAAAGTTTATTTACTAATTACAGTGGAGAAAATATTCAGTTACATTAAGAAATCTAGTATAAATAAAGTAGACAAACTGATCAAAATTAGCATCACCTATGATTAAATTTGGAAACCCTGGGGGCCTAGTGGTTAAGAGCTATGGCTGCTAATCAAAAGGTCGGCAGTTCGAATCTACCAGGTGCTCCTTGGAAACTCTACAGGGCAGTTCTACTCTGTCCTATAGGGTCGCTATGAGTCAGAATCAACTTGATGGCAATGGGTTTGGTTTGGTTTTTGTAATTAAATTTATATTATATGTCCATATTATGTGTCTGATGATGTGGAGAAGTTCAAATCACCCAGGTAATATTCTTGCCAAAAATGCTTAACTTGAACCTATTCATATGAATCAACCAGTCAAATCTAGACTGTGTGACATTTTACAGACTAACAGCGTGGAGTCTTCAAAATTATGAAAATCACGCCCACACACACAAAAGACTGGGGGTCTGTTTAAGAGACTTGAAAAGTAAATACACTTGATCCTAGATTTTAAAAACTAAGTTATAAATGTCATTACAGAAACAATCCGGAAAATTTGGAAAGGCACTGAATATTAGATAACATTATTTTACAACAGTATTAGTTTTGCTGGGCGTGATAATGGTTTCATTGTTATGAAGCACAATGTGCTAGTTCTTTGGAGATGCAAGTCAAAGTATTTACAGGTGAAGTGTCACGGTGTCTATCATTTACTTTCAATGATTCATCATTAGAAGAAGAAGGAGGAGGAAGGGAAGGTATGGGGAAAGCAGAGAGTGGGGAGAAGGGAGAAGAAGAAGGAACAGCAGCAACAAATACGGCAAAATGTTAACATTTGGTGACTGAGTCAAAGTTGATTATTTCAATATTTCCAACTTTTATAAAAGGTAGAATTTTTTTAAATAAAAGCTAATAATGATTGCAGTGCTGACCCTGCCATATGGAGAGAAGTGGGACCCTAATAAAATGATATTCAAACACATCTGGAAGAATCATAAAGTCAGAACATCAAGTAAATATTGTGAAGTAACAGTAATTATGGGAAGAGGAACTGCTGTATTTAATGATAGCATGTGATATAAATTTCTAATAATTATAATTGGACGGAACTGATGCAATTGTTGATACACAATACACTGGAACTGAGTTGAAAGACAAAATGCAAGCCAAGTGTATACACATTTTTGTAAACATCATAATTATATTTTAGTTCAATGACAAAAGATGGAATTTTCCCATCCCAATTGCCTTAGTATTTGGGAAATAATTACAACCACACTTCACACTATATACCAAAAAATGCTAGCTGGATTATAAATGTTAACTGTACAAATGCTATAAAAAATATTCATTTGATAATATAACTATATAATATTTTGGAGATTGAGAAGACTTTTCTAAGCACTTCATCAATGTCAGATTTAATAAGTAAATATTATATGATTAAAGACTTTAGTTACAATTTATCAATAATCTATGTGCAAGGAATTTTTTCAATAGACTTTTATTTTTTAGAACACTCTTAGGTTTATGGAAAAATTGAGATACAGTACAGTGTTTCCATATACCCTATACCCAGTTCCCTCTACTAGTACCTTACCCTTGTATGGTGCATTTGTTACAATTGATAAACTGATATTAATACATTATTATTAACTAAAGTTCATGCTTTATTCAGATTTTTTTTTTTTTTTCTGATTTTTTTCCTAACGTCCTTTTTCTGTTCCAGGATCACATTTGGGAAAACACATTACCTTTAGTCATCATGTCTCCTTAGGCTCCTCTTAACTGTGACAATTTCTCAGACTTTCTTTGTTTTTGATGACCTTGACATTTTGAGGAGTACATTGTCAGATATTTTGCAGGATGCCACTCTATGGGAATTTGTCTAAAGTTTCTTTCATGATTGTACAGGGTTATGGATTTTGGGAAGGAAGACCACAGGGGTAAAGCATTGTTTTCATCACCCCATATCAAGGGTGCATGCTAACAACATGGTTTATTACTATTGATGTAAACCTGGTGCTTATCAGGATTTTCCACTGTAAAGTTTCTCCTCTGCCCCCCTCTCAATACCATACTCTTTGGAAAGAAATCACTATGTGAAGCCTACACAAGGATTTTGGAATTATGCTTCCCCTCCTTTGGTGCCAGGAGTTTTTTTTTTTTTTACTTACTGAAACACTAAGTCAAGAAGACCCCTGCTTTAATGGAGTTTACATTTGAAGGAGAAAATAAGTAAATAGTAAAAAAAAATTATCAATTTTATCTTGTAATTTTTTATGGAATGTATATAAATGCTATAAAGAAAATAAAACAGTGTCATGAGATGAAAAATCAAACTGTATTTTAACCAGAATAGCTTAAGTAAAGTAAAAACAAACAAAATATTAAACAAAATTAAAATAAGCTGGGGTAAATAATTGCAAAGCATAGCAGGCAAAAAAATAATATCTGCGGTAACTAATGAGTTCTAATAAATCACTAAGAAAACGAAAAAGTCCACAAGAAAATGAGAAACGTATATTACCAGTTCACCCGTTAAAAATAGAAATGGCCAACAAATAAAATAAAATTAGTCAGTAATCAAATAATGCGAATGTTAGATTTTCAACACACAGTCTTTTCCACATCAAATAAATAAATAAAATATATAAAACAAAGAAGTGGATAGTATGCAAAGAAAAAAGCACTCATATGACTTCTAGTGAAACTGTAAATAAGTATATTATTCAGAGAGAAAAACATGCATTACATATTAAAAGCCTTAAATTTTTCCCAGTCTGTGACCTAATAATTCTAAAGATATAGTTATAAAGATATTAATTTTAGCATTACTTCAAAAGCAACAATTTAGGCATAACCTTAATAATAACAGTAAAATTGATTTAAAAATGAGAGAAAATTTGTAAAATGTAAAACACACAAATGTAAAATTACTATTGCTAACTCTGGTCCTGACCACGCACAGTAACTGGCACTGAACTTCCTCCCATAAACAACTAGAAAACTGGACAAAATAGTATATCCATTTTCAGACACTGACAACAGGTAATAACAGAGTGTGATGCCTCAGAGAAGGAAAACACACAAGGTAAGCCTAACAATCTCCTTGACTTTCTTACAGAAACATTTTCCAAACTGCAACTACCTACGTGAGAAGAGGAAAAGGTAGCAGGATAGTGTATATAGCAGTTTTTCTCAAGATACATATGTGTGTGTATATATATATATATTTTTATATATACCTGTATGTATATATATAATGATAAATTATGTAAAGAAATATTATGGTTTAAGTGTATAAGTGTATAAGTGTATGTTTAAGCGTATATGTATAAGTGTATGAAGATGAAGATGATAATGTTGTTGTTAGGTGCCATCGAGTCAGTTCCAACTCATAGTGACCCTATGTAAAACAGAACAAAACACTGCCCAATCCTGCGCCATCCTCACAATCGTTGTTATGCTCAAGCCCATTGTTGCAGCCACTGTATCAATCCATCTTGTTGATGGTTTTCTCTTTTTTGGTAACCCTCTACTTTGCCAAGCATGATGTCCTTCTCCAGGGACTCGTCCTTCTTAATAATATGTCCAAAGTCTGTAAGACGTAGTCTTGCCATCCATGCTTCTAAGAAGCATTGTAGCTGTACTTTTTTCAAGACAGGTTTGTTTGTTCTTTTGACAGCCCATTGTATAGACAATATTCTTTGCCAACACCATAATTCAAAGGGCTCAGTTCTTCCTTATTCATGGTCCAGCTTTCACATGCGTATAAGGTGATTGAAAACACCACGGTTGGGTTCAGGCACATCTTAGTCTTCAAGGTTGAATCTTTGCTTTTCAACACTTTAAATTGGTCCTTTGCAGCAGATTTGCTCAATGCAATGCATCTTTCAATTTCTTGAGTGCTGCTTCCATGGGCATTGATTGTGGATCCAAGTCAAATGAAATCCTTGACAACTTCAATCTTTTCTCCATTTATCATGATATTGCTTATTGGTCCATTTGTGAGGATTTTTGCTTTCTTTATGTTAAGGCGTAATCCACACTGAAGGCTATATAGTCTTTGATCTTCATCAGTTAAGTGCTTCAAGTCCTCTTCACTTTCAGCAAGTAATGTTGTGTCTTCTGCATAATGCATGTTGTCAATGAGTCTTTTTCCAATCCTGATGCTGCGTTCTTCTTCATATAGTCCAGCTTCTCAGATTATGTGATCAGCATACGCGTTGAATAAGTATAGTGAAAAGATACAACCCTGATGCACACCTTTCCTGACTTTAAACCACACACTATCCCCTTGTTCTGTTGGAACGGCTCTGCCTTTTGATCTATGTATAGGTTCCTCATGAGCACAATTAAGTGTTCTGGAAATCCCATTCTTTGCAATGTTATCCATAATTTGTTATGATCCACACAGTCTAATGCCTTTACATAGTCAATAAAACAGAGGTAAGCATCTTTCTGGTAACTTCTGCTTTCAGCCAGGATCCATCTGACATCAGCAATGATATCCCTGGTTCCAAGTCCTCTTCAGAGTTTGGCTTAAATTTCTGGCAGTTTCCTGTGAATATCGACGATAATAGCTAAGAAAAATAATATATTCTTCTAAATTTGGGTCACAGAGCTTTATGGATTGAATTGTGTCCCCCCAAAATATGCGTTGTAAATGCTAACCCCTATACCTGTGTATATAATCTCTTTGAGAATAGCGTTTTCTTTTTGTTATGTTAATGAAGCAGTGTCACTGTGGTGATGTGTACTAAGCCTAATCACTTCTGAGTCATAAAAAGGGCAGAAAAAGACACGGAAGGATACCCAAAATGGGGGGAAGGTAGATGTCATACGAAGATCTCCAATGAATTGAGAAATGCTGGGACAAGAATATTTCTCCAGAGCTGGCAGCGAGAGAACCCTTCCTCTAGAGCTGATATCCTGAATTTGGTCTCGTCTCCTCCTAAACTATGAGAAAATAAATTTGTAGTCTTTAAAGGCACCCACTTGTGTATTTTTGTTACAGGAGCACTAAGAAACTAAAGCACAAAGGAAATCTGGAGGAGTGGGAAAAAGAAAGGAAATACTGTATTTTTATGCAAATGACATGAACCTTCTTTGTTCGACAGCCAGTGCCCTCCCTCATGAGGCATTCTCTCACAAACACCACCGCGCCAATCCCCTTCCACATGTTGCTGTAAAAAATTGGCGTAACACGCTTATAAAAATACCTGGTGGGGGAAGGGTGCAACCTGCAAACAAATGTAGAAAGTGTGTATTATTTGTGAAAACTATGGTTTTTTTTTTATGGTATTAATTTTATGATCCATTAAAAAATATATTATTTTTTAATATAGGAGAGACAAAAGATACTGTATATATAATTTTGAATTTTTTGCTGTATTATCCCTGTTAAAATAAAAATTGATTTTAATAAAAAAATGTATGATATGAGCATTTGATTCTGGTTAGAATGGAATAAGCATATTCGTCCATGTTCCTCCAACTAAACGCAACTAAAAAATGGACCAGAATGCGCTCTGCAACGATCTGAGTAAACAGAAAAGTTAGTGGTAGCAAGTGTATCAGGAACTAAAATGTGAAATAAAGAACAACCAGTTCAGCAGTGAGTTTCCTGTATTTTTTTCTATCCTAGTCTCTTGGCTAGACCTAAGGGGCAACCTGAACGAATCCTGGAACTTGTACGTTGGGAGCCGACAGAATGAGCTCCAAGAGAAGTTTTTGTTTTTGTTTTTTTTATCTGAAATAAGGGGCATCAATGGAGAACCTTAAAAGACAGAGTATTGAAAAATCCTATTTTGTTTTTTTTTTTTTCCTACCCAGGCTCTGCCTTCAGGTGAGTCCCTGTCCTGAAGCTACAACTCAGTGGGGGCAAAAGCAATGAACTAGCAGGCACCTAAGCTGTAAAGGAAGGGAAACACTTCTCTCTGACTAGAGGAACTGTGTTCTAAAGAGTGTGTGGAGAAATTGTAGTGCTTTTTTCTCTCTCTGTCAACCTGCCACTTGAGTGTGGAGGCAGACACAGTCACAGGAAAGGCGCAGCAAAGTGGAAAGGTTGAATCCCTCCGTCAGTAGCCAGAGGACCAGGAAGGCAGTCACTGGGAGTTAGAGGGCATAGGCGTATTGCAGAGATATTGCAGCTGGTTTAAGAAGCAGAGTCCATAATGTTGTGTATGAACTCTTAGACTCACTCCTAAACTGTATAGGCATGAATTCAAGCCTAAACAGCACATTAGAAGTTTTAAAACCATAAACAGCACACCGCAAGTTTTGAGCACTAAACTGTGACATAGAACACCACTTTGAACTCAGATTGGTACCTGGATGAAGCACAAATGGTACAATATCAATAATGTTCAGACGTTAAAAAAGAAAATGTTGGTGAACAAGTCCACAAAACTTGGATCAGAAATTCCTGCCTGTGGATTTATTTTATGAGTGGATTGGCTGCTAAAATGAACAAGCGAAGAAGAAAAAACAAACAAACACACACGATCTTTATAGCATTTAAATAAGACTTAGAGTCTCCTAGTATAACATTCAACATGTCAGGAATGAAATCCAAAATTATCTGACATAAAAATAATCAGGAAAGAACGACAAATTCTTAAGGAAAATGGCAACCAACAAATGCCAAACCAAAAACGTCTTAGATGTTGGGATCAGACAAAGACTTCACAGAAGCTATTAAAACCCTGCTCAAAAAACTTAGAGAAAGCATTCTTGACACAAGTGTAAAGAAAGAATCAGCAGAAAAAAGAAGCTATAAGAAAATGCATATTTTATTACTAAGAAATAATAATTGGGCTCAATAACCAAATGGAGACACAGAGGAAAGAGTCAGTGAAATTGTACATAGAGTAAGAGATTTTATTAAATCTACAGATTGGAGAGAAAAATATAAATAGATAGATAGAGCCTTCGGGACATACAGGAAAAGAGCAAAAGTTCTAACATCCATATCATTGAAAGCACTGAAGGAGAGGTCAACAAAGAGTGGTTTAGAAAAAAAAGGAAGGAAGGAAGAAAGGAAAGAAGAAAGGAAGGAATTAAAACTAAGGCCTGAAAACTTCCCAATTTGGCAAAAAGACTTAAACTGCAGTTAAAGTTAGCAAGCCCAAAACAGTATCAACTGAAATAACTCCAAGCCCAGACACATTTTTTTTTTTTTGCATCTTGATGAAAGTTTTTGTATGTGTGTGTTTTAAGTGAAAGTTTACAGTGCAAATTAGTTTTTCATTCAACAGGCATACGTACATTGCTTTGTGATCATTGGTTGCAATTGCCACAATGTGTCAGCACTCTTCCCCTTTCTCTTTCCACCCTGGGTTCTCTGTGTCCATTCATCCAGTTTTCCTCTCCCTTTCTACCTTCTCATCTTTTCTTTAGGGCAGGTGTTGCCCATTTGGTCTAATATACTTGATTGTACTAAGCAGCACGTTCCTCACATGTGTTATTGTTTACTTTATATGCCTGTCTATTCTTTGGCTGAAAGGTAGACATCAGGAGTGGCTTTAGTTCTGAGTTAGCAGGGTGTCCGGGGGGGCTACAGTCTCTATTATGATCCCTGTCAGAGCAGTTGGTGGTGGTAGCCAGGCACCATCTAGTTTTTCTGGGCTCAGACTAGTGAAGGCTGTGGTTCCTATGGTCCATTAGTCCTTTGTACTAATATTTTCCTTGTGTCGTTGGTTTTCTTCATTCTCCTTTGCTCCGAACATAATGGGAACAATAGATGTATTTTACATGGCTGCTCACAAGCTTTTAAGACTCTGGACACTACTCACCAAAGTAGGATGTACAACATTTTCTTTATAAACTCTGTTATGCTGATTGACCTAGATGTCCCCTGAGACCATGGTCCCCAGCCCTCAGCCCCAGTAACTCTGTCCCTCAAGGTGTTTGGATGTGTCTAGGAAGCTTCTGTGACTTTGCCTTGGTCAAGTTGTGTTGTGTGTTGTCTTTCCTTTCACCAAAGTTGACACTTGTCTACTATTTAGTTAACGATTCCCCCTCCCTCATAACCATCAAAGATTTTTTTTGTGTGTGTGTGTAAACATTTTCTTGGCTTTTTATAATAGTGGTCTTTTGGTGAAGTCTTTTAACGAGCATATACATTTAATTTTTAGGAGCTCCCAGTTATCTGGTGTTTATGTATTGTTAGTTATGGTTCATATACTATTTATGCCATGTATTTTTTTTATTAGGGCCCCAGGCATTGTCCCTGCTTTTTCTCCTATGATGTTTATCATTTTAGGTTTTATATTTAGGTCTTTAATCCATTTTGAGTTAGTTTTTGTGTGTGGTGTGAGGTAGGGGTCCTGATCCATTTATTTACAGATGGACATCTAGTTTTGCCAGCATCATTTGTTAAAAAGGCTGTCTTTTCCCCATTTAACAGACTTTGATCCTTTGTCAAAGACCAGCTGACCACAGGTAGATGGGTTTACATTTGGGTTCTCGATTCAGTTCCATTGGTCTATGTGTCTGTCCTTGTACCAGTACCAGACAGACTGCTTTGACTCCCCTGGCTGTAAACAGGTTCTGAGATCAGGTAGTGTGAGGCCTCCTACTTTGTTCTTTTTCTTCAATAATGCTTTGCTTATCTGGGGCCTCTTTTCTTTCCCTATAAATTTGGTGATTAGTTTTTCCAACTAGTTAAAGGATGCTGTTGGTATTTGGATCAAGATTGCATTATATCTATAGCTCACTGTTTCACAATGTTGAGTTTTCCTATCCGTGAGCACGGCAAGTTTTTCCATTTATGTGGGTCTCTTTTGGTTTCTTGCTGTAGTATTTTGCAGTTTTCTTTGTATAGGTCTTTTATGTCCTGGGTTAGATTTATTCCTAGGTATTTTGCCTTTTTAGAGGCTATAGCAAATGGTATTGTTTTTCTTATTTGCTTTGTTGGTGTATAGGAATCCAACTGATTTTTGTGTGTTGATCTTGTATCTTGCTACTGTGTTAAATCTTTCTATTAGTTTCTGTATTTTTCTTTCAGAATTTTTGAGGTTCTCTATGTATGGGATCACATCATCTGTGAATAGGGATAGTTTTACTTCTACCTTTCCAGTCTGGATGCCCTTTATTACTTTTTCTTGCTTTATTTCTCTAACTAGGACTTCCAGCACAATGTTAAATAGGAGTGGTGATAAGGGGCATCCTTGCCTTGTTTCTGTTTTCTGGGGGAATGATTTCAGCCTCTCTCCATTGAGAATGATGTTGGCTGTTGGTTTTGTAGAGATGCTGCATATTATTTTGGGGAATTTTCCTTCTATTCCTATTTTATTGAGAGTTGTTATCAGAAACCAATATTGGACTTTATCAAATACCCTTTCTGTGTCAATTGAGATGATCATGTGATACATTTCTTTTGTTCTATTTATGTGATGGGTTACATCAATGGGTTTTCTAATGCTGAACAATCCTTGCATACCTGGTATGAATCCCACTTGGTTGTGGTATATTATTTTTTTTATATGATGCTGAATTCTATTGGCTAGAATTTTCTTGAGGATTTTTGCATGTATATTCGTGAGAGATATTAGTCTATAATTGTCTTCTTTTTTCTTTTTTTTTGTGGTGTCTTAGCCTGACTTTGGTATCAGAGCTATGCTGGCTTCATAGAATGAATTTTGGAGTATACCTTCCTTTTCCATGCTCTGAAACAGTTTGAGTCGTAGTGGTGTGAGCCCTTTGCTGAGAGTTTGGTAAAATGCTCTGGTGTTTTTTTTTTTTTTTTTTTTTTCCTTATTACTTCTTCAATCTATTGTTTGTTATGGACTTGTTTAGATTTTCTACCTCAGCTTGTGTTAGTTTGGGTAGGTAGTGTGTTTCTAGAAATTTGTCCATTTCCTCTAGGTTCTCAAATTTATTAATTTTTTCACAGTATTCTGTTATGATTCCTTTTTATTTCAGAAGGTTCCTTTGCAGTGTCCCCCATCCCATTTCTTAATTGGGTTATTTTCTTCCTCTCCTCTAAAACCCTGAAATTCTTGACAGCAACTTAAGAAAAGTGATAAAGGGCACACTAAAAAATAAAACAAAACCCCAAACCAAAACCATTGCCATCAAGTCTATTATGACTCATGGCAAACCCACATGTTAAAGAGTGGAACTGCTGCACAGGGTTTTCCTGACTGTAATATTTGTGGAAGGACATTGCCCGGCCTTTCTTCTGTGGTTCTGCTGGGTAAGTTTGAACCACCAACTTTTATATTAGTAGTTGAATACAAACCATTTTTGCTACCCAGGGACCTTATAGGGTATAGTAGTTCAGATTAATTTAGAATTTCCTTGAGAAATCTTTGAGGACAGAAAATAATTGCCAACTCTGAAATCTACACCCAGTGAATATATATCCTTCAGTAATCAGAATGAAGTAAATACATTCTCATAAGAAGGGAAACTAAGACAATTCAATGCTAGGAGAACTGGTCTTTAAGAAATACTAAAGGATCTTATTTAGGTGGGAGAATAGTGTTACCACAGGGAAACATGGAAGTTCAGAAATGAAGGAATAACAAAAGAATTTGTAAATGTCTAATTAAACATAAAAGACTGTTATTATCCCCATAAGGGGCCCTGGTGGCCCAGTGGTTAAGAGTTAAGGCTGCTAACTAAAAGCTTGGCAATTCTAATCTACCAGCCGCACCTTGGAAATCCTATGAGGCAATTCTACTCTATCCTATAGGGTAGCAATGAATCGGAACCGACTTGATGACAGCATGTTTGGTTTGGTTTTGGTATCCTCGTAAGTTTTTTATTACATATATGACAGTTAAATACAGCAGCTCCTTGGAAGAAAGCCATGACAATCTGCTTCTGTTAAGATTATAGCCAAGAAAACCCTATGGAGCAGTTCTTCTCTGTAACACACGAAGTTGCTTTGAATAGTGGCCAACTTGATAGCACTAAACAACAACAAGATTGAAGATATATTAAAACTACAACATAAAAGGGGAAAGATAAAAGGACTTATATATGGTGGTAGGGTTTCTACATTCCACTTGAGGTAAAAAAAAATTAATTCTACTTAGACCGAATTCTTAAGTATGTACACACATATTGTATGTGTATATTGCAATCCATAGAAATCCTTAGATGAACCCTAAAAAAAAAAAAAAAAAAAACCTCTAAAATGAATGAAAAATATCAAACTTTAAATGAATTAATACAAATGGATGCAGCACTGGAAGTGCTCAATCATCTATGCTAAGAAATTTGGAGGATGGCTACCTGGCCAATGGACTGGAAGAGATCTATATATCTGCCTATTCCCAAGAAAGGTGATCCAGCCAAATGAGGAAATTATCAAACAATATCATTAATATTGCACACAAGTAAAATTTTGCTGAAGATAATTTCAAAGTGTCTGCAGCAGTGTGTCAACAGGGAACTGCCAGAAATTCAAGCTAGATTCAGAAGAGGACATAGAACTAGGGATATCATCGCACATGTCAGAGGGATTCTGGCTGAAAGCAGAGAGTACCAGAAAATGCTTACCTGTGTTTTATTGACTATGCAAAGGCATTCGACTGTATGGATCAGAACAAATTATGGATAACATTGCCATGAATAGGAATTCCAGAACACTTAATTAGGCTCATGAGGAACCTGTACATACACCAAGAGGCAGTTGTTCATACAGAATAAGGAAATACTGAGTGGTTTAAAGTCAGGAAAGGTGTGCATCAGGGTTGTATCCCTTCACCATACCTATTTGGTCTGTATGCTGAGCAAATAATCTGAGAAGCTGGACTATATGAAGAAGGATGGGGCATCAGTATTGGAGGAAAACTCATTAACAACCTGCATTATGCGGATGACACAACCTTGCTTGCTGAAAGTAAGAGGACTTGAAGCACTTACTAATGAAAATCAAAGACTACAACCTTCAGTATGGATTCCACCTCAACGTACCAAAAAACAAAACCCAGTGCCATCTAGTCGATTCCGACTCACGGCAACCCTATAAGACAGAGTAGAACTGCCCCATAGAGTTTCCAAGGAGAACCTGGCAGATTTGAACTGCTGACCCTTTGATTAGCAGCTGTAGCTCTTAACCACTAGGCCACCAGTGTTTCAACCTCAACATAAAGAGAACAAAAATCCTCACAACTGGACCAATAATCAACATTATGATAACTGGAGAAAAGACTGACATTGTCAATGATCTCATTTTACTTGGATCCATGATCAACACCCTTGGAAGCAGCAAGTAAGAAATCAAAGGATATATTGCATCGGGCAGATCTACTGCAAAAGATCTCTTTAAAGTGTTGAAAAGCGAAGATGTCACCTTGAAGACTAAGGTGTGTTTGACCCAAGCTGTGGTGTTTTCAATCGCTTCACATGTATGCAAAAGCTGGACAATGAAGAAGGAAGACTGAAGAAGAATTGATGCCTTTGAATTATGGTGTCGTGAAGAATATTGAATATACCATGGACTGCCAAAAGAACAAACAAACCTGTCTTGGAAGAAGTACAGCCAGAATGCTTCTTAGAAGAAATGATGGCAAGACTACATCTCACATACTTTGGACAGTTTATCAGGAGGGTTTCAGTCCCTGGAGAAGGACATCATGCTTGGTAAAGTAGAGAGTCAGCGAAAAAGAGGAAGACACTCAAGGGGGACCATTGACACAGTGGCTACAACAACAGGCTAAAGCATAATAATGATTGTGAGGATGGCACAGGATGGGGCAGTGTTTCATTCTCTTGTACATGGCATTGCTTTGAGTCGCAACCTACTCGATGGCACCTGACAACAACACGAATGAATTAATACAGAAAAACTTAAGTGTTACTATATCAGATTGATGGAGGATCCCTGGTGCCACAGCGGTTAAAGTGCTTAGCCGCTAAACTAAAAGATCAGCCATTTGAACTATCTAACCAGCCACTCTGTGGGAAAAAGATGTGACAGTCTGCTTCTGTAAAGATTTACAGCCTTGTAATACTTATGCAGTAGTTCTATTCTGTCCTGTAGGGTTGCTATTAGTCGGAATCAACTTGACAGCAGTGGGTTTTGTATCAGATTGATACTATATTTAAAACAAAAATAATTTTCAAATCTTATTTCAATAATTTTTGACATTTACATTACTATAGTGTAAACTCTTTATGAATTATATTATGAAGCCTCCAAAGAGCCACAAAATTGGGGATAGCAATACAGATCACAGATATTAAAAGGATAATACCTTAGTTATCTAGTGCTGCTGTAACAGAAATACCACAAGTGGATGGCTTTAACAAAAAGTTTATTCTCTCACAGTCTAGGAGGCTAGAAGTCTGAATTCATGGTGCCAGCTCCAGGAGAAGGCTTTCTCTCTCTATTGGTTCTGGAGGAAAGTCCTTGTCATCAATCTTCCCTGATCTAGGAGCTTCTCAGGCACAGGGACCCTGAGTCCAACAGACATGTTCTGCTCCCAGTGCTGCTTTCTTGGTGGTATGAGGTCCTCTGTCTCTCTGCTCCCTTCTTTCTTTTACATCTCAAAACAGATTGGCTCAAATCACAATCCAATCTTGTAGACTGAGTCCTGCCTCATTAACATGAGCCGCTAATCCCACATCTCATCAATATCATAGAGATATGATTAACAATATATGAAGAAAATCACATCACATGACAAAATGGTGGCCAGTCATACAATACTGGAAATCATGGCCCAGCCAATTTGACAGATATTTTGGTGGGACACATTTCAATCCATGGCAGATAAGGCAAAACTATGAACAAGTCTATGCATATAAACTCTACAACTTAGATGGAATAGACCATTTTTTTGAAAACCATAAATTTTCAGATGTTACGCCACAAGAAATAGTTAACCAGAATTATCCTATATTTATTTAAAAAGTCAATTCATAGTTGTCATTGTTGTTAAGTACCATCTAGTCAGTTCAGACTCATAGTGACCCTTTGTACAACAGAACAAAATGCTACTCAGTCCCCTGCCATCCTCACAATTCTTCCTATATTAGAGCCCATTGTTGCAGCCACTGTAACAATACATCATGTTGAGGGTCTTCCTTCTTTTCTCTGACCCTCTACTTTCCCAAACATGATGTCCCCCTCCAGGGACTGGTCCCGCCTGATAACATGTCCAAAGTACTTTAAGATGGAGTCTCACTCTCTTTGCTACTAAGGAGCATTCTGGCTGTACTTCTTCCAAGATAGATTTGTTCATTCTTCTGGCAGTCCATGGTATGTTTAATACTCTTCGCCTTTCAGAATAGAAACTGCAGCATATATATGTATGTGTGTATATATATATATTCAATGATTATCATTTATCATTGGCCAATATTTGGGAAGGGGTTTCTAGGCAGATAAACTAAGTTTTCTGAAAACTGGTTTCTATATTTTTTCTCACCTCTCTGTAAGCTCTATATATGCATTTACTGTCATTCATTTTATAGGATACAAATCAAGAACCTTATTTAATTCCAACTAGTATTCTCGGTCTTTTTGCTGAGCCTCTGAGTGGGCACAATACTTAACATCTCTTTAACCATTTGAGTTCTGAACAAACTGAGAAATAAAGCAAAAGAGGACATGGATATCAATATATTATCTTTATGACTCATTGAAGTAAACAGATGGATGGACTTGCTAATAGTAGAGTACAGAAATAAGCAGACTTAATTTGCAGGCAATGCTGGCCCAGGGGAGCCCTCTCTCCTCTGGCTATGGTAGTGGAAAGTCTGCTTCTGAAGCACCTGAGACCACCCGCTTTTTGTGGATAGCTTGCTTCTAAGAAGATAAAGGGTAGACCTCAGTCAAACATGCCCCATCATTCTTCCCAAATTCATGAATCAGGTAAGTCACACCACCAGACTCTGGTCAAGTGAGTAAAAGGGTGGAGAAAGGTCAGAAGTGCCCCATCTCTGGAGCTTCCTCCTCCTAGAATGAAATATGAGGAATATGGAGAAAGCATTTCCTCTCTTAAATATCTTTGGCTCCTTTACCAAAACTGAAATAGAAGCATTAAAAAAAAAAAAAATTCATATACTTTCTTGCTTTTCCATAGCAGCAAAATTGCCCTAAGTACTAAGACGTAAAGTCATTAGGGCTTCAACACTGACTGCGTGTGGGGAGTGACAAGCAGTTGAAGGGTAAGAAGACTCTTAAATTTCTGACTTCAGCTTATTAGACGTAAATCTACATGTACTGAAAATTATATCATGTATCTATACATATATACATTATATGTAAGTTTCTCTTTCTCAGTTTTTCCCACAAGTAATAATTAAAAGTTTTAAATTGTGATAAAACAAGAAAGTATGTTATTGACCAAATTATCAGTTAATATGGTCCTTTTTCACTTATCAATTTGAGCAGCTGATGGGATGGCCATTATGGATTCTCCCTCCACCTTCAATCAACTCCATCTGAGTTTAAAGAATTTTTACCTTGGATTGCCTGGCAATTGTTTGGCACAGATAAATAGGAATATAAACATGCATTAAAAGGAGATGAATTATAAGTGTGCCTGTTTACGTAAAGCATATGCAGGTGCCTCTAGAACAGCAGGTGTCTGAAAAGGTCAGGTAGAGGAAATCCTTCTGTCACTATTAATTCTTCCTGCAGGACCATACCACTGTAAATATTTCACTGGGTGTCTTGTAGAAAACAAAAGAGAAAATTAGAATCAGCTTCTTTTTTTTTTTTTTTTTCCTGAGAAGCAATGGATCCTAGGGAACAACATATAAGAATCCTAACTTCTACTCTTATCTTGGCCTCTTCAGTTGCTGTGGTAGTGCAGACATTTGGTGTAGCTCGTCTTCAATTCCCTAATTGTTGAAAGAAGTATACGTGAGCTGTTATGTGTAACAGAGGGATATAAGCTTATTAGAATAGTGATAGCACCTAAAAGTGGAATGGCAGTTTGGGGGATATACTGGCACACAGAAATATTTTTAGTGTTTTTTAAAAGTCTTAAAAAAAAAAAAAAAGTATGCATATCGCAAAAGAATGTTTACAAAACGGACCCATATCTATACTTTTATAATTCCATCCTAAGAGAATTTCTTTCGAAAACATACATTCTCCAGTATTACATAGAATGAGACTTTGAGCCCACATAAACATTTGCAATAGGATTTAAAGAATGGTATTTCCTGTTTATTAGGCTGTTCTAAGCATTAATGATATAATGTTAAAAAATAGTTTAAAGATGGACTATCTAAGTAGAAATTGTCCTTATTGTTAGTAGCATAATCAGAGAGAAGGTAGAAAAAAATATTATTATGAACCAACCTGAATTAACAAAGGGTAAGAAAACTAAAAGTACCATGCTATTATTAACTTGAGTTTGACTCTAAACATTTTCTAGCAATTAAAAATAAATAAATAAAGTTGAAAACATCTTGAATTAACTCAACTAATTACTCATCACAGCTCGTGTTCTCCAGGAACCGTAATCTGAAACAGAATTTAGATCGATTTCAGTGGACAGGATGTTTACTAGTTAGTGCCCTTGAATCAACACCTGTACAATGGAGAAGCTCTGGGCTTGAAACAGCCTGTCAGAATTTCCCTGGTTATTGATTTATGTGACTTGTCCAAGCAAACATTGTTATATCGAAGTCACAAAAATATTCTATGTTTTCTTTAAAAGAGTTATGGTTTTAGCTTTTAGATTTAGGTTTGTATTTCAACTTTAGTAAATTTTTGTATACAGTATAAGGAAATAATCAAGGTTAATTTTTTTTTTTCCTGTGTATATCAAGATTTACCAGGACTATTAGGTTGTTGGCAGTGTTGATTATATATTCTATATCTTAAATACTTTTTGTGAAGTTGTTCTATTATTTGCCACATGTAGGATGTTAAACTCCATCTGTGATTGTAGAATTTTCTATGTCTACTTTTAATTCTGTTGCTATTTGCTCAACGTATTTTGTTGTTCTAATATAAGGAACATAAATACTTACGAATGTTATGTCTTCTAGATGAATTGACCCTTTTATCATTCTGAAATATCCCTCTTTATCTCTGTCAATTGTCTATTTTTTAAAGTATGTTTATATCTACTATATCTCACCAAGGGAGTTGATAGGTCTTACTTTTTTATCCACTCCAGCCATCTCTGCCTTTTGATTGAAGTATTTAATTATTAATATTTATCATTTTTGATATGATTGGTTTTACAGCTATTATATTAACAATATGTTTTCTGCTTTTTCTTAGTTTTTGTTTTGATTTTGCTCATCTGTTCTAACTTTTCTTCCTTTCTTCTGTTTGTTTTTGTTTTTTAGGGGGAATGATATTTCTTTTTGTGTGTAATGATTATACATCATTAATTTTTCACACTGCTTAGAGTTAATATTGTACCACTTCATTTTTTTTAATCCATATTATTCTTCTTCATTATGGTCTGAAGAGATCGAACATTGACAATTATGGAGCAGTAATTTTCAAATAAAATCTTCTTAAGCTCAATCTAAAAAACAGATGAATCCAGAACATCTGATTGAAATGGGAGTAGGTGTGGAGCCACCTGACACACTTAGGGAAAACAACCTCTAGGTCTTCAATGAACTGTTTGAGATACACTAATGTAGATACTAGATTTAATGACCTATAATAAACCCAATCAACTTGACATTATATTATGTTACTGTGTGTGTATGTAAAGTCCTACATGGTGATCTGCAGTTTCAGCAGTAAAACAGTAGACATTTGAAAGTAGTGGGTGAGGTCATAGACTCTGCTACAGGTCCACTCACAATTATTCTTATCAGTACCCAAGGGTGATCTGACCCAAAGATGTACATATTATGCTTAATACACTCATAGTTTTCAATTTATTAATTTTCAGTGAGGCTTCATTGCCATGGAGACTGGAAAACTTGAAGTTCAATTGGTTAAGCACATGCTGTCCTATAACAGAGATGAACCAGGAGTCATAACCTATCTCCCACTTAGTGATAAATGCGAGCTAACTGATTTCTTCTACCTATAGCTTTCAAGGTTGTGTCATCTTTAGGTGATAATTTTTTTTTTCTAGATCTTTACGTATGCCCATAACTTTATCTAGTCAAGCTTAAATGCATGTACAAATAACCTTATTTTGCCTCTTTCTACATTCTGATTTAAGGCACCTTTTTAGCCACCCATTTACATGTTGTTTTGAGTATCTACATCCTCCATTCTCCTTTCACCTTTTGCATATCCTTCCTCACTGTTGACATTCTTGCCCCTCACTCTAACCTAGTACCCACAGGCTTCCTCTAATCTGTCCTGTTTCTCAAATGCAGTATCCTATCTGAACCACATTTGACTTCTAAATTTTCTCGCTCTGCAGATAATACTCTCTCCTCTTGCTTTCCTTGACTTATATCTAGGGTGGGGCTAATTGGTTTTAAATGTTCAGTTTAAATGTTAATCAGTCTTAAATGCCCAAATAAAGAGGGATGCATGTGTGTGTGTGTGTTTTGTGCTCTGGTGTGGATTCTGACTTATAGTGACTTTATAGGACACTAGACTGCTCCTTCCATGGGTGTTGATTGAGAATCCAGATAAAATGATATCCTTGACAACTTCAAGCTTTTCTCTGTTTATCGTTATGTTGCTTATTGGTCTAGTTGTGAGGATTTTTGTTTTCTTTATATTGAGGTGTAATCCATACTGAAGACTGTAGTTTTGATCTTCATCAGTGTTTCAAGTCCTCTTTGCTTTTGCAAGCAAGGTTGTGTCATCCCCATATTGTAGGTTGTTAATGCTGTGTTCTTCTTCAAATAGTCCAGCTTCTTGGATTATTTGCTCAGCATACAGATTGAATAAATATGGTGAATGTATACAACTCTGACACACTCCTTTTCTGATTTTAAACCACACAGTATCCCCTTGTTCTTTTTAAACAACTGCTTCTTATTCTATGTACAGGTTCCAGATGATCACAGTTAGGTGTTCTAGAATTCCCATTCTTTGCAATGTTATTCATAGTTTGTTATGACCCACATAGCTGAATACCTTTGCATAGTAAGTAAAACAAAGGTAAACATCTTTCTGGCATTCTCTGCCTTCAGCCAAGATCTGCCTGACATCAGTAATGATGCCTCTGGTTCCACGTCCTCTTCTGAATCTGGCCTGCATTTGTGAAAGTTCCATTGATGTACTGCTGAAACCGTTGTTGAATCATTGTCAGCAAAATTTTACTCGTGTGTAATATTAAAGACATTGATAATTTCCATGTTCAGTTGGATCACCTTTCTTTCTATTGGGCATATATATGGATCTCTTCCAGTCAGTTGACCAGGTAACCATCTTCCAAATTTCTTAGCATAGATGAGTGAGCACTTCCAGAGTTGCATCTGTTTGTTGAAACATCTCAATTGGTATTCTGTCAATTTGGGGAGCCTTCTTTTTCACCAGTATCTTCAGTGCAGCTTGGACTTCTTCCTTCAGTGCATACCAAGATAATCTGCTAACATTTCTAATGAAAATTTCTGTAGCTTAATGCTAAAGGGGTGATGTGATGGTGTTACATTAATGTGTGGACCACGATCACTCCATGTACCACTCTATATATTCAGCTATAGAAAATTTTATGGTGATTCTTCAAGACTGAATGCAACTTTTATTTTTCTGGTGTTCTCC
Organism: Loxodonta africana; assembly: GCF_030014295.1. Classification (NCBI taxonomy): domain Eukaryota; kingdom Metazoa; phylum Chordata; class Mammalia; order Proboscidea; family Elephantidae; genus Loxodonta; species Loxodonta africana. The sequence goes on from NC_087355.1 coordinate 28,881,893, forward strand.
AACTGTTCTCTGAAACCTTTTGCTGTTGATTCTGACTCACTGCAACCCTATAAGACAGAGTAGAACTGCCCCCATAGGGTTTCCAAGGAGTGGCTGGTGGATTCAAACTGCTGATCTTTTGGCTAGCAGCTGAGCCCTTAACACTGCTTTGCCAGTTCTCTGAAAAGGGTGAAAAAAAAAAAAAAAAGACACTTGACATTTGTGATTTAACATTAGTGATTTCAACTCTTTGAGGGTGTGGATGAAGAATAGATTTTAATCATGTTCTCCTGAGTCTGGTGTATGGAAATAAATCTCTCCTTTATAAGGGAAACTGGAGAGCTGCCTAACATTCGTATGTGAACATGACTTGTTGCTCTTCACTCATCATCTTAAAGACATAATTGTCATTAAATGTCCAAAGCAGTTACTTAACATGTTTCCATTATTCTTTATTAAATCTTATAAAAAGAAATAATACACTTTTATAGCATTCATGATATAGAGGATTGATTGTCTCAAATGTATCCCTTGAGAAGGTCAAATGCAAATGTTTGTGTTCATTTTCACATTAAGAAAATAGCCTGCAGGAGGTGACCCTCATATTGGGACTCCTGAAGGCAAAAAGAACTCTGTTTACTACCTCTGCTCTCTTCAACTTATTCTCTTCCAAATCTTACCAGATTCTAAATGAAAGTAATTCAGAGCAAGAGAATGTGTACTATTGCGGTTAGGATTGCTAAGTCGTATAAGATCTGAAATTGGATCAGTTAGTATAATGCTTTCTGGGTAAGTTTTCAGGCATCTTGTAGCCCCAGTTTCTGTATCTCTAAAATGGGCATATTGAGAATGCTATTCAGGTTTAGAGTAACAATAAAATATGGTATGCATAGCTTTTAGCACACTCAAGAAAAGCTAGCTATTATTTAAAATTATGCTCTTTTTGGTAGAAGACTTCTCTACTTATGATATATAAAATTCAAAGTGTTCAAAAATGATTGGGGAAGAAGCAATTCTACTAAGACTTATGCTAAATTAGGTCATTTTATTAAACCCGTTGCCACTGAGTTGATTGCAACTCATAGCTACCCTATAGGACAGAATAGAACTGCCCTGTAGTGTTTCCAAGGATAAGCTGGTGGATTTGAACTGCCAACAGTTAGCAGCAAACATACTAGCAAATATTTAAGCATATGAGCATAGTCAAAGATAGCATCTAGCAATAGTAGCCCAGGTGGATCCGTAAAGATCTCAGCATCTCTCTGATGGCATGGAGTTTGTTATAGTAGATGACAGTGGTTGTGGTAGTGGTGATGGTGGTAAAGATGATGATGGGAGCATCTAAGAAGACTAAAGAGTACAATTTATCTAGATAAAATTGCATCTCCAGATAGAGTCTTCAGATATTTTTACGAGACACAGCAAACATTCCTGGAATTCAACACAGAATACGTTAACAAAATCGTAGTATTAACTATATTTTGGTGCATTGTGAAAGAATGGGCAGAACAAAATCCTGAATCAGGAAACTGTACACTGTTGGAAATTTGGGGCATATATAAGTTTAAAAATGAGAATTTCAGAATTTTTAAAAGTGTTTTCTTCTTGATTCTTGTATTAGATTAAATAGTACTTCCTAAGTATTCACGCTCACCCAGAACTTGAGAATGTGCCTTTTATGAAAATAGGGTATTTGCAAACATAATCATTAAGATGAGGTTGTACTAAATTAGGGTGAGCCCTAAATCCAATATGATAAGAGTACTTGTAAGAAGAGGAAAAATTGGATAAAGAGACACAGACAGAGAAGACAGACATGTGAAGATGGATAGAGAGATTGAAGTGATGCATCTACACGTCAAGGAATGCCAAGGATTGCCAGCCACCAGAAGAAGCTAGATGAGGCAAGGAAGAATTCTTCCCTAGGGTGTTTGGAGGGAGCATGGCCTTGTGGGCACCCTGATTTCAGACTTCTAGCCTCCAGAACTGTGAGAGAATAAATTCCTGTTGTTTTTAGTCACCTAATTTGAGGTACTTTGTTACAACTATAAAACTAATATAATCATCTATTAGTTACTTGATGTCATGTAAATCTCAACATATGTTCTAAATTGAGTGTCCCCATTTTCAAGACAAGATTGATGAGAAGCACAGGATATCCTTATATAACTAAAAAAAAAAAAAAAAAAAAGTCACTTCTGTATCTGTGATTGTAACTGCTTTATCCTCTAGTTTCTCTTGGGCAGTATATGTAATATTACAATATGAACTATAAAGAAGGATGAAATGAGGAAGAGCCAATAACAATGCTAGCAAACAACTAAAGGAGAAAACAACAGGGGAAAAAGGCAAAGATTCTTCCTACATGAGACTATACAATAAAACACGCCTCAGGGCTTCTCAGAGAGTATAGTTTTGATTTTTAATGCTTTTGCTATAAAACTATAACTTCCCCTAAGAAACTGTTCTTATTCTATTGGTATTAAAGCAATATAATACTTAGGTGAAAATTATTCACTTGGGTCCTCTATTCCCTTTATGTCTTGAAAGGCATGAATACTTACTCCCTTTGTTTAATAGAAACAAAAACACAGAAAAATATTTAGATCGGGAGGTACTATCTTACAGAGTGGGAAAAATTTGCCTTTTTTAAAGCCACTCAGAATAAACATTTCTCCACAGCTACAGCTTGTGATGAAGTTAAACAATGATTTGTAAAATTATATTCAGTGGTGCACGTATGCTGTTCAAAATAGCATGAGCCCATCTTCAACTTCTTAATTAGGTGAAAGTAAAATTGTAACTCATTTCAATGAGTAGCAGTGTGGATATGGAAGTAGCAGAGATTTGAACCTAGTAATCTTTGTTTTTCAGCTCTGCAACTCATTTTCACTGTCTTGACTATGAGTTAATTCATTAAACCATTTGTCTCAGTCATCTGGTGCTATCATAACAGAAATACCACAAGCGGGTAGCTTTAACAAAGAGAAATTTATTTTCTCACAGTCTGGTAGGTTACAAGCCCAAATTCATGGTGTCAGCTCCAGTAGAAGGCTTTCTCTCTCTGTCAGCTCTGTAGGAAAGTCCTTGTCCTCAATCTTCCCATGGTCAAGGAGCTTCTCAGGCGCAGGGACCCTGTGGTTAATGACGCAGTATTAGCGTACGATGTGTTTTAAGTTTATCTCTTTTGAGATATAAAAGAGATTAAATAAGGAAAGAAAAAAAGAAGCACAGTTGGGAGTTGGGGGAAAGACAGAGGCCAAGCCACATGAAGATCACCAAGGAGCCAAGGAATAGAAGCTGAAGAGGCAAAGACCTTTCCCCAGAGGCAACAGAGAGAAAACACTATACTCTAGAGCCAGCACCCTGAATTCGGACTTCTAGTCTCCTAAACTGTGAGAAAACCCAAGTACTGGCAGATACTTTGTTTGCAGTCTTGCAGAGCACCCAGGTAAGCCTTGCCTGGACTCCTGACCCATGGTAACTGTGACATAATAAATGTGTGTTGTTTTAAGCTATTAGGTTTTTGGTACTCTGTTGCATGCCATGGAAAAGTAACACAGATTGATACCAGGAGGTTGCTGTAAAAAATACGTAAAAATGTGGGAAGCATTTTGGAATCAGTGAGTGGAGACTGAAATATTTTAAGGAGCACGATAGAGAAAGCTTGAAACAGGTGGTTGGTAGAAATGTGGACTTTAAGGAGCTAGGAGCTGCCAGTGAGGACTCCAAGGAAGTGAGGAAAAAGTTCATGGAAAATGGAGGGAGGCATATCCTTGGTACGTAGTGACAGAAAGCTTAGAAAAAAGAAGTTTTCTGAAGTTATGTGGAAAGCAAAACTTGTAACTGGTGAACTTAGAGAATTCCAAGCAAAGGATTGACTGTTTTTTTCTTTCTGTTTACAAACATGCTATATGGAGGCTTTGGCAGCACCGTATAGGTGAATCAGAGCACAGAAAATTAGAATTTGGAGCAAAGCATAGATCCCCGGTAGATAACTACTCTCCTTTTAGACACAGCTTAGCTTGCTACTGGGTCTTAGTAGAGATGAATTGCCTTACCACAGGCCACCAAATTACCGTGTAACTTGAACTGCCTGTCATGAATTGAGTACTGTCTGACCCACTAAGTCATAAAGTTGGGCATGTCTAGGAGCACTACAATGTTCAGGCTCAAACTGACCTTGAATGCACAATTAAGTTGCACGAGGAAGTGGCCCAAATGTCCATAGCACTTATGTATCACCCTTTCTCTCATTTCAAAACTATGATCTTATGGAAAGTTTGCTATGACAGGTTGGCTGAGGAAATAAAAACTTGGGTCTGTTTTACTGATGATTCCTCATAATATGCAAGTACCTCCTGAAAATGGGCAGTTGTAGCACTTCATCCCCACTGAGACAACTCTGAGTGACAGTGGGGAAGGGAATCATCCCAATGGGCAGAACTTCAAGCAGTTCATCTGTTTATTCATTTTGCCTGGAAAGAGTAATGGATAGAGGTACAAGCTTATACCAATTTGTAGGATTTAGCCAATAGTTTGTTTGGACCATTAGGGACTTGTTAGGAACATGATTTAAAAATTAATCACTTTCCCAAGGAAGTCTATGGAAGAGGTATGAAGATTAAAAAAAAACCAAACCCACTGCTGTCGAGTCGATTCCGACTCATAGTGACCCTATAGGACAGAGTAGAACTGCCCCATAGAGTTTCCAAGGAGCGCCTGGCAGATTTGAACTGCCAGCCTCTTGGTTAGCAGCTGTAGCACTTAACCAATATGCCACCAGGGTTTACATGCATATAGAATGTCAAGATATTTGTGTCCCCTGTGAATGCTCACTAAAAGGTGACCTAAGCGGCAGAATATTTCATCAGGTGAATAGAATGATTTGATCCAGGGATAACAGTCCACTTCTTCTCCCAGCCAATGGGTTCATGAATAAAGCAGCTACGATGAAAGAATGGAGATTAGACGTGGTCTCAGTAACTTTGTCTTTTACTCACCAAGGCCAGCCTGGCTACAGCCTGATGAATGCCCAATCTGCCAGCATCGGAAGCCAACACCGGGCGCTATTGCCCAGAGTGGGCAGCTATCTACCTGGTAGCAAACTGATTACATTTGACAATTTCCACCATGGAAGAGGTATAACACTGTTCTTATTGGAATAGACATTTACACTGAATACAGAGTTGTCTTCCCTGCCTTCAGTGACTCTGCTGAAACTACTGTCCACACCCTTACAGAACATCCTGGCCATCCTCAGGGTACTTCATGCCTCATTACTTTCGACCAAAGAGTTAATATCAGAGGAAATTCAATGCTGCAATGGGCCTGTGCTCAGGGAACTCACTAGATACACCACGTTCTCCACAAAACTGAAATTGGTATAATTATAGTACCTAATAAAAGAGTAACCAGTTCTTAAATTTTAACCAAATAATCCAAACAGACTAAGTATCTACTAAATTAATATTTGCTATTTTTGTTGCTGACTCTACAATCATTTATTGACAACCAGCTAGTTTTTTATATATCTGTATTTTCATAATAAAATTTTTATAAGTGAGGACTTATCATGTGATGACACAAAATCAAAATTCATGAAGAAATATTTTTATGTAGCATATTTAAATCCTAAACATAAACATACTTTTGTGTGAAATCTGTAAATAAGAAAGTATTTCAATTTCCTTCCTTAGGGTAGATGTTTTTTCTATTTGAGAGCCATTGCTGTCAAGTTGGTTCTGAATCATAATTACCCTATGGGACCTAGTAGAACTACCCTTTAGGGCTTTCAAGGAGCAGCTGTTGGATTCGAACTGCCAACTTTTTGGTTAGCAGACAAGCTATTAACCAAACCAAACCCACTGTCATTGAGTCAACTCCCCAATTCATAGTTACCCTATAGGACAGGGTAGATGTGCCCTATAGGGTTTCCAAGGAGTGGCTGGTGGATTCAAACTCCTGACCTTTTGATTAACAGGTAAACTCTTAACCGCTGTGCCACCAGAGGTTTTAACCAGTATGGTGCAATTACATGAAGGCACTTAATAGAGGATTTAATGATGTCATTATATAAGTCTGTCTTCACCACTCTTTGCAACAGTTGTTCACAAGCTTAAGTATTGAATTTATCCACAAAGCATTTTGATGGGAAGCAATAAAATAATCCATGCAAACAAATAGAAAATTTTCAGAGAAGCTAAAATTAAATACGGCCACTGCTACAAAATATAATGCAGATACACAAAATATATACGAAATTATGTAAATAGGCTGGAAAAAATAGTCTAGCTAAAATCGACTACTAGTTTTCTGAAGGCTTGCCAAACTCCAAATAAAAGCTGCATTGAGTAGAATGTTTGGACATCTGGATAGTTTTTCTTTAAATTCCAGGAAAATATTATGCATTTAGTTTGAACTGTGGCTACCTAAGCTGCTATTTCCACTACAGTCAAAATAGTTATTCTTTGTAATTTCCTGTTTGTCATATTACTTCTTTTCAACCTGGTGATGATCAAAGATACTCAAAATATTTTTTTTTTAACTGTTTTTCCTGCCTAATTTTCTAGTTAGTGTTTTAACAGGCTTTCATTGGCAAGCCAACTTTTCCTTTGACCTATTCAGGCTTTCAATCTTTAGACTTCACTCTGCTGCCAGAGCTGTGCAATTTATTAAAATTAAATTGAACACTGCAAAAAATATTAACGAAGTTCAGCAGTTCACCAAATTTAATGTTGAAAATTATTTTTCCAGTCATGTTCGTGTCACAGGAAATTCTTTGAATACTGAATCTATCTTGGGCACTTTCAATCTATAATAAAACCAGGAAGTAGGACTTATACAATTATGCAACTTTTTTCCTTAAAATTCTTTATGTTAACCTCTGGAAAAATAAGTGTGCTTAGTTTAGTTTTGTTAGACAAACCACATTTGGTGTCCTTATTTTATTGAGAATCTTCCAGTCTAAGCCCTAGATTAGTCAGCATTTACTTAATCACAAATGAATAAAATGCAGACAGTTAAGGCCATATTCGAGACATAGTTTCATGGTTTTACACAGTTAATACAAATTTTTTCTGCATAAAGATAAAAGAATTCACACAAGCTAAACATATGTTCAGTGGAAACACTGTGTCTCCACAACCATGCTCAATACACTGCAATGTTATTTCTGACTTGCTTCTAAATGGCAACCAACATGTGCACACACGACATGGTCCATACAAAAGGCAGCTCCATCCAAAAATAGAAACTTTTGTTCAGTCATCTTTAAAAAATATTCAAAACTTGGATTTGCAAATGACATATGTCTGGTGACATATAAAGGGTGTGTTTATTCTTTGTAACATCACATTGTGTTTTCTGAGTATGAACTCTGTGTACATCGTGTACACAGCTTTGTGTACATAACTTTATGTCACAATCACCCATTATCACATATCATCAACAGCGCAAAATGTGAATGGTTTTGTTTATATTTTTGTTGTTTATGGCGTATAGAAACCATCATTCCTTTAGGTCCTTATCACTATGGTAGAGAACTAGTTCTAAGTTAAAGAAGAAATAAGCACATAAAAAATGAATGACAGCAGTATAAAAATACCCAGGTAAATTATCTGGGTATCTTGCCATATAAATGTATTCATTGTTCCCTATAGGATGTGTTCCTTTTTATTGTATTTAAATGTCTTTGTTTTCTACATACAGAAAGGAAATAATTAGAATTAAAAAGTTATAGAATGTTCATTACCATTGGACAATGTCTGATATAGATTCTAGTATTAGAAAAAAATATTGTTTAAAACTCTTCAATCAACACTTTATAAGATAGTTTATAATGACTGCAACCTGTGAAAATTAGGCTTACATAAAATAAGCCTTGACTGTAAGAGCTTGGAAATTCTGGTGGTGTAGTGGTTAAGTGCTACGGCTGCTAACCAAAGGGTCGGCAGTTGGAATCTGCCAGGCTATCCTTGGAAACTCTATGGGGCAGTTCTACTCTGTCCTATAGGGTCACTATGAGTCAGAATCGACTCGACGGCACTGGGTTTGGTTTTTTGGTTGTATAAGAGCTTACCTCAAGATTGGGGACTTTCAATCTAATAATCTATTATTTTGAACTCAATATTAATGAACACTATTAATACTTAAATAGATATCTCCTTGTGATGATATAGGTTTTCCTTGTGAAAAAAAACTAGGTTCCTAATTGTGTGCTAAATAAAATTAATGAACACTATTAATACTTAAATAGATATCTCCTTGTGATGATATAGGTTTTCCTTGTGAAAAAAAACTAGGTTCCTAATTGTGTGCTAGAGTGTGATTATTAAAATTTATGATTCTGAAGTCAATAAAATGATCACCATCATCCAATTTTAACACTTAATCTCTTTATTCCCTGTTTGACAATTAGGCATGCAAGTGTTTGTTTCTCCTTCAGGGTATTTTTGTATTCCAATTTATATCCCATCAGTGTATCTATCTTTCCCTTGTTATACTTACAAAGTGCTTAAAAATATTAGTTGGACTAGATGAACAGTCTATTAAACCTGCATAGAATTTCCTACCTAAACAAAGTGGGATACAGTAAATATACATAGCCTTTTTCAAAGCACTGGAATAAAATCTGAATTAAAATAGCAAACATGTTTTCCATGAATAATACCAGTGCCCATGTATTATTGCTGCCTGTGAAGCAATTAATGGACTGGTTTTAAAACATCTTGCTTCCGATAATAGCAAATCTAAAGAGTTCAGGAGAAGTATAAGAGGAGAAAGATTTTAAAAGACATCCTAAAATGTTTTAGTAATTTTTATTTTCAGCATAAGTAAATTAATTTTGGGTTAGAACCCCTTAGTCAGCAAAGACAGATCTATGCTTTAAAAAATCATAAAAGTTTTAAGCATTATTTCCTAGAAATGAGGATGTGATAAAATTATGGAAGGCAGAACAATAGTTGTACTTTTTCATATTCAACATTATGATATAATACTGTGTACATGACTCATCTAAACAGAAGGTTTTTTTTTTTTTTCAGTATGTGGTTGCTTCTATAAATTTCTATCACCACAATAGATATCAATATCTCTATTTCATAAACTATATTTTTCTGGAGACTTCTGCTTCATACTGTGATATATTATCTTGAAACAGACAAATGATCTAGTCAAGAATATTTATAAAATTCAGTTACAAAATCTTTTAAAAAATATATTTGAAGATATTGGTGAGCTCACAAGGCAATCAGGACTTAAGAGGTCAAGATCTTAGAAACAAGGAAAATCTAAAAAGAGAAGAACCTACATCACAGAAGTCAATTCTTGGTATAGTTCTGGATCACAACAAGTAGGGCAGAAGTACAAAGATAATGTTCAAAAGAGCTTTTATCAAAGAAGAAATTTTGAGAGCCATACAGGGATGCAGAAGCAGAAAATGGAGTGTGTGCTACCAAAGTAATCAAGAATTACAGAAACTAGAGTTGATTAAGACATGCAGTCTAAGAAAGTGAACCTGATATTCAACAGTTTTGCTTCTAGGCATTAGTTGAATTATTACATTTTCTAAACAGCAGAATGGAACTTTATAAAATCTCATGATCTTGAAGAGGGAATATCTATAGTTTAGGACTTTCTGTTAACATCTGGAAATGGATAATGGTGATAGTTGTACAACATGATGAACATAATTAATGCCACTCAATTATACATGTAAAATATGTTGAAATGGCAATCTTTTTTTTTTTTTTTAACTATACATACTTACCACATGGGGGAAAAAAATGGAAAGTTTCTGGTAAGGACCACAGTATCTCATTTGGGCTCTCTAGAGAGCTATATGCTAGAATCTGGGTTAAACAAGCAGCAAGTGGAACCTTATAAAACCTATTCTATTTTTTTCACAGTCATTAATCAGGTGAGTAACCAATGGATTAGGGTAACTTTGCCTCACCTCTTTCTATCAAAGGATAGGATAAATTCTCTCTGCAGGAAGACAAAATCAAGAACCTCTATTAATTATCATGCAGAAAGTCTGGTAGTCGACTAACTTACAAAGCATAACAAGAAACTGATACATACACGCACACACACATCACAAACAACAAGAAAAATCTGACAGTCAAAACAGGCTTAAAGTTAGCAATCTTGGCAATTTTATAAGCCATGATTTATATTCTCAAAAATAGATGAAAGGGAAAACAGATGAAGAATTTTACCCCAAAACTAATATCTATAAAGATCGGTTATATAACTAAAAAAGTGAATGTATTGAATTGGAGTGGATTAAGTAGAAAATTGGACATAGCAGAAGAGAGAAGACTGGACATAGCAAAAGAGAGGGTTAGTGAACTGCAAGATAGGTGGGGTGAAAGAATCCATGATGATGTTCAGAAAGCACAAGGAAAGGAGCATACAATAAAGCGTGTAAGAAGCAATGTGTCATCAGGGTCCAGAAGAGAAGGAGAGAAAAAATGAGACAGAAATTATATTTAAAAAGATATTGAATGAGAAATTTGCAAAATGATGAAAAAAATCACACCGTATGTTAAATAATCTCTATACACTTAAAGGAAACCCTGGTGGTGTAGTGGTTAAGCGCTATGGGTGTTAACCAAGAGGTCAGCAGTTCGAATCTTCCAGGCGCTCCTTGGAAACTCTATGGGGCAGTTCTACTCTGTCCTATAGGGTCGCTATGAGTAGGAATCGACTCTATGGCCGTGAGTTTGGTTTGAGTATACCCTTAAAGGAAAAACCAAAGAATACATTTAAAAAGCAGACAGGAATAAATGTGCATTTCCTTTAATGCAATGACAATAAGACAAGGAGCTGGGTTCTCAAGAGGAAGGATGGAAAATAGTACACAGTACAAGTTATCTTTTAAAAGGCTAAAAGAGACTTTCGGCCAACATGGCACCATAGACAGAAGCATCACGTGGTCCCTGCACAGCAAAGTAAAACAGAGACAAACATCATTCCTGGAGCCTAAAGGGTGAAATGAAGAGATAAAGAACTCAACCAAGCACTGAATGCAATAAGAAACTGACAGAGGACAGAGAGTGAGGAGAGAGATGTGCTGTAGGCCCCATCACCTAACGCAGCATGGATCCACCATCTTGGACTCCTGTCAGGGATCGGGGACAGGGATTACAGGAAAGCAGCTTCGCAGAACTCCCAGCAGGAGACACAGCACCCAGTAACCAGCGATACACGCTTTCTCACCCCCATTCTCTCCCTACTGCTCTACCTCCGAGCTTCCTGGCTGGCTGCAGTGGCTCAGCTGGCTGGGAAGCACAGCATCCATGCCACTTGGATTTGCCCTACCCATGTCAGAGATCAGCGGAAAGGGAGTACAAGAAAGCAGCTTCACCCAATTCCCAGCAGAAGACAGAGCACCCAGTAATGGGCAATATACGGTTTTCTAACCCCCCCTCTTTTTCTTCCCCCCTTTGGCCTCCTTTGCTTCCTGCCAGCCACAGTCTCTTGGTCTGGAGGCAACTACCTTGGCCTCAGGCTGTTTGGATTCGCCCTGCCCACACTGGCCGGGCGCCTGAGCTGGAGTTGGTTCTTTCCATCTCCTTTTGGTTTCTTCTGTCTCCTACCACCTCCTCCTCACTTCTCGGGAACACCTCACTCCGTATGCCATCTTTGATTCTTCTTGAAAGGCTGTGAAGCCACGCTTGACTGGGGAACAACTCCTCCAGCCCATGACACCACGCTGGTGGGATTCCTGGGACTTTTTTCCCCTTGTTTTGCTTTGTTCTGTTCTGTTTTGTTTTGCTTTGTTTGTTTTCTTTTTCTTTTCGCAGCTTGAGAGCCCCTTCTAGCCAGGCTGCACTGCATGGCTTAGGAGCTGCTCCCCAAATCTGCGGCCAAGTAGGTAGGATCCCTTGGGGGCATTTCTTTCTTTCTTTTTTTCCTTTCTTTCTTTCTTTCATCTCTCTCTCTCACTTTCTTTTCTTCTTTTTTCTCTCTTTTTCCTTTTCTGTCTGTCACCATTTCTCAGTTCTCGTCTCTCTACACTTATCTTCTTTTCTTGTCTCCTGAATATCTGGCGCTGTGTGACATCTATATCCTCTCTATCCAGGCTATAGTGCACACCCTGGGGACCACTTCCCCAATCTTAGCAGCCCCACTGGTGGGACTCTGAGACTCCTGGGGGCTTTCTTTTACTTTTCCAAATTTTATCTAGTTATCTTTCTTTCTGTTTCCCTTTTTCTCTCTCTTTTTTTTTTTTTTCCTCTTTGCTTTTCTGCATTTCTCAGTTTCTCATCTATCCACTCCAATGGCAAGCTCCCTTAGCAGTATTTTTTTGTTTGTTTGTTTGCTTGTTTGTTTTTGGCTCCTGTTTCTCTCTCTCTCCTCTTTCTCATACCCCTGTTAGCTCCACACACCACAACCTCCCCTCTCTTTCCTCCCTGCCTGCTCCATTCACTGAGCATCACACCCCCGAGCAGCACAGGTATGGCCTACTGGAACCTGGCCAGCACTGATTCCTGGCCCACCCTGTCGGCCCTAGTATGTGACAAAAACAGCCCACCCCAGTCCCTCCCCTTCAGCTGGATCTGCCCTGCTGCACCATAGCTGAGTGACTGGCCCTGCCCATTGGACCAGGAGGTGAAGAGTACCATCGACTACAGACAACCAAACAACAAAGAACGCACAGCCTGCTTGCTCAGACATAACCAAATAAAACAAATGAGCAGGACAAAACAAACAAATCTACAATCAAGAAATGAAGAAAATAACTACTGTAACTACTGAATGTCCTGAAGACAGCAGACAATATCAAAACATATAAAAAATAAAAAAAAAAAAAAGGACGAGATGGTTCCAGGAGACATCCAAAATAAAACACCAGATGACTTTCCAGTAGCAAAGGCACTAGAACTAACTGATAGGGAATTCAAATCTCTAATATCCAGAGCAATCCAAGAGTTGAAGCAAAAAACAGACAAAAATGAGGAAAAAATAGGCAAGTTTATGGAAAAGGCAGACAAATTCATGGAAAATACAGACAAAAAAATGGAACAAATCGGGAAAATAATACAGGAACAAAAGGTCAAAATAAATTCACAATTAGAAATCCAGAAGATAAACAACAAGATTTCAGAAATGGACAGGGTCATAGAAAGGCTGAGGAGTAGGTTTGGAATGATAGAAGACAGAATCAGCAAAATTGAAGACAAACACTTGGATACAACTCTGTTTGAGGAAAAATCGGAAAAAAGAAAGAAGAAAAATGAAGAAACCCTGAGAATTACGTGGGATACAATCAAAACCAAAAACTTGCAAGTGATCAGAGTTTCAGAACAGGGAGAGAAAATGGAAAACACAGAGAGGATCATTGAAGAACTACTGACAGAAAACTTCCCTAGTATCATGAATGATGAAAACCTGACCATCTAAGAAGTTCAACAAACTCCATGTAGAATAGACCCCAAAAGAAAAACACCAAGGCATACCATAATCACACTTGCTAAAACCAAAGACAAAGAAAAAAATCCTGTGAGCAGCTAGAGAAAAAAAGTGACATACAGAGGAGAAATGATAAAACTAAACTCTGATTATTCAGCAGAAACCATGCAGGCAAGAAGGCAATGGGATGACATATATAAAACCTTGAAAGAAAAACATTGCCAACCAAGAATAATATATCCTGCAAAACTTTCATTCAGAGATAATGGTGAAATTAGGACACTTCCAGATAAACAGAAATTAGGGAATATGTAAAAACCAAACCAAAATTACAAGAATTATTGAAGCGAGTTCTTCGGTCTGAGAACAGACAGCATCAGACCACATCCTGAATCTAGGAGGCAAGATTTTACTAGCCAGATACCAACCTAGGAAATGAACTCTCAAGAACTATCCAAAACCAAAACAATTGCAACAGGGAACCAGAAAGGTTAATCTGTAAATGACAACAACATCAGAACAATAAAAGAGGAAATAAACGGTATAGGTATAGAACTTTCTAATGGAGAGGAAGGCAAAGCGATACCGAGTAAAAATAGACTGGTTCAAACCTAGGAAGATAAGGGTAAATTTCAAGGTAACCACAAAGAATTTTAACAAACCTACTCATCAAAACAAAAAAGAAAAACAAAGCCTCAATAAAAACAAAATCTACAAAAACAAAAGAAACCCATAAACAAAATGAACTCAGCACAGGAGAGTAAGAGGAACAAAGAAAACGTTAGCACCACAAAAAAAAAAAAAAAAAACACTATGGAGTATTACGTAATGCTAAAGAACAATGATGAATCTGTGAAGTATCTCATAACATGGATGCATCTGGAAGACATTATGCTGAGTGAAATAAGTTAGTCACTAAAGGACAAATATTGTAAAAGATCACTACTGTAAAAACTCATGAAAAGGTTTACATACAAAAAGAAACAATCTGATGGTTACAAGGGTGGGGAGGAGTGGGGATGGAAAAACACTTAATAGACAATAGATAAGTAGTAACTTGGTGAAGGATAAGAAAGTACAAAATATTGGGGAAGCCAGCACAAAATGTACAAGGCAAGGCGATGGAACCTCCAGAGATACATCCAAACTCCCTGAGGGACCAAGTTGCTGGGCTGAGGGCTGTGGAGAACATGGTCTTGGGGAATATCTAGCTCAATTGGCATAACAGAGTTTATAAAGAATATATTCTACATTCCACTTTGGTGAGTGGTGACTGGGGTCTTAAAAGCCTGTGAGTGGCCATCTAAGATACTCCACTGGTCTCACCCCTTTGGGAACAAGGAAGAATGAAGAAAACTAAATACAAAGGGAAAGATTAGTCCAAAGGACTGATGGACCACATCTACCACGGCCTGCACCAGACTGGGTCCAGTACAGTTAGATGGTGCCCGGCTACCACTGCTGACTGCTCTGACAGGGATCACAATAGAGGGTCCTGGACAGAGCTGGAGAAAAATGTAGAACAAAATTCTAACTCAAAAAGAAAGACCAGACTCAGGAAAAACCCTGAGAGTATGGCCCCTGGATACCCTTTCAGCTCAGCAATGAGGCCACTCCTGACGTTCACCCTTTAGCCAAAGATTGAACAGTCCTATGGAACAAAACAAGACTAAGGGGCTCACCAGCCCTGGGGCAGGGATTGGAAGGTAGGAAGGAACAGGACAGCTGATAATAGGGAAACCAGCGTTGAGAAGGGAGAGTGTTGATATGTTGTGGGGTTTTTAACCAAGGTCATTTAACAATGTGTGTACTGTTTGATGAGAAACTAGTTTGTTCTGTAAACCTTCATCTAAAGTTCAGTATAAAATTAAAATAAACAAAATAAATTAAAATAAAATGCTAAAAGAAAATAACTGACAACTTAGAATTTATACCCAGGAAATGCTTACTTCAAACTTGAAGAAGATTTTTTTTTTTTTTAATAAACCCGTGAATGCAAACCTCAAACCACACCAAAGGGAATAATAATGAAGATCCTTGGTAGAAGGAAAATAAACTTAGTTGGAAATAGAAATGTAGAAAGAAATGAAGAGCAATGAAAATAGTAAATATGTAGGTAAATCTATATAAATATTTAATGCATATTGTTATATCTTGCTATGTAATAATAATAACAATGTTTAAAATATAGAATTAAACTGCATGTCAACAATAATATAAAAGGCAGGAAAGAAATACATGCAATTAAACAAAAGAATTATTTATTTATTTATTTTTAAATTTCAGCATAGGAGCTAGGTACAGCTGATACAATGGTTAAGAGCTCAGCTGCTAACCAAAAGGTCGACAGTTCGTAATTAATATCACTAAATTAATTAAGATGCTGCTCCATGGGAGAAAGATGTGGCAGTCTGCTTCCGTAAAGATTTATGGCCTTGGAAACCGTATGGGGCAATTCTACTCTGTCCCACAGGGTTGCTATAAGTCAGAATCAACCCAGTGGCAATGGGTTTTGTTTTGTTTTGTTTTGTTTTAAAGCCTAGCATTACCTATGAAGCAGTAAGCTTTAATATGGTAAGAATGAGTTTTGTAATCTCCAGAGTCACGTAAAAGAATGGCAATACAAAATATAATTTACAAATTAATAGAGGTGGAAAATAGGCTAATATAAAATTTTGAGAGAAAAATTAACACTAAAGGTAAGACAAATAGAAAAGCAAATAATAAGATTGTACATATAAACCCATGCATATAACTAATTATATTAAATATAAATGAATTAAATATTGCCGTTAAAAGATTGTCAGTATGGATAAAAATAAAACCATATAATGTTTTATTGTGGTAAATATATATTAAGCAAAGAAACATTTGCCATTTCAACTTTCTTCATACATACAACTCAATGACATTGATCATGTTCATCATGTTGTACAACCACTAAGAGATACGTCTTAAATATAATGACTCAGAAAGTTGGAAATAAAAGGATTAAAGTGAAAATACTGAACAAAAATAAACCTGGTGTAGTTTTGCACCTATTAGACAATGAAGACTCAAGGGTAAAATGCATAATGCCTGCTACTTGCTGGAACACAATGAAAATTACTGCTTTTGGAGGGTTTAGCTGGTCTTCTAATAATCAAATCAAAGTGGCTGGAATCCCATAACACTCAGAATTACTAGTTAATGTTTAATGTCATTTTATCAGCTTCTACGTGGGGGTAGTGGTAGAGATCTAGAAAATAGTACTAGGAAGAATTATATAGCAGAAAAATTGAGAAAGTTAAAAAATACTTTTATTTCTCTTGGTTCTTAAAGTTAGGATGTATGTCAGTATATGTTTTCTAAAGAGCAGTACTGTATCAATTGTTAATTCAGTAGAGAAAGTAGGTAAGAACACAAACGAATTTAGACAGATCCAGGTTTAGAGCCCACTCTGCTACTTGGCTTTGGGGTCAAGCCTTGTGGCCTTGACAAGTTAGTTACCCACTGGATATTGTAGAGAATTCCAAGGCTCCAGATCATCTAGAAGGGAGTTCCACATGATAGGTGGGCATATCCCATTAACTTGCCAAAACTTTCCCCCACAGGAGAGGTGATGCTGGAGGACACAATAGAGGGTCTCTCCAAAGCAAGGCACTCAAGACAAAGTCTTCCCAGATTTTAGGATGGTATTGGTCATATAGAGTATATCAAGTTTCAATTATTTCATGTTTAACATGTTTATCATGTCTTTCTCATTTCCCATAGGCTGAGGATATTTTCTAACCATTTATAAATTAACACGCTGGTGCTAACAAAGAGCAGGTTGAGATACAGATAAATCTTTCAGTTGCTAGGCAGTGATTTTTTTTTTTTTAGATTTGCTTCTAGCACTGCTGTCATTATCATCTCTAAAATTTGATTTGATGTTTAATGCCCTAGGGAAATACTTTCCAAAGTGGTATTAATAGCAAACTCATATATACCTCTATTTTATCACCATACTATTACTATCAGTTATCATCATATGCCCTTCAGTAAGCAGTCATGTTCACAGAGAGTTCTCCTTAAAATAATCCAAAATGAAGATGAGTTCAAAATTCTGGGAGCTTCGATGCTGAAAACATGTGACGTTAACATAAAATAAGATATAAAGAAATATTTTATTATTAAAGCAAAAATGGAAATAGAATTTTTTTTTCAAAGTGTTTTTGGTTTTGCCAACATGAGATTACACAGGCAATATTTGGTTATCTGTAAGCAACTTTTTATCATTCCATTTAATCTGAGCTAGATTTTGTCTTTCTTTTTCTCATTGGTATTTAATTACATTGAAATTCCTTGTTGACTTATACCCAACTTTTTGCGCATGACCACTTTCAGTCTTGTACTAAGGAAATGCTATTGCCTGCTTTTATGACTCAAATGCATAGTTATCTTCTCCTCTGCCTCTGTGCCTCTCACCTTACGCAGAAGAGATGTAAAGGAGAAACAGGGATCTTAAGGAGACGCTATACTGAGTCTTTCACTCCTTTTGTGAGGTGACACTAGAAAAAGCGAGAGGTCAACAAATAAACAATGTAACGAAACTGCATAACTTGCCCCACCTTTCTGATTCAAGACTTCAAAGTGCAGTTTATTATAGTGTTCAGTGTAGGAATGAAAACAGCCCTGGTTGCACAGTGGTTAAGGTGCTCTGGTGCTAACCAGAAAGTTTGGCAGTTTGAACCTCCAGCCTCTCTGCAGGAGAAACGTGGCAGTCTGCTTCCATAAAGATTACAGTCTTGGAAATCATATAGGGCAGTTCTACTCTGTCCTACAAGGTCGCTCTGAGTTGGAATCAACTTCACGGCAACGGGTTTGGTTTTTTGGTTGAGTGTAGGAACAATGCCAAGTTGATGCTCGGTATTTTTTTATGATGTTCTAATAATTATATCTGGTTTAAATACTTGACTTTCTTTAAAGTATTATCAATTTTTCTATTATAAATATGAAAAAATCACCATTAAAAATAATTTAAATTTTTTTTGCCATTTTGATAACCTTCCTTTTTTATTATAGTATGAATAGCAGAATGCGTTTTTAATTACTATAGGAAATAGACAAAACATTGAAAAATTAGTAATTGTATAGAAATTTTTACTCTCATTTTTTCTTTTCCCAAATTGGCTAGAATGTAATTGTTTTCTTTCTATCATTTGTAGTTGATATTTAGAGGGAAAAGAGTAGACAAACAGGGTAATACTTAATTGAAACTTAAATGCATACTTGGTTTTCATTTTAAATAAAGGAGGAAATGCATTTTAATTATATTAAAATATAATATAATATTAAAAAAAAACTAGTTGATGCTGAGTGGATTCTGACTCATAGTGACCCTATAGGACAGAGTAGAACTGCCCCCATAGGGTTTCCAAAGAGAAGCTGGTGGGTTCTAGCTGTGACCTTTTGGTTAGCAGCAGGGCTCTTAACCACTCACTGTGCCACCAAAACAAACAAACAAACCTGGTGCAGTGAAGTCAATTCTGACTCATAGCAACCCTATCCTCAGTTATATATATGTATATGATCTTTTTATAATCTTTTTTACATATTATCAAAACCTGTTGCCATCAAGTTTAGTCCCACTCATAGCAGCCCCATAGGACAGAGTAGAACTGCCTCATAGAGTTTCCAAGTCTGCAAATCTTTGAGGAAGCAGACTGCCACATCTTTCTTCCGCGGATTGACTGGTGGGTTTGAACTGCTGAACTTTCAGTAAGCAGCCAAGTGCTTAACCACTGCACAACCGGAGCTCCTTTTACATATTATATATATAAAAAAAAAAAGTAAAATACTTTTTCCTTTTCCAATTCTAGTCTATAATCCTTGTTTCTCTTTCATGCTTATATATGTATGTGTATGTGTGTGTATATATTTATTTACATATACATGAATATATATATTAATACATACATTAACCTCCCAATAGTGGCAGGTTTTGTTCGTTTTTATTGCTATTGGTTCAGCCCTTTCCAGCAAATTTCAAAAAAAAAATTTTTTCCTTACAGCCTGTGTACTACACTGAAGAGATGAGACATCAGTGGGATATAGAACACAAAAGAGTATGTCTGATTGCAATGACAAGGTTGCCGTAGTAGTTTCTGATTTAGGGAAATCAAACTCCTGCCTCAAGAATACAGATTATGTCTGTCTGTGCTAAAGGCATCTGGCCACTCCAAAAGCAATGAAAGAAAATACCTACGATTACTTTTACAGGAACTTTTTTAATGCCATAAAACCGTAGAATAGTACTATATGTATATATGTGTGAGCAATAAGGACATTCAGAGTTAAAAATAATAATAATAATAATAAATTTATTAATTTATTTATTTTTAGTTAAAAGGATGAAGTTAATTAAAAAGACCATAGGTTATTTATACACATTTCCTCACTTTCAAAGCTTAAGGAACTCTTTTCAGAAGGCATGGATTTATGGTTATCAAAATTTGACAAAGAATAGGACTGAGTTTGGGAAAATGAAATGGGCATAACTTTAGAAATCTCAAAAAAAAATTAAGAAAAGACAACTGTAAACATTGTTTTTCTTCGTTTACAAACAATAAAGTGTCTTCTAAATGAACTGACATTGGTATGTCTGGATATTTGAATTCCGAATAGAGAACACAATGTTTTTACTACTTTTTCTTCAAGTGGCTTCTTAACAAACTGAGCTATCCCATAACTGAGCTATTGAAAAGGGAGCAAAGATACTTATCCTGGAATCAGGCAATAGATAAGCATTGGAAAAAGTTCCAGTAAACTATTCCATTCACTAGCTCCTGAAAGTAATGCTTTTTGTCTCTGCGTGCATTTTTTTTTTTTTTTTTAGATTTGGAATCTGTGATTATACAAACTAAATATGTTGCAGAAATCAACTGAACCAAATGGAAATTGTAATTTTTGTTTTTACAGCGGCAGTCTGATAAATTGACTTTATCCAGTCTCCAGGAAATCACTGGGCACCATGGAAGAGGATGCTGATACATAAGACCCTCTTGATCATAAAGAGTTAATTTAATCCCCACAGTGAAGCACTTTACTCTCAGGTAACTCTTTCACTCCTGTGCATCATAGGACCAGGCCAATTGATAATAATATACATCTCTGTAACTGCTGTGATGAATAAACATCTCTTCAAATTATTCCAATTAAGTTCAGCAGGTTGCAAAATTTTTTACCTATGGATTCTCTTTGAGTTCATTTTTGTACAAATGAGAGATTTCCATGGACAAAAAGGTTCTCTTATACTTGCTTGCCAGAGCCCAGGGTGATGTGAAAAGCTATGGCATTTAAACATCATGGAATAGGCCATTAAGCATGCACAAATATTTTGGCTAATAGCCTCCAGTTATAAATTCCAATATTAAACATTCCTATTTCCATCTTAACCCTCTATTCACAATAAGTGTCATAATTATATGCCACTGAATTGTTCTCCCTACTGATCTTTGATGTATGCAAACAGGCTGCCAGTAGGAAAGTAACTTTTATAATTCAGAGAGCCTTTACTGTTCTTATTACCTTTTTTCATTTTTTTCAATGACCCCAAAACCTTCCTAAAATAACATCTTATGTTTGTATAGATTCTCCTCTAAGGAATTCAATGTACTAAGGATATGACATCTCAGCCACCCTTACAGTAAATGTAAAGGGAGAAATGGAACTTTACTTTTTACAGATGACAAGCCTTTGTAAATTTTATACCAAAGTTTTTCTTTCTGCACTTTTGTCAGCTGAATTAGATATACGGTAATAATAAGAGTCAAGGTAGAAAAAAAAAAAATGTACCTTTTAAAAGGACTCTGTGACTAGGCCTTAGTAGTACAAATCATTTCCCCAGTTTATTTTGAAGTTTTATGCTTGTAACGCAAAGGTCACTTTTATTCATAACCTTAAAGAAGTATGTGTCTAAGAACCTAAAGATGTGAATAGTAGAAAAATGGTACACCCTGACACTCTTTTGTCTTTCAGTGTTTTGAATTTTCATGAGATTCTGAAAATCTGTGATTATGGAGTACTCTGATATTTGTGTTCTTTTAATATGATAAATAAGGAGCCCTGGTGGGACAATAGATAAGTGCTCAGCTGCTAATCTGAAAGTTTGATGGTTCAAAGGGACCTAGCCTTTCCATGGGAGAAAAGACCTGGCTATCTGCTCCCATAAAGATTACAGCATAGGAAACCTATGGGGCAGTCCTAGTCTGTCATATATGTTCCTTATGAGTCAGAATTGACTCCACTGCCCACAACAACAACGATGTGGTTAATGGGACTTGTTACCAATTGCCAATCTGACTCAAAGAGTCTTTGTCTTTTCCCAAGTAAGAATACATGCGAAAGACAAATTTTTTCTTCAGCAAGCTTAACTTTGCTTGAGTCAAGCTAAAGGAGTCAGCGGGGATCTAAGCCTCTCCAAAATACAGACTCGAAAAGGGAAGCAAGGCTAAGGCTTATATGGGTTTGATAGAGACAATAGAGTAATGAATATTTAGTGGGCTTCTTTCAAGGGGTGGGTACTTCTCAGAATGGTGGTGTATGTTAATTAGGTTGCGTGCGCATCTGGAGTCTAAGATGGAACCCGCTGATATTCAAGATGGAATCCTCTCAGCAGCCCTTGGCAGCACTTATTATGGGATATAGTGCAAGTGCACTTGATCTTCGGCACTACATAGCCATCTTCAGAGGGCTAAGGAAGGTCAAACAGCAGTCACACTCTGTTCCTCCACACATGCAGAGCCTGCAAAGGAGGGGACTAGACAAACACTAAGAAAGAGATAGTAATTCAGGGGCTGCCCCAATCCTATCTTATGTTGACAGGGTGGGTTCCTGTTTACCCAACTTCTAAATGGTAATCTTTTAAAAGCTCTTTTGTTCAGCCACCAGCACAGTTAACCCTATCTGTCTCAGGGCCAGTACCATCCTGGTAAAAGTTGGAAGCAGGCATTTTAAAGGGAACTATAACACAAGTTTAGCAATTTCTTAAAACTCTTTGTAAGTTGTATAACTTTAGTCTCTGTGAGTTATCACGTATTTGAGGATACAATGAATGCCAATACATATTTGGGGAAAGAAGACATTTAGTAGCCTTTCTTTTTCATTTCATTAAATACCATTTGATTCTGGAAGCATCAATATCTCAGAACATCTATGCAGCCGTAGTGTTCTTAGGTCCTATGACGGTGCTGTGAGTTTGACATTTATGATGGACAAGACAAAGGTAATTTAGTATAGGCTATTTATTATTATTATTATTATTATTCATTAGGAGCCCTGGTGGTACAGTGGTTAAGTGCTTGGCTGCTAATCGAAAGGTCAGCAATTAGAACCCACCTGCCGCTTCTTGAGAAAAGGATGTGGTAGTCTGCTTCCAAAGGTTTACAGCCTTGGAAACCACATGGGGCGGTTCTACTCTGTCCTGTAGGGTCCCTATGGGTTGGAATCAACTCCAAGGCAACGGGTTTAATCTTTCATTTAAGGAGCCCTGGCTATGCAATGGTTAAGTGCTAGGCTGCTAAAAAGGTCAATGGTTCAAACCCACAAGTCACCCTGCAGAAGAAAAGACCTGGTGTCATGAATTGAATTATGTCCCCCCAAAAAATGTGTGTATCAACTTGGTTAGGCCATGATTCCCACTATTGTGTGGCTTTCCCCCATTTTGTGATTGTAATTTCACTTTAAAAGGATTAAGGTGGATTTGTAACACCACCTTTACTCAGGTCGCCTCCCTGGCCCAAGGTAAAGGGAGTTGCCCTAGGGTGTGGCCTGCACCACCTTTTATCTCTCAAGAGATAAAAGGAAAAGGAAGCAAGCAGAGAGTTGGGGACTTCATGCCACCAAGAAAGCAGCACCAGGAGTAGAGCGTGTCCTTTGGGCATGGCCTGTGCCTGAGAATCTCCTCGGCCAGGGGAAGCCTTCCTCCAGAGCCAACAGAGAGAGAAAGCCTTCCCCTGGAGCCTACACCCTTAATTTGGACTTCTAGACTACTAGACTGTGAGAAAATAAACTTCTTTTTGTTAAAATCATCCACTTGTGGTATTTCTGTTATGGCACCACTAGATGACAAAGACACCTGGCAATCCGCTCCCAAAGAGATTACAGCTTAGAAAATCCTATGGGGCAGTTCTGCTCTGTCTTAAAGGGCACTATGAGTTGAAATCGATTCAAAGGCACACAACAACAACATTCATCCATTTACTTATTTATTTATTTAATCAGTAAATATTCATTAAATGCTTTCCATATTTAGAGACTGCTCTAGGTGCTGGAGATATAGCAGTGAACAAGACAGGCTAGATCCTTGAAACTGAAGGTACATTCCAGACTGGTCGGGTTGTAATGGCATGACCAGAGAAGATTTCAGAGAAATATTTACAGCAGCCTTGGTGCACAAATAAAGATAAATAGATTACATGTGTCCCTTTATTCATATCATTGTTGATAACTACTCTCAAGTTGAACATGATCAGTAGGGGATCTAGCCATTGCAATCCATAGGGTTTTTATTGGTGGGATTTTGGAAGTAGATTGCCAGGCCTTTCTTTTTAGCCCATTTTAATCTGGAACCTTCCCCCTAAAACCCGTTCAGCATTATAGCAATATGTAAGCCTCCATTGATAGACAGGTGGTGGCTGAACATGAGATATATTGTCTGGGAATCAAACCAGGGTCTCCTGCGTGGAAGGCAAGAATTCTATGACTGATCCACCACTGCCTTCTAGTTGTTTAATCAACTGACAATGTAGGTGCTACTGTGAAGGGATTTTGCAAATGTAATTTAGGTCCTAAATCAATTGACCATAAGATAGGGAGATTGCCCTTAATGGGCTGGATATAAAAGGAATTGGACCCTTTGATGGGAGAGATTTGCAGTATGAGACAAATTTGACACAAAGGAAATTCTCCATTCCTGGCTTTGAAGATAAAGAGCCCACATGGCAAGGAATGCAGATCAATTCTAGAAGCTGAGAGCAGCATGCTGGCTCATAACAAGCAAGGAAATGGAGTCATCATTCCTGCAACATCAAAAAACTGAATTCTTCCCTCAACCTGAATAAACTTGGGAAAAGATTCTTCTCCAGAGCTCCCGGAAGCTAATGCAGCCTGGCCAACACCTTAGTCTCAGCCTTGTAAGACTCTGAACAGAGAACCCAACCACACCATGCTTTGACCTACAGAACTGAGAGATAATAAATAGATTTTGTTTAAGAGGCAAAATTTATCGTAATTTTTTACACAGAGTAAAAAACCAACACAGAGAACAAATGATTTCTTAGTGAATAGAATATTTTTAGGTAATCTATTCTTGAAATGAGAACCATAATTTTTAAGAAGTGCCTGAAAATTTAAATGGCTTCCTCACAAATTTAGTAAGTGTAGTATTGTTCCATAATTAAAAAAAAAATAAGACTGGAAGTAATATAAAAGTCCACCAGTAAGGAACTAATTGAATAAGCCATGATATACCCACAGACTAGAATATAATGTAACTTCTGGAATCAACTGTTCCTGCCATAGTGAAGGACAATTGCTGGAAAGATACTTAAAGAAACAAGCAAAAAAAGAGCCAAATCATTTCTCCCTTTTGTGTCCTGGTAGATGAAATCCAAAATACACAGCATCACCTGTAGAGCATTCTTGATCCACATCCAAAAACCTAAATAATTAAAGCTGAACCTGATTCAGCTCGAGACTTTAGTGTTAACTTACATTTTTTTTGCAGTGATTACAAGCGACAGAGAAACTGGTTAAATGATACAAAGAAGTCAAGACACAAGGAATGCAGGTAATTTTGTACAAAAGACAAGTTATTTCAATAATTAATGACAGTAGAATTATTTAAAGAGAATATTTGAGGAATGGGGCGTGTCTAGATTAATAGAAAATTAGGATTTATAATGTCAAAATGTGATGCGTGGAGCTTGTTCGGATACTCATTCTTACTAACCAACTATAAAAAAATCAGGAATTTTAATATGGACTGTGTATTAGTTGATGCCAAGAATTATTATTAATTATGTTAAATGTGATTGTGACATTGAGATTATTTTAGAAAAAATATTTTATTTTATTATGGCTACATAGCAAGTCTGTAAAAGTGAAATAATATGAAAGATGGTATTTGTTTTAAAATATTTCAGATAACAAAGAAAAAGATATGTGAAAGTGAGAGAGAATAGGTGAAACAAGAGGGGTAAAATCTTGATGACAGTTGAATCTTGTTGATTGTGGTGTAGGATTTTATTATTCTATTTTTGTGAAAGTTTGAAAATGTAATAATAATTTAAAAAGTGCTTTTAGGTAATTTCCAAGTACACATTGGACGTTATACACAATTTCAGATAAGTTCTCTCCTAATTTTCTGTTAAAAGTCTTATAAGTATATGGTTAAAAAAAAAAAAGTAAAGGACTGTCAATCATACTGCCCACTAAGGATAAACCAAAACATTAGAAATAAGGTTGATTGGAGAAAGACAACCTAATACATCTGAAAGTATGAAGGGTGACAATGGATGAGGACAATAATTTTAATTCATTTCCTCTATTACTGCTTAATTCAGGATACAGAGTATTTTCCTGAACAGAAAATTAATGTACTTTTATAAAGATGTAGGAAATTAACTTCAGAAATAGCTTGAGTCATACCATTCTATTCCTTACTACTTGGCCATATTTTCATCACATATTCTCTTTGTACATTGCTTTAGAGTCAAAATTCTGTCCAAACGCAACATTGTTGAGGGATGTTTAATCAGCTCAGAAAATGGGTTATCAAAATTACAAGTACAAGAACTTTGAACAAAAACCAATCTTAACCCTCATTGTTTTGAACATAGAAGAAACACAGATTGCATCTAATACTCTACCATTAACAAGACTGCTCGAGAAGGAGAAAATTCCATCTCAGATGCTAGATGAGATGGAGTAGATAATACTAGCAAAAGACCTTGCAACTACCTGTATGATCCGGTTTCCAAAGAAAATCTGTCGATAGCCAAGTGGTTACTAAGAAGAATAAACCATAAAATAAAACAAACCTGTTGCTGTAGAACCGATTCCAACTAACTGCGACCCTATGTGTTACAGAGTGGAACTGCTCCATAGGGTATTTTGGCTGTTATCTTCATGGAAGTAAATTGCTGGAGCCGCTAGGTGAGTTTGAACCACCAACATTTAGGTTAGTAGTTGAGTGGAAACCATTTACATCACTTAGTGATCTCAACTAAGAAGACTAAAGTGTCTCTATTCCAATTCCAAGTAACCCCTTTCTTTCTACATGAATACACAGGACAAAAAGAACAACTTGGGCAAAAATTCTGCACCATAAATACAGTAGAGCCTTATCCAAGAGACCCCAAGGAAGCATATGTCTGAAATTTACTTACTGTAGATAGCAAAAGGAAAGTTTAGACGGTATCTACTTCGTATCCCTAAAAGATACAAATATGAAAAAAATAAGATAGAACAAATAAGTAGATTTGACTACAAATACTACGCACTACCAAAAAAAAAAACTAAGGACAAAAGTATTAGAAACAGTTATCAAACACACAGTAAAATGCTCGTGCTAGAGAAAATAAAGATGAAATTGCATTAGGAAAGAACTCACATTTTTCCAAGCAAATGGCACCCTGGGGACAATGCTTGTACTGAAAACACAGAGTCGCTATAGTTTTGGAATCTTCAAAAAGTACTTAGAGTACTGCAGACAAGTAGGTCTTTGCTACCTTATAGAGAAGAATCAGTGGTCTGACTGTGGTATACTGTCTCAGTGTTCATCAGCAACGCCACAGGGCAGCCAAGATAGCGGTAGGAATAGCAGCTGAACAATGATGTAATTAGAGCCCTCCTTTACTAGCCACAGTCAGATAGTCTTTCTGGCTGGAATTTGTAAGTGTCTCAGGTTGCTTGGACAAAACAGGGCAAATGGATGGAGAATAATGTGGAGGGAAGACAGTGAAATTGCCCATATGGTAAGTGCATACCTGAACAGATATAAATTTAAGTTGGAGAATCAAAGAGATGTAAACCCTTCTTAAAATACTAGTATAATGACACTGTCTGAAATAGTCCATAATATTTCCTTGGGATGGAATCAGGTCATTGATTTTGCTCTGTTTTTTTGTTTTTTTTTTTGTCATTGATTTTTAGATAAATTAGTAGTTAAGTATATTTTTTAATACATTTAAAAGTAATCACTAGTAGATGGAACTAAAAATGAAATATTTAAATATTAATGCATTACAGAAGGCAAACATTAAGCAAGGCAAAGCCAGAAAACAAAGGGAAAACCAAAGAAACCATCAAAATAAAAACATAAAACAGAAGCATAGAAGCTGGCAGAGATACAGTGAAGTCAATAATTTACAATAATAAACAAATCAGTCAAAATCTAAACACATCCTGCTTATAAACAGTATCTAAAATTAAAGAAAATTATTTTAAAGGATTTTTTAAAAAGTGGTAACAGATATACAAGGAAAATTCAGATAAAAAGAAAACAGGGTTGTAATAGGAAAAATAAAACTTCATACACAATAATCGTTTCTCAGACTAAAACTTTTTTGAACTGTCTTATCAGGTAAGAGTTATATGTAGAGATTTACCAAGGGTAAGCCCTTTCTATGAAGTCCGAAAGATTAAAATAGAAACTCAAATCAAAAGAAAAAAGGGATTTTTGTTGATAAACAATACTTATAATTCCATAAGAATACTACAGCATTGAAGTTATACATGCTCATAACATAGCATACCTATTATAAAATAGGGAAACACAAAGTGAAATTAGCTAAGTAAAAATTTTAAGAGGATGTTCTAATACTCTACACTCATTCTCCAGTTGATTTCCTGGACAAGATACAATTAAAGACATAGAAGATGGGAATCATATTATTGTTAAGGTGATATATGTGCGCACGAGCACACACGCACACACACATATGTAGGAGTCCAGGTTAAAGTGATCCACTGCTAAAAGAAAGGTTGACAGTTCAAAACCATCAGCAGCTCCTAGAAAGAAAGATGTGGCAGTCTGCTTCCCTGGATACTTACAGCCTTGGAAACCCTATGGGGTCGCAATGAGTTGGAAGAGACTCAGCAGCAGTGGGAGTGGGAAGATACATGTATATGCATATATATATACACACACACACACATATGTGTATAAACATATATGTATATATGTATGTGTGTGTATAGTTGATGCTCCATATCTTTAGGTTCCACATCTGCAGATTCAGCCAACTGCAGATTGAAAGTATTCAGAAAAAAGAAAAAAAAGTTCCAAAAAGCAAAACTTGAATTTGCCCCACGCCGAGCACTAAACTGAATCCGCATGAGTGAACTGATGTGTAGACATACCCTGCTATAGCCTCCCACCATTTCACGGACCCTCAGTCTCTCTCCAGCACTTGTTGCTTGAGCATTGTTCACCTGGTGTCTTGTCATTATTCCCTTAATAATGCAGTATAACAACTATTTACACAGCATTTGCATTGTATTAGGTATCATAAGTTATCTAGAGACGATTTAAAGTATATGGGAGGGTGTGGGTAGGTTATATGCAAATACTATGCCATTACATGAGGGATTTGAGCATCTGCAGATTTGGGTAGTCACCGCGGTGGGTCCTGGACCCAATCCTCTGCAGATGCTGAAGGACAGCTGTATATATATGCACATAAATATACACATATATATGTATTGGTGTGTATATGTATATATGTGTGTAATCAAACTTTGTGTCTGACAAAGCTTGCTTCTAAATGTTTAAACATTTGCAAAACTGGTTACACACTGGATCATTGGTAACACTTTAATTTCAAAAGTTATCAATCGTCACACAGTTTGAAAAAAAATTATTTTATTCTTAGACTTTATAGAAAAGGAGTGACCTTGATAAATGTTCAAATCAGCAACTCATTTAATAGACTGGTTTGAAATTTTTTAGATTAAAAAATAATTATTGGATGTATGAATTTACTAAATATCTCAATGTCAAATTGTCCAGGCTAAATTTTTCACTTTTGTTTTCATATGTTCATATTATCAAGTAGAGTAGTTACTACCTAGTGCTTATTTATTTTTAATGCGTATACTACCTATCCTCTTTTGTCTCAGATAACTAAACTTATAGTCATATTGTCAGGACTGTTTATCTGCTATCCATATATTCCTATCGGGATTGAGATAGCAAACAAGTAGTGAGAGCCCATTTTTATCAGGCACTGTGCTAAACGTTTTGTAAAAAAAAATGAATAAAACATGGGCTAATTTGAGAGATGAAAAAAGGAATCCACAACAGCAATATAGTCTAGAAAATGTTACCATAGAAATATGCACTGAGTTTTGTGGAGTTTGGAGGCTTATCTAGCTTAATACAGTGAACAGTGGTCATGGATTGGGGTGGTCAGGAAAAAATGCCAATGATGCATGATTTCAGTGTTACAAAGCAAGAAGCAGTCATCCAACTTGGAAAATGGAGTAAGACACAGAGGGAACAGGATGTACAAAAGTAGGGATGCTAGACAGCATGATGCTTTTATTACACTCAAGCATGAGGTGCCTATAGGAAAGTAGCAATGGATAAGATTTGATTAAAACTTTTTGGGATCAGTCTTGTCTACACTCTATCACACTGTTGAGCCCTGTTGGTTATATATATTGGTTATTAATAGACACCAAATAAATCCTTTTATGAAATAGTAATATGGCTAGGGAATGGTAGAATTGTTTTGTTTCAAATAATAATAGAAAACATTTTTAACATATCATTCACTGTTTATCATCATGATTTCAAGTCAAAATGACCTTTTTATTTTATTATTTTGCAATTCCATTTTCGTGCTTCTGTGTCCACTCATTTGTTCAGTTATTCACTCACTTATAATGCATTTACTATGGAACAAGACTTGTGCTAGGTTTCAACCATTCACTGGAGGGTACAAACAGGCAGTTCTCCAGCATTCTCCATAAAGTTTTTATTCTGGTGATTTATTGTCTGCGTGCTTCCAAAATAATTGTAAACACTGTATCCAAACCAAAAAACCAAACCCAGCGCCGTCGAGTCCACCCCGACTCGTAGCGGCCCTATAGGACAGAGTAGAACTGCCCCATAGAGTTTCCAGGGAGCGCCTGGTGGATTCGAACTGCTGACCTTTCGGTTAGCAGCAGTAGCTCTTAACCACTACTCCACCAGGTTTTCCAAACACTGCATAGTTAGTGTTTGGAAAATCAAGTAAGTTCTGTACAATTGGTGAACACAATTCTAAAGAAAAGATTATTAAATCATATATGAAAAAATTAGCTGAATATTTCATTTTCTTTTTGCCAGTGAAATATCACTACATTAGGCCTAAATTCTTTTTAATAATATTTTATTGACTTTTTGTGAAAGTTTACACAGCAAGTTAGTTTCCAATTTGAAAATTTCCACACAAATTTTTCAGCATCATTAAATACATTTATCACAACGTGTCAACATTCTTTTTAATTGTGTCCTGTTTGTTCCATTTCCAGTATTCTAGTTTCCCAGCCCCTTTATTTTCTCATTTTTGTTTTTGAGTAATTGTTGACCTTTTGGTCTCATACAGATGGTTTTTAAGTAGAGCGCTGATCTTATAGATAATATCCTTTAATTTGTGTACCATTCTGCTATTTTGCTGAAAGGTGCTCTTAGGATAGCCACAGTTCTAGGTTTAAAGAGTGTCTTAGGGTGACAGTTTCAGGGAGTCCTCTGTTCTTTACTATTCCAGTTTGGTTGGCTTTTTTTTTTTTTTTTTTTTAAGATTTGAGTAGTGCTGTACATTTTTCTCCTATTCTATCTGTGACCATCTATTGTGAATCCTGTCTGAACCGTCAATAATGGTAGCCAGGCACCATCTAGTTCTTCTGGTCTCAGGGTAGATGAGGTCGTGGCTCATGTAGACTTGTTTCTTCTCTGAGGTTTTGGTTACCTTCTTGCTCTTTTGCTCCTGGTGAGTAGAGACCCACAGCTGTTTCTTAGATGGCCATTCACAAGCTTTTAAGACCCCAAATGCTACTCACTTCAAGGATGTAGAACATGAATTTTTTGAACTGTGTTATGCCAATTGACCAAGTGATCCCATGAGACTATGGTCCTAGGCTTTCATACCCAGAAAACAAATCTTGGAATGTGTATAGTTATGTCTGAGGAGTCTCCATATTTGTGTCTTCAATTAATATACGTGCCTGTACCCATGTATTTTTATTTAACCGTAGTGGTGTCGTGGTTAAGTGTTATGGCTGCTTACCAAAAGGTCAGCAGTTCGAATCTACCAGGCACTTCTTGAAAACTCTATGGGACAGTTCTACTCTGTCTTATAGGGTTGCTATGAGTTGGAGTCAACGGGACAGCAATGGGTATAGGTACTTCAAAGGAGAGCTAGTGGTGTGGTGGTTAAGTGCTTGGCTGCTAACTGAAAGGTGGGAGGTTCAGTCTCACCCAGCAGCTCTGCAGGGGAAAGACCAGGCTATTTGCTTCCAAAAAAAGTACAGCCTTAGGAACCATATGGGACAGCTCTACTCTGTCTTATAGGGTCTTTATGAGTTGGAATTGATTCAATGACAATGATTTTTGTTTTTGTACATATTTCTATCTGTTTTCACCTATGTGTACACCTGTACCTACCCACATACCTATATACCTATACCCATCCACATGTTCTCAAATGCTTTTTTTTTTTTTGTCTTTGTTGGAGTTGTTGCCGTGTTACATGTGTCAAATTCGTTAGTACATCAAACTTTTTTCTTGAGCACTTCTCAGCAACATCATTTTCTTAAGTTTTGCTGTGCTCACTGCACTCACATTGACTGCCACTTTTCTCACCAAAAATAACAAGTCTGTGTGATCTAAAGCATGCTTTCCTCTCCCTCCTCCTTCCCCTGGTAACCAGCAATGAACATTGGTCTCTCTCTATATATCTGTTCTTCTCTTATAAAAGAGAGATCAGATGATATTTGGCCTTATGTGCTTAACTTACTTCACTTAGCAGTATACCCTCAAAGTCCATCCAAGTTATAATATGTTTCATCGGTTCATTATTGTGCTTTATGATTGTATAGTATTCCATTATATATAGGTACCACACTTTGTTTATCCTTTCATTTGTTGATGGGGCACTTCGGTTGTTTCCATTTATTTGCAATTGTGAATAAAGCAGCAAAGAACATAGGTGTCCTATGTTTATGTCATTATTTTTAGTCCTGGTGGTGCAGTGGTTAAGGGATTGGCTGCTAACCAAAAGGTTGGCGGTCACTCTTGGAAACCCAAGGAGGCAGTTCTACTCTGTCCTATAGGGTCCTTAAGAGTTGGAATCAACTCGACAGCAATAGGTTTGGTTTGGTTTTGGTACATACCTAGGAGTGGAATTGCTGGATGATAGGATAGTTCTATTTCTATCTTTTTGAGAAAGCTCCATACTGTTTTCCATAGTAGTTGTACCATTTTACAATCCCACCAGCAATGGGTAAAGAGTTCCAATCTCCCCACATCCTTGACAACATTTGTCATTATTATTTATTTTTTTATCACTGACATTTTAGCTGAGGTGACATGGTATTTCATTACGGTTTTGATTTGTACAGGTTCAGCATGAATACAATTAAGTGTTCTAGAATTCCCATTCTTCCTAATGTTATCCATAATTTGTTATGATCCACACAGCTTCATGCCTTTGCATAGTCAATAAAACACAGGTAAATATCTTTCTGGTATTCTCTGCTTTCAGCAAGATTCATCTGACATCAGCAATGATATCCCTTGTTCCACGTCTTCTTCTGAATCTGGTTTGAATTTCTGGCACTTCCCTGGCAAAGTACTGCTGCAACTGTGATTTGGTTTTTTTTATTTTGCCATTTTTTATTGTCTGTATATATTTTTTTTTAATTTTTTTTGAATGTTATTGTGCTTTAGGTGAAAGTTTACAGTTCAAGTTAATTTCTTACTCAAAAAGCATATACTTACTGTTTTGTGGCATAGGTTACAATCCCCACATGTGACAGCATATTAGTGCATTCCTTCCCAGGTTCCCAGTGTTTATTGATCCAGCTCCTGTCCCTTCCTGCTTTCTCATTTTGCTTTTGTACAGGAATTGCCCATTTGGTCTCCTATATTTGATTGAACTTAAGAAGCATATTCCTCATGTGTATCATTTTTTGTTTCATAGGCCTGTCTGATCTTTGTCTAAAAAGTGGGCTTCAGGAATGGTTTCAGTTCTGAGTTAGGAGAGTGTCCAGGGGACAGAGTCTTGGAGGTTCCTCCAATATCTGTCAGGTCAGTAAGTTTGGTCTTTTTTCCTGAATTTGAATTGTGTTCTACATTTTTCTCCCTTTCTGTCTGCAATTCTTTGCTGAGATCCCTTTCAGAGTGGCCGTTCGCGGTTGCTGGGCACTATCTAGTACTTCTGGTCTCAGGTTGGTAGAGTCTCTGGTTTATGTGGTCTTTTAGTCCTTTGGGCTAATATTTCCCTTGTGTCTTTTGTTTTCTTCATTCTTATTTGCCCCAGACAGGACAAGACCAATAGATATATCTTATATGGCTGCTCAAAAGCTTTTAAGAACCCAGAGGCTGTTCATCAAAGTGGGATTAGAACATTTCCTTTATGAACTATGTTATGCCAATTGACCTAGATAATCTCTGAGACAATGGTCCCCAGCCCCCAGCCCCCAGCCCCAGCTACTTGTTCCCTCAAAGTGTTTGAACATATCTAGGACTTCTGCGTTTTGCTTTTATCCAGTTGTGCTGACTTCCCCTATATTGTGTGTTGCCCTTCCTTCACCAAAGTTGACACTTGTCTACTATCTAGTTAGAGATTCCCCCTCCTCCTCCACCCTCATAACCATCAAAGAGTTTTGTTTTTCTGTGTGTAAACCTTTTCTTGAGTTCTTATAATAGTGATCTCATACAATGTCTGTCCTTTCGTGACTGACTTATTTCTCTCAGCATAATACCCTCTAGATTCATCCATGTTTTGAGATGTTTCAAATGTTCATCATTGTTCTTTATTCTTGCATAGGATTCCATTATGTGTATGTACCATAATTTGTTAATCCATTCATCTGTTGATGGGCCTTTAGGTTGTTTCGATCTTTTTGATATTGTGAATACAGCTGCAATGAACATGAGTGTCCATATGCCTATTTGTGTGATGGCTCTTCTTTCTCTAGGATACTTTCCTAAGGAGTAGGATTTCTAGATGGTATGGCATTCTTATTTTTAACTTTTTTTAAAGAAGCACAATATCATTTTTCAAAGTGGTTGTACCATTTTGCATTAGAGATCCAATCTCTCTGCAACCTCTCCAACATTTGTTATTTTGTGTTTTTGGATTAGTCCCAGTATTGTAGGTGTGAGATGGTATCTGGTATAGCATTGTAGTTTTTATTTGCATTTCTCTAATGGCTAGCGATTGCAAGAATTTTCCTTAGGCGTCTATTGGCCACCTGAATGCCTTCTTTGATGAAGTGTCTGTTCATATCCTTTGCCCATTTTTAAATTGGATTATTTGTCTTTTTGTTATTGAGGTATTTTTATAGATTTTAGAAATTAGACCCTTGTCTGATATGTCATAGCCACAAATTTTTCCTAGTCTGTAGGTTCTCCACCTACTCTTTTGGTGAAGTCTTTTGATGAGCGTGTTTGATTTTTAGAAGATCTCAGTTACCTAGCTTATCTTCTGGTGTTTGTGCATTGTTAGTTATGGTTTGCATGCTATTTATGCCACGTATTAGGGCCCCTTTCCTGGATTCATTCTTCGTACATTCCTGGTTCTGATTATTAATGGGTGTTTGCAGATGTTTCTTCTCATTTTGAGTCATCCCACATCAGCAAATGAAGATCCCAAAAGCTTTACTCCATCCACATCATTAAGGTTGACTCTACTTTGAGGAGGCAGCTCTTCACCAGTCGTCTTTAGAGTGCCTTCCAATCTGGGGGGGCTCATCTTCCGTCACTACATCAGACAACGTTCCACTGCTATTCATAAGGTTTCATGGGCTAATTCTTTTCAGAAGTAGACTGCTGGTTCCTTCTTCCTAGTCTGGAAGTTTAGCTGAAACCTCTCCTCCATGGGTGGCCCTGCTGGTATCTGAATACCACAACTGGGCCAATAAGCCACGTCATGATAAGCAGAGAAAAGATTTCATTTTACTTGGATCCATAATCTACACCCATGGAAGCAGCAGTCAAGAAATCAAAAGATGCATTGCATTGGGCAAATCGGCTGCAAAGGACCTCTTCAAAGTGTTGAAAGCAAAGATGTCACCTTGAAGTCTAAGGTGCGCCTGACCCAAACCATAGTATTTTCAATCACCTCATATGCATGTGAAAGCTGGACAATGAATAAGGAAGACAGAAGAAGAATTGAGGCCTTTGAATTGTGTTGGTAAAGAATATAGAATACACCCTGGACTGCCAAAAAATGAACAAATCTTATCTCGGAAGAAGGACAACCAGAATGCTCCTTAGAAGCAAGAATGGCGAGGCTGCATCTTACGTACTTTAGACGTGTTGTCAGAAGGGATCAGTCCCTGGAGAAGGGCATCATGCTTGGTAAAGTACAGGGTCAGTGGAAAAGAGCAAGACCTTCAACAAGATGGATTGACACAGTGGCTACAACAATGGGCTCAAGCATAACAACTTTTGTAAGGATGGTGCAGGACCAGGTACATAAGGTCGCTGTGCGTCAGAACAAACTCAATGGCACCTAACAACAAAAACAATTAGGGCCCCTCTTATAGTTCCTATTTTTTCTTCCAGGATCTTTATCATTTTAGATTTTATTTTTAGGTTTTGATACACTTTGAGTTAGTTTTTGTGTATGGTGTGAAGTATGGATCTTGTTTCATTTTTTTGCGGATGGACATCCAGTTATGCAGCACAGTTTGTTAAAGAGACTGTCTTTTCCTCATTAATGGACTTTGGCCCTTTGTCAAATATCAACTGCTCATAGTTGGATGGATTTATGTCTGGGCTCTTAATTATGTCCTGTTGGTGTCTTTATCGGGTATTGTACCAGTACCAGGCTTTTTTGACTACTGTAGCTGTTAATAGGTTCTAAAACCAGATAGTGTGAGGCCTCTCACATTATTCTTCTTCTTCGGTAATGCTTTACTTATCCAGAGTCTCTTCCCATTCCATATAAAGTTGGTGACTTGTTTTTCCATCTCCTTAAAGAATGCTGTTGGAATATGGACCAGGATTGCATTGTATCTATAAATCGCTTTGGGTAGAATTGATATTTTCACAATGTTGCATCTTCCTATCCATGAGCAGGGTATGTTTTTCCACTTATGTAGGTCTCTACTGGTTTCTTGCAGTAATGTTTTGCAGTTTCCTTTGCATAGGTCTTTTACATTCCTGGTTAATTTTATTCCTAAGTACTTTATCTTCTTGGGGGCTATCCTTAATAGGATTGATTTGGTGATTTCCTTTTCCAAGTTCTTTTTGTGGGTGTAGAGGAATCCAACTGATTTTTGTATGTTAATCTGGTATCCTGTTACTTGCTGAAATCTTCTTAGTTACAGTAGCTTTCTTGTGTATTCTTTTTTGAATTATTTTCAGCAAAAATTTATTGTGTGATATTATATGATAATTTCCGCACTCTGTTGGATCTCTTTTCTTTGGAATGTACACAAAAGTGAAACTCTTCTGTCAGTTGATCTTCCAAATTTCTTGTCATAGGCGAGTGAGCACCTCCAGCACTACATCCATTTGTTGAAACATCACAATTGTTACCCTGTCAGTTCCTGAAGCCTTATTTTTTGACAATCTCTTCCGTGCAGCTTGGGCTTCTTCCTTCAGTATTGTTGGTTCTTGATCATATGCTGCCTCCTGAAATGGTTGAATGACAAGCAATTCTTTTTGGTACAGTGGCTCTGTGTAGCACTTTCATCTTCTTTAAGGCTTCCTGCATTGTTCAATATTTGCCCATAGAATTCTTCAACATTGCCACTTGATGCTTGAATTTATCCTTCAGTTTCTTCAGCTGGATAAATACCAAGAGTGTTCTTCCCTTTTGGTTTTCAAATTCCAGGTCTTTGCACATTACATTGTAATACTTTACTTTGTTTTCTCAAGCTGTCCTTTGAAATCTTCTGTTCAACTCTTTTACTTCATCATTTCTTCAGTTTGCTTTAGCTACTTGACATTCAAGAGGAAGCTTCAGACTCTCTTCTGACATCCATTTGGTCTTTTTCTTTCCTGTCTTTTTAATGACCATTTGCTTTCTTCATATATGATGTCCTTGATATCATCCAACAACTTGTCTGGTCTTCAGTCATTAGTGTTCAATGCATATAATCTGTTATTGAGATGGTCTCTGTATTCAGGTAAGATATACTCAAGGTTCTATTTTGGCTCTCTTGAACTTGTTTTAATTTTCTTCAGCTTCCACTTAAACATGCATAAGAGTAATTGATGGTCTGTTCCACAGTCAGCCCCTGGCTTTGTTCTGACTGATGAAGATGAGTTTTCTCATTGTCTCTTTCCACAGGTGTAGTCATTTTGATTCCTGTGTTTCCTATCAGTTGAGGTTCACATGTATAGTCACTGTTTATGTTGTTGAAAAAGAGGTATTTGCAGTGAATAAATCCTTGGTCTTACAAAATTCTATCGTATGATTTCCAGCATTGTTTCTAACCCCGAGGCTATGTTTTCCAACTACAGATCCTTCTTCTTTGTTTCCAACTTACTCATTCCAATCACCAGTTATTATCAATGCATATTGATTGAATGTTTGATATATTTCAGACTGCAAAAGTTGGTAAAAATCTTCAATTTCCTCATCTTTGGCGTTAGTGGTTGGTGCATAAATTTGAATAATAGTCATATTAACTGGTCTTCCTCGTAGACATATGAATATTATCCTATCAGTGTTGTACTATCCTGACAGTGTTGTACTTCAGGACAGATCTTGAAATGTTCTTTTTGACAATGAATGTGACACCATTCCTTTTCAATTTGTCATTCCTGGCATACTAGACCATGTGACTGCCTGATTCAAAATGGCTAACACCAGTCCATTTTAGCTCACTAATGCCTAGGCTATCAATGTTATTTTATTTCTGATGACTTCTAATTTTCCTAGATTTATACTTTGCACATTCCACATTCTGATTACTTGTGAATTTTTACAGGTGCTTCTCCTCATTTTGAGTCATGGCACATCAGCAAATGAAGGTCCTGAAAGCTTGACTCTTCTGTGTCATTAAGGCCGACTCTACTTTGAGGAAGCAGTTCTTCCTCACTCATATTTTCAGTGCCTTCTAAACTGAGGGACTCATTTTCTGGCACTATATTAGACAATGTTCTGTTGCTATCCAAAAGGTTTTCACTGGCCATTTTTTTCAGAAGTAGGCGGCCAGGTCCTTCTTCCTAGTCTGTTTTAGTCTGGAAGGTCCACTGAAAACTGTTCCCAATGGATGACTTTCTTAGAATTTGATATACTGGTGGTGTAGCTTCCAGCATCACAGCAACAAGCAAGCCACTACTGTATGACAAACTGACACACAAGTGGTTGTGTGGAATCTTTAGGGTCTTCTATGTATAGGGTCATGTCATCTGCATATATAGTTTTACTTTTTCCTTTCTGATTTGGATACACTTTATTTCTCTTTCTTGTCTTATTGCTCTGGCTAGAATTCCAGTATAACGTCAAATAAGAATGGCGATAATGGGTATCCTTGTCTTGTTTCCGTTCTCAAAGGGAAGACTCTCAGCTTTTCTCCATTGCGTATAATGTTGGCTGTTGATTTTGCATATATCGCCTTAATTATGTTGAGAAATAACCCTTCTATTCTTATTTTTCTGAGAGTTCTTATCAGGAAAGAGTGTTGAATTTCATTGAATGCCTTTTCTGCATCAATTGATATGATCATATGGTTCTTTTCCTTTGTTTTACTTATGTGGTGGACCACATATGCTGAACCACCCTTGTTTTCCTGGTATGAATCCCACTTGATCATAGTGTATGACTTTTTTGATATGTTGCTGAAGTGTGTTGGCTAGAATTTTGTTGAAAAATTTTGCATCTGTGTTCATAAGGGATATTGGTCTGTAATTTTTATTTCTTTTGTGGTATCTTTGCCTGGTTTTGGTACCAGGGTTATGCTGGCTTTGTAGAAGGAGTTTGGTAGTCTTCCTTCCTCTTCTATGTCTTTGAAGAGATTGAATAGGATTTGTGTCAACTCTTCTCTAAATGTTTGTTAGAAATCCCCAGTGTAGTCACCTGTTCTTACTTTTTTCTTTTCTTTTTTTGGGGGGGTGGGGCAGTTTTTAATTACACCTTCAATCTCTTTTAATGGGTCTGTTTAAATTTTCTTCCTCTGTTTGTGTTCATTTGGGTAGGTAGCATGTTTCTAGGAATTTGTCCATTTCATCTAGGTTTTCAAATTTTTTTAAGTACAAATTTGCATAGCAATCAGTTATGATCTTCTTTATCTCTGTTGGATCAGTTGTAATGGCACCAATTTCATTTCTTAATTTGGTTATTTGCCTTTTCTGGTTTTCTTTCTTCTGTCAATCTAACCAGTGGTTTGTCTATTTTATTGATCCTTTCAAAAAGCCAACTTCTGGTTTTGTTGAGTCTTCCTATTATTTTTCTATTTTCTATTTCATTTATTTCTACCCTAACCTTTATTATTTCATTTTTTTCTGTTAGCTTTTGGCTTCTTTTACTCTTCCTTTTCCATTTTTTTAAGGTTTCAGTTTAAGTTGATGATTTTGGATCTTCTTTCTTTTTTAATGGAAGCACTTATTGCTGTGAATTTCTCTCGAGTAGTGCTTTTGCTGTGTCCCAGACGTTTTGATATGTTGTATTTTCACTTTCATTTGATTCTAGGAATTTTTTAATTTCACTTTTGATTTATTCTATGGCCTAATAGTCTTTTAGTAATGTATTATAGGCAGTCCCCGTGTTATGAATGAGAGCCATTCCTAAGTTTGTCTTCAACTCTAAGTCTTGAAGTCAGATTTTTTGGTAAGTTGTAACAGGTGCATGCAGTTCTTGTCTAGCTTTACTTTAGTGCAAGAAAAGGCTTGAAGCCTTTCAGTTATTTAAAAGGTGTGCATGCAATCAAGTGAAGGTGATCGCGATGAAGAGTTTGTTGTGAGTAGGAGTTGGTTCAATGGTTTCAAATGATGACAAATTTACATAACATGAAACGGCAAGTAGAAGTTGTCCATAAGCCAGACATTCATAACCCAAGGACTTACTTTAGTTTCCATGTATTTATTTATTTTTTTCCTTGTTTCCCCTGTTGTTGATTTCTAGCTTCCTACCATTATAATCAGAGAAGATGCTTTGTATGATATCAGTCTTTTCAAATTTATTGAGACCTGTTTTGTGTCCTAGCTTATGGTCTATTCTGGAAAATGATCCATGTGTGATGGAGAAGAATGTGTATTTCTCTCGTAGTGGGTGAAGTGTTTTATATAAGTCCGTTAGGTCCAACTGACTTACTGTTTTATTTAATTTCTAATTATCCTTACTGATCTTCTTTTTAGATGTTCTATGGTGGCACAGAGGTTAAGAACTCAGCTGCTAACCAAAAAGCTGGCAGTTCAAATCCACCAGCCACTCCTCGGAAACCCTATACCAAAAAACAAACAAACTAGTTGCCGTCAAGTCATTTCCAGCTCACAGCCACCCGATACGGCAGAGTAGACCTGCCCCAGAGGGTTTCCAGGTAGTGGCTGGTAGATTCGGACTGCCAATATTTTGGTTAGCAGCCAAGGTCTTTAACTCTCTGGGACAGTTCTACTCTGTCCTGTAGAGTTGCTATGAGTTGGAATCGACGTGATGGCAACGAGTTTGTTTTTTGTTTTGTTTTGCTTTTGGTCTATAATTAAAAGAGGTATGTTGAACTCCCCTCCTATTATTGTGGAGTTGTCTATTTCTCCTTTCATATTAGTACTTGTTTCATGTATTTTGGAGCACTGCTGTTAATAGTATATGTAATTGTTATATCTTCTTGCTAGATTGAACCTTTTATTATTATGTAATGTACTTTTTTATCTCTTGTAATAGATTTTGACTTAAAGTCACTTTTATTTGATATCAGTGCAGCCACCTCTGCTCTTTTTTGTTTACTGGTTGCATGGAATATTTTTCCCCATCCTTTTATTTTCAGTCTGCTTGTGTCCTTATGTCTAAGGTGTGTTTCTTGTAGACCGCCAAAGGATGGACTTTCTTTTTTTTTTTTTTAATTCAGTCTGCCATTCTCTGCCTTTTGCATGGGTAATTTAGACTGCTTATGTTTAAGGTTCTTACTGAAAATAAAGTGTTTGTCTCACTCATTTTGTTATTTGATTCCCTAGTGTTTCATACATTCTTTGATTTTTATTCTGATCTTTGTTTTTGTGTGTATTTGGCTGCTTTCTTGTGATGAGCCTTTTTATTTACTTCCTTTTTTTTTGAGTATTTCTTCTTGGTGATTTCTTACTGGTTACCATATATATTACATTGCACAACTTACAACTGCAACAATCTTTCACATATAAACAACAGTTAACATACAACCTCAAAATATTAAATCTATTCCTGATATGCTTCTCCCTCCCCCATTTCTGTTGTGTTTCCATTAACACCAATATACAACCTATGTTGGGTGAATTTACTTTGTACTTAGTTCTTGCAAACCTGATATTGTATTGTTTGTGGGATTTACTTTTTGAGTTTATTCCCTGAAAATATCATATACTTAGGCCTTATGATTTTCCATGTTGTTGTGTTTTTTGGAGATCTCTCTCACTCTTATTTATTATTTTTCTCATGTATAGATATGAGTATTTATTTAACGTCCTTGCCTTTCCATTTGGTGTGCTCCTGTGTGTAATACTTGCAAAGCTGTTGCAGTAGTGTCAAATTCCCAACGCTTCTGTTTCTTTGGGAATGTCTTGATTTCCCCCTTGTTTTTCAATGACAGTTTTGCTGGGTAAAGAATTCTTGGTTGGAAATTGTTTTTGTTCAGTATTTTATATATGTCACTCCATCATCTTCTGGCCTCTAGAGTCCTGGGGGAAAAAATCCACACATTCTTCTGAAAGACCCTTGGTATGTTATATTGTGTTTTTCTCTTACTACTTTCAAAATTCTCTCCTTGTCTATAGTTTTCAAGAATTTTATTACGATGTGACACAGAGTTGATCTTTTTGTGCTTCTTCTAATTAGGATTCATGTAGCTTCCTGTATTTGCAGGCTTGGTTCTCTGTTCAGGTAGGGAAAATTCTTTCTGATTATCTCTTAGGAATCTCTCTATGCCTTTATTATTGTCATGGTGCTCTGAGATTCCAAAAACTCTAATGTTAGGCTTCTTAATTGATTCCCATATTTCCTTTTTTTTTTTTTTTTTTTGCTTTTCTTTGTTCTTTCCTCTTGTTTCTCTTGAAACTTGATAAATTCAGTTATTTTGTCTTCTAGTTCATTTATTCTATCTTCTGTCTGTTCAACTCTATTGTGGAGTGTCTCTCTTGCTTTTTCAGTTACCTTATTTTTCAGTTTCAGTAGTTCTCTTTTTTTATTTATGTATTTTTTATTTACCTGTTGAGTCTCTCATTTTGTTCCTCCATTTTTTTCCTTATCTCTTATAGTTTGTTTTTGGTTTGCTTTTTGCTTTCTTTAACATATTTAGCAACATGGTCTGAAATTTTCATTCT
Organism: Loxodonta africana; assembly: GCF_030014295.1. Classification (NCBI taxonomy): domain Eukaryota; kingdom Metazoa; phylum Chordata; class Mammalia; order Proboscidea; family Elephantidae; genus Loxodonta; species Loxodonta africana. Next base: position 28,924,992 of record NC_087355.1, read on the forward strand.
TTTCCATTAGTCTGGCCTCTGTAGGAGAAATTTTCTCTTCATGTTTTGCTTCTGATTGGCCCTTCTTCACATGTAATTTTTTGCATTTTGGTATTTTCTGTTGAACTTGGGCCATTTTATTCTTTTTTAAAACTTTAAATCCTGTGTTCTGATTTTCATGGTAAAATTCTCTGATTGGGTGGCAGATTGGCCAAGGGCCTAGCTGCCAAACAGAAGGCCCCCCGACACACTAGCCACTCAGAGGGAAAAAGATGCAGCAGTTTCTCCACCTAAAGACTCACAGCCCTGGGAACCCCACAGGGCAGCTCTATTCCACCTCCAAAGGGTTGTTATGTATCAGAATTGACCTGACAGCAGTGGGCTTGGTATCTTCTCCTAAAAACCACTAAAAGGCACTCTTATCCTTAGGTTTTTCTTCAGTGCTGATTCAGAAGCTCTGGAATTCAATACAGGTGCATGGGAGGAGGTATTAGCTGGCTGCAGATACTGGCATAAGCAGTGGAGCTCGGCTTTCCTGTGGGGAAGGTGAAAACTCTCCTTCTCTTTCCCTCATGGGCGTCCCCTGCACAGGGTTTCTCATGGTGTCACACTGTGTGCAGGGAGCTAGATGTTTCCCTCTGTGTTGCCCATCTGAAGTATTCTCCTCACCCTGACTCCTTTGCAATTCTTCCCGATCCTATTTCCCATCCATCTTGGGCCTCAATGAGATTCAACAGCACTCTCTCACAGCACCACAGTCTCCTTCTGTCTCCTTCTAATTGCACAGCTCACAGACTCCCACAGCCAATCTGTGCCACTTAAAAAAAAAATTGAGATACTACTTCCTTACTTTATCGCCCTTTCTGTGTTCTCTGCTTGGGGTGTTGCCCAGCCTCTTCCCAAAATGGCTGTGATCAGTGATTGCTCCACGTATTAGCAGATAGACTCTCCCAGCTTCTGTGCTGTCCCCACTCCTTCTTCCCTCTGCTTCTGGACTCACCTCGGCTCTCCTAAACCTCAGCTGTTGACCAGAGTTCTGCGATCTCAGTCTGTGCTTGTTTTTATTTGTTGTTCAGTGGACCACTTGCTGGGGGAGTAAATGGGATTGTCCACGCACTTCTCCATTTCACCCCACCCCCCCAGACTAGGCCTAAATTACTGTGTCAATAAAATGTCTTGCTTTTCTTCAGATTAACTGTTAGGTGGCATTATTTCCTGGAATCTATTTATCCTCACTATTTAAGAAACATAATGTATTTAAGCTAAATAAGAGTTATACGATGTTTATTCTGAGGCAATCCAAGTATTTACCACTTCCTGCCTTACCGAGTACATTCATTCCTCATGGGGTGGCATCCGAACAAAGCTTCCTTATGTTGAAAGAAGTGTAGAGACAAAATGTGAGGAGTAACAGCTTCTGTAAAACAAAAGCCCTAAACATTATCAGAAGACAGGCTTCAATACAGAGAGGACAAAGTGCTCCAGCTTAATACCACAATAGTGCTTATAAGGAAACTGATAGCAACATTATCATAAGCAAAACAATACACGTATTTAGAATTTGATTTCACAGTGCCCATAAACATCAGTGTGCATTCCCAAACTACTAACCAAGTTATTGGAACATAGATCATCCCACGCTTTTTTGCTATCAATATTTTTGGATATGCATTTTTCTTTAAGAGGCAATTAGGAAGACCTTTCATCTCCAGACATTCTGTGTTATCTAATGTGACAAAAGAGAAAGAAATAAACAAATGAGCAATCACTTCTCTCTTTCTCATTCAGAGAAGCTTTGACCTGTGATTAATCGTAGGTGCAGTACACTAAAATTGCTTCGCCAGATGACTAACCACCTCCTGCTTTGCATTTGGCGAGCACGCATGATCAGATATAGTTAAACTTTGTCCATGGCACATGGCACTTGCCAATTGTAAACATTTCCAGAACAAAATATTGGGGGCCAATTCAAAACTGAAACATAAATTGTTCTGTTGTTTATTCCTTCTTCCTCCCTTCCAGGTTTCTGTATGTTAAAGATAAAAAAATTCTCACCATTTTTCCCAAAAGGCTTAGAATTATTTAAGATTTTCTAATAAGAGGGAAAAAACCCAGTGCCATCAAGTCGATTCTGACTCATAATAATAATGAGATATCCAAATAATAATGAATAAATAATAAACCCAAAAAATAATACATAAAAAATATTCAAATAATAATAAGAGATATCCAAACAAAATATATTTTATCCTGGGTAATATATTGTATAGGGGCCAAAGCGTGCCACCTCTTCTGGGAAGGGGCACTTTCCTTCGTGTTTTGGCTAGCGTCCGGCATATTGACCAATCATCACACGGCCAAAAAGTTTAACTCTCAAGGGGAAAAGAGACAGCAAGAGTGAAAGAAAGAGGCATCTTGCTAATCAAACACTTAACCTTTTCTTCCTTGGCATTGTATCAAAGGTATCTTTCACCGTACGTTGGGTCTTAGGTTTTTGTAGTTTCTAGGTCATAAGTTTTGTATGTTACACTGTTAAATGCTCATGTGGGATTAAGGTGGCATTACACCCAGAAGTTGCAGATAATCAAGTAAAATGTAAATGAGAATTGAAAGTAGAAAATGTTCATACCAAGATCCCCTAGTCCGGCACTGGGGAAATAGCATTTTCTCTCTGCGTGTATGGTCAGTGTCCACTGAGCTATACCATCAATGTGCAACAATGATTAACACTTCCTAAATACATAATCCCTTCAGAAATCTGGGAGTAAGGGAAGCTTAATTGTCTCCTGAAAGTCTGGTACCTTTCACCTGCATATAATGCTGTCATAATGCTTTTCTTTTAAATCAGCAAGAGGGAGAGAAAAAGAAAATCAACCAGAGGCATTTGTCGGCAAGATTCCTTAACGTCCATTTCAAAAGTCACGGATTGTAGTTTAAAATGGAAGCCCCCTTTTGAACAAAGAAGGAAAGGTTATGAGAAATACAGTTTGCCATTATTGATGTACAAAGCCAGCTCTGATTGTATCTGTCCTGTAGCTCCCCCACATGCACCACTGGGATATTGCCTAAATCTCTGGAAATAAAAGGAAGAGGCACTTCAGCCATAGCTCTTCCCGTGGCTGCTGAGACCCTAGCTTGACAAGTCACTCAAGTCACACACTCAACCTCTGTTTTTCTCATTTACCACATGTTAGAGACTTTGTCAAGTGGTCTCTGTGTGGTTTACTCAGCTAATGCTAGGAACATGCAAAAGTCATACAAATTATAATTTAAGAGAAGGAAATAATGTCAATTGGCCATTGATTGTTCTTTCCTCTTATTCCAGTGCCTGGTATGAGCATCCAAGTATAATGATTGTTAACTCAAAGAATTTCTGTTTCACTGCACTTTATCTTTGCTGGTAATAAAGTTAGTGGGTTCCGTTTCTCTCTCTCTCTGTCAGTCTCTATCTCCCTCCCTCTACCTCTTCCTCCCTCTTTCTTTCCCTTCCGCCCTCCCCTGCTCTTCTCCCTCTATAGCAGAGGCTAGTACCGTGAAGGAAAAATAGTAATTCACAGTTTAGCACTATGATCTGCCTGCCTTCCTTCAATCTTCATTCTTTAAAAAAAAAAAAATGAGGGATGGAATTAGAGAAACAGAATCATACTTCTTATAGAGAAAAATCTATAATTTTATTCAAAAAAGTGCCAATATAAAGAACATAGTAACACTGATTTTTATCAATAGAATCATTTCCTGATCAGCTATTGCTAATAACAACAGATTAATGTTTATATTTTTTCTCTAGTTTTTTTTTTTTTTTCCCCACAATTGGGAATTATCTCCTCATACCACACCCTTCTTTGTTTGGATTACAAAATAATATTAACTTGTATGAAATTTCTTGCTCTTAGATAGTTATGGGCATGGTAACCTTCCACAAGCCTTCTGTACTGGACACTGGTACTAATGGCTTCAAAAACCTTTGCATTTATACAGATTTCTCCATCCTTTTTTTCCTTATGTCACTATTCATTCCTAAGCTTATTTATCTACATTTTGTTAATTGCAATTTAAAATTCCATCTTAAAAGGTACTCTAGTAATTTTGAAGGTGAGCAGTTATTTCATTGCATTGTCACTCTTTCCAGAAATCAAACCCTCCCTGTCACATATAAATAGATTGCTTGATATACATGCAATATCCTGTCGGTGCCATGCACTCTTTTCTTTAATCTGACTGACATGGCACATAATAAAATTTTCACTTCAATATGTGTCTGTTGCATTTTGCCTAATTCTGGGCTTAGTTTAATATTAGTCAAGAATATTTCCTCCAACAAGACAGGACTTTAAATATACATAAGACACAGTTTATGTTCACACTAAAGCACAAGCTTCAACCCCATTTTTTATTGGTTACTCTGTGATGAATTAAGTCATCTCAAGAAAAGAACTGAAAGCAACAGGGACCAACCCTGTTATCTTTATCCACAAGTCAGGTAGAGTGTGAGTGGGTGAAATTCAACTGCTGTGCTTTACTTTCTCTGAGTGTCAGAGCCGAGACTTGGAGACGTGTGCACGGTGGGAGAAAAATAACCACAAGTGTAACCATAGAGAGTCTCTGGATTTCTTGTAGGCTAACAAGCCTTTTTTTTTTAACAAGCCACATTACTTTATAATGTTTCCAATAACTTATTTATTATATTATTTATATTTATTTTGCATTCCTTTTTACCATGTGTAGGAATGATTTCATTATAAATTCTTCTTAGTAATCTTATCTGAAATATCTTCAAAAAAGCAGTGGTGAAATAAGAAAAAAAATCATTAAAGTGATATATGTATGATTACTAATAGAAGTGTACATATGTATACACACCGTAATATGTACATATGCACTTTTGTGTATATTCATGTCTGGGGGTATATGATTTTATAAATTCAAAGCCAGTAACTTAACTACATTTCCTCCTGGCTTAAAATAATTATAAAACCTTCCAGACATTTACTTGATCCACTCAAAAATACCAAGGAATAGTAATCCATGCACATTTTCTCTGCAAGCTTCTGTTAAGGTTTTGATGTGAATCGCATTTCAGCAAGTATAAAATTGGATCGACACCTCTGATTCTTATATATTCCATAATGCCTTCTTTTTCAAGACAACAGTGCCTGCAATTCCATATTTAAAGTGAGGATCCACACGTTGGTTGGTCTGCATATGTTGCTGTGATATTCCTACCTAGAGATCTCAATAGAAACATATCCAGTAGTACACCACTATAAAGTGCATTGCTGTACTATGGATTTAAAAATCTTACAATACAAAATATGTTTCTCATGAACATGGCAATGTGATCTGAATATAACTCTGCAAATAACAAAGAAAGCTTAAGAATAATCATTCCACCACACCCAAAAATTACTCTGAACTTTTGTTTGTATCAGTATATCTGATATTTATGTATTTATGTGTGCCTTGATTTGGACAACCTTTTTCTCTTTAGAGATTTTTCTGGGGTAAATGTATGTCATGGAAAATCTTTGAAACAGAATTTTGTACCATTTCTATGAAGACACTGAGCACACATTCTTTATATGATGGGCAGCTGGGACTCCCAATGGATGTAGACAATGGATAAAATGAACTACTGGCTAAAACAGATTAGATTCCAAACTCAGTTAGTCCTTGCCTAATTCTATAAAGGTATGTCAGTTAGGGACTTACTTGACCTAAGGAAAAAACAACTCTTGAAACAATATCCTAACTGATTACTTATTCAAGCTGATTATGCTGCAGCTACTGCTCTGTTGGAACAAAATACAGCCACGTAAACTCCGCCCACTCCCTTGGCCAGCCTGCATAGAGAAACTGCCCTTCCAAGGCATTTCATTCAGTGACACCAGCAACAGAAAGATTAATCATAAAACAGAACAGTAGAGCAGAAATGATATCCTGGTTAGACACGTTTCTGTAAGAGTTCCACTTTGCTCTTTTTGAGTGCTTCTGATACGCTTGAAGAGTTTCATGACACAATTGTCCTGATAATCTTGGGATCATCTATAGCTATTAGCTTAATACCATGGGTTTTATTAGATAATTAGTTATGACACTTAAGTGCTGGGAGACATAGCAGAACTAAAAAGTCAAATATTTTGAAGAAATTGGAAAACATATATCCACCAATCTGAGTAGCTAAGCCCTTGTACAAGAAACCATTGGACACACATGCTGGAAGCACTGCATTACAGGTAGATGCTATAACACTCAAATTAGAGGATCCAAAGGAAATGAGAACCGAGCTTAGGTTTCAAAATGGTACTTCAAAAAATGATGCTGGGTCAAGTATTATATAAGCACTCATGCAAGTATGGAGTATAATACAGCAACTTGTTTTTTGAGAAGCTGGGCTCAGTCAGAGGTAAGCCTATTTTTCCCCAAAGGCCGTTGGCAGTTACTGTTAACACACTTCCGTGCCTTCACCAGAGCCTTCAGGAACTGTGGCAGTGCTTGCAAATGTGACACTCATGACAAGTCGGTCTGCTTCTAAAGCATGTCAGGAAAGCTGAACACTGTTAATAATACTAACGGAGAGATTATCTTTAGCTCTGATTTTTTTATTTTTCTCCTTTGAAAATAAAGTGGAAGGTTCATTTTAACAGCCTGCCCTTTTCATAACGGTTGCAGGAAGCAATCGAGCCCTCTCTGCAAAAGCCTTCTTTTTCAAGTTTTCCACTTAATTAAAACAATGCATTTTCTTGGTTAAAAGTGAACTCCTCACTAGTACATTTTGAAAATATAAAAAATAATAGTAGTAAAACTAGCAGCACTCTTTTGTCAAGAGTGCGTATTTGTTAGTTTGTGTGGACAAAGACACAATTATATACTTTTGAAGTACCCATTAAAGAGGCAGCACCGTGCCAGAGTCTCCTTCTAAGAGCTGTCTCTTCTGCAAGGGTCATATTTTTTTTTTTTTTTTATAGTATAGGGTAGGAAACCCTGGTGGCGTAGTGGTTAAGTTCTATGGCTGCTAAACAAGAGATGGGCAGTTCAAATCCACCAGGCGCTCCTTGGAAACTCTATGGGGCAGTTCTACTCTGTCCTGTAGGACCACTATGAGTTGGAATCGACTCGACGGCAGTGGGTTATAGTATAGGGTCGCTATGAGTCGGAATAGACTTGACGGCAGTGGGTTTGGTTTTTTTATAGTATCCAATTAGATGTCATTAATGTGCTAATGTCTTCAGAAAAATATGTCAGCAATATATGTGGAGATTATTCATGACTGGAAAATAAAATTGTTGAAACAAAGCAGATATGATGCAGCGTTGATGTGCCAGTATGTACTGTCTCTAAGCTGATAGGTGGTCCGTAGTAAATATATGATTGAAAAGATAGTAAAGCTAAATCCATTTAAAAAATGACTTCTGAAAGTGCTACATACCAATAGCAACTAAATTCCCCAAAAGGAAGAATTTTTAATGAAATATGATATTATGCAGAATATATATTTCAAGAATTTTGTAATTCTTGGGCAGAGCAGCATCCCCGAGAAATCACAAAAAAGCTTATATTCCCCATTGCATAACAAAGGTTACTTTGTGCCTTTTCTCCTTTGTATGTTTTCTAAAGCTAAAACTTAAATCATTTTATAAGACAAAAAGTAGGGAGGTCAAATTGTTTTCCTTTATCTGAAACGGTTACTGAACCCTGACGTTTGTCTTCTGCACACGCTGGCATTCTGCTTGCCTCTCTCTTTTGTCATGGAGTTCAGCTATAAAGAGTGTTCTTCTTTAAAACTAAGCCTCCCTGTCTCATATGTTCAACTCTGCTCCGTACAACCCAACACAACTTATCACACTCTGACAGCTAATATTTAAAAGAGAACACACACGTATTTTGAGGTTTGATAACTGCTATCAATCTCGATAATGGGTATCCAGTCCAAAATCGTGACAGATATCTAGTGGATTGAGCATCTACCATGAGCAGCTAATGCTGAAGTAAATGAATCAGTGAGGCAGCTACTTCACACCTATAATTAAAAATAAAACAAATAACTGCCGCACAAATAGTGGAAGCCCAAGAATTCTGTATTAAAGTCAAAGGATGAAACTCATAGTCACTAGTTTCTGATTCAGCTTTTGTATTCCTTTGGGTTTTTTTTTTTTTTTAGTAGAAGATTCTAAGATTTTTCGTAAAGATTTTTTTAATGGTTAAAGTTTCAGAACTCCCAGTTCAATTTGTCATTGCACCTTGTTTTCACAGAAGCTGCCTACAGTGAATATACTGAGCTCTGAAACAGCAAGGCTTTGATACTTAGAAAATGCTCCCTTTTAACAGAGTAAATCAAGGTACAGTGACCTCTAAAAGCCAATTGCAGCAGAGAGGATAATGGGTAATGCTATGTAAATTGCCATGTATGCAATTGGGATGTTATTATAGCAAGACCAAATGGTGGTAGCTAATGACATCCGCGTTTAATTTCTAGGTACATTTTACTTTAGGTTTTCATGATTTGAGAATATATCTGTCCGAGACTGTAGCTACACCACATTGATGAGCCTGAACAAAAGGTGCACATCTCTCTCCATTTTCTACTGGGCTTTAAATCAACTAAATTTAGAAGACAGTAGCTGAATAGCCCCCAAAAACCTAATTATTCTATGCACATACATATATATATTAAATTATATTAAACAGAACAATATTAAATTCTGGTTTACAATTTAGAAATAAATGTCCTTACAAAATTTCCCCTAAGGAAAATGTGATGTGTAAGTATCTGGTATTGATCTTTAAATTATTTAGGTACATAAAAGTGAAAGAGGTATAAGCATAAATATGTTTGTTCTGGCATTAGAGTGGCCATCCCACATTTAGCAGTAAATTATCTGAAGATTGAAAGGACCATGTGCATTCTTAACGGCCACTTGTTTTAGGAAGTTCGGTTATTGACTATTGTGGCGTCATTTCTGTACTTGAAATGAGTTCCACTATGGAGCTGGTGCATTTTCACTGAGGTGAAAATAAAATGAAAATGTTTCACTATGAAGCCTTCCCATAACTCTAGTTAGGATTTTAAAAATAAATCATAACAAGAGCTCCAAGAAAATATTTATTGCTCTTCCCATGGATTAGGAGCAATGCTTGCTCCGGACTTGTCATTCAGTGCGAATCACTCAGACCTTGCTAGAAGAATCACGAAAGCATTGTCAAGAATAACACATCTGGAAGAAAAGATTCAATTGGCTCCGAATTTATCAACAATTTTGGGTATTTAGAACAGACTGATATAAGTAAGCAAGAAGTAATTTTTATTCTGCTGAATCTTTTGAGGGTTCGAAATAGATTTAGATTATTTTGTTTTCCTCTGAATTATCTGATTTCTTTAAATATTTCAGTCACACTAGACCTCCTCTCTAAAAATGGCCTTGGAATTTGTATTGCTTACCCCAAAATCTATGCTTCTGCATCTAACTGCTTCTTAAGAAATTGGCCTCGTAGAGAAAATATATACTTATACACACTCCACTTTAAGTATTCTTGCCTTTTTTTTTTTTTAATCATAAGGTTGTCAAATTGCTTATAAGGTGAACTAGAATGCTACCTAGTGCATTGTTCTTGTTAAATTGCCATTAAAGAAAAAAATGTTACTTTCTGTTTTAATAATTATAATCCATAAGTAAAATTTTATAGATGGAAGGAATGTCCTTTTCATATACTGACTTCTGTGGTTCATGTATGCTCACTTGTAGTTATTTTATATCCCATTATTGGTTTAGTTCAAGACAAAATAAATTAAACAATGAATAAGCTACAGATATTTCCCTTGAGGTAAGGCCCTTGATTTTATTTTCCCCTCTTCTTACATAATATTGCAATAATCATCTTTTGAAACTTGTGGCACGTAGTCTATGTCGCTGCTCTGTCTTTTATTCCAAAATATGGCATATGCATAAGTAGTGTTGGACATGAAGACTTTTCATTAAACATGTTTGCACATTAAAATTACTTGAGTAAAATTTTAAACACATTTTGGTTAACATAACCCGTGTGTATTCCTGCAGCACAGATAATCCCCCTGCACACATTCTCCTAGGGACTGTAACAAAGGAGTAGCAATATAAACCAGAGAACAATTCTGCTTGATTTTCCTTTGCAGTCATTTTATCAGGGACCAGGAATATTCTACAGTGGTGCCCAGATGAAGGCTGCGTGCATTCCTCAGCATTGCATTGTGGAAGAAAATGAAAAACCTAATAGCATTTTGATGTATTCCAGTTAGGTTTTCCATTAAGAGAAAAAGGTGATATGTTCACACCATTTGTCAGGAAAAGAAGAAATGAAGAAAATGTTGACAATTTCATTACACTCTGGTTATGGGGTGATCTGAACTTACCTATTACAAGATAAAAAAAAAAAACTATTCCAGATACTATTAGTTGAAAACGTTATTGTTTATAGTTACCATAACTTGAGCTACAACTATAGAGTTGATATAACTGTATAAGCTCAGATTTAAAAGGAGATATTTTATATCACTTACAACCTTGCTCAAAAATTTGTATCCTTTTGAATGCCATAGCATCAAACCAAGCCACACATTGCTGGACATTTCTCTGATAAATCCAGCCCCGAAAAGAGAATAGAGAGATACCATAAAATGATTCAAAGTATATCATTCTTTTCTTGATCTACATATTTATTTAGAAGGTCTTTTTCATTTTCTCACAGTTTTCTCTTTATTATTGACTGTAGGACTCCTGGATTTCCTGCTGAGAATATTCGCCTAGGGAGAACAGTTGCTGTCCATTTAAAATCAAAGTTTAATATCTGAATGTTTTTTCCAGGGTGTCAGAGAGACAAGTGGTAGATACAGTCTGTTCAAGCAGAAACTCAGGATTAAGCACATAGCTTTACTTATGTCTCTTTTACTAATTATAATTATATATGATATTAGGATTTTTTATTTTAAAGCATATTTGCTTTATATATGCATATTTGCCAACGTAACATTTGGTTCTGTGGTTTAGGATAGAAAATATATCAAGAAAATGCATCATACATGTACTTTAAACTGTCACAAGCATGTAAAGCCATATAAGCGTGAGAATCTTATAACCAATTTTTAGTAAAATGACTAATTTATTGAAAAAAAAGTAAATGCTAAGTTTATTAAGTGCCTTTACCTGAAGATTGCCATGCATATGAAACATCTCTCACCAAATGTGTCATAGCAAATATCACCGTGTAAGAGTTTGAGGCCTGGAACACTAACCAGTGCAGAGAGCACAGAAAGGTCTAATTGTATGGCACGTAGAGAAATACTGACAGGTGAACAGGAAACAGAGAGTATGGAAACAGGCAGCAGAGAATGACCCACGTCAGGAGAACTAAGTTGACTGCAAAATAATTTCCCTATCAGTGTGGAAAGTCATATCCACTGACACTGATAGTATCTCCTTTCGCCCTCATGATTTTTGTGCAGTGAATCATATTAGTATGTTCAAAATTATCTGGTACGCGTTCTATGAAGGCAGTTATCAGACTTGCAGATTTCCAATGGAACAGGAAACTCAAGAGGCTGTCTGGTTTATCCACTGTGGTCAGAAAGGCTTCAGGATCCCCATTCAGAAATCAAGCTACTGCACCTGAAGAGGCTAATTTGAAATAACGCATCAGTTTCGTTTTTCACCTACTTCTGTAATCAATGTTTGATATGTTGACTTAGTTACAGTGAAAATGTCATTATCTCAAATAATTCTCATTTATAAGTATTATATAGTACCAAAAACCAAAGGAACTGAGTATAAAATAATCAGAGTATTTTGTCGAAGCTGTGATAATAATATATACCCTATATATATATTTTTTTCATTTGCAAAATACTTTTCTAGACATGATTTCATTTAATCCAAGGACTTATTGTGGTTGATAGTAAGGTCCTTTACAAATATTCAGGCTCTTCCTATTCAGACACATAATAAGTTTTGTACATTCCTGCCTTACTTTGGTTAATGAAATGTGAACAGAAGTGATGTGTATCATACGAAACCAGATGCTTTACGAGCCACTGCGTGTCTTCCCATGTTCTTTTATTCTTCTTCCTTGGTGAGCAGCAGTATTTCTGATAGTGGCTGTTCCATCATATTGCCAGAATAAAGTTGACAATGACTTGGAGTTGAGCCTACTGCTAACCAATAATGAACATATAAAATGAGTGTAAAATTATCTTTTATTGCTTTAAGCCCGTTTATCATTACAATATAATCATATGCTCACTGATATGTTTCTGATACTCTCAGTATTGTTATCATTATATTTCCATGTTAGGGTAATTAAAGATTTAGGAAAATGTAACTTTTCTAAAAAAATAAAATCTAGCCATAAGAGATAACGAAATAACCAAAACATACATTTTCTGAAATAAGATACTATGCTTTTGAAGATTAACAATAACTAAAGCAACTATGCACACATATTGTGATCTATGAGTCAAGAATTGTGGTAAGCACAGTTCTATTAATGATTTTATGTCGTTGTTGTTGTTAGGTGTTGTCGAGTTGGTTCCAATTCATAGTGACCCTGTGTACAACAGAACGAAACATTGCCCAGTCCTACACCATCCTCACAATCATTATGCCTGGGCCCATTGTTGCAGCCACTGTGTCAATCCATCTCATTGATGGTTTCCTCTTTTTTGCTGACCCTCTACTTTACCAAGCATGTTGTCCTTCTCCAGGGATTGATCCCTCCAGATAACATGTCCAAAGTATGTGAGACATAGTCTCTCCATCCTTACTTCTAAGGAGCCATTCTGGCTATATTTCTTCCAACACAGATTTGTTCATTCATTTAGCAATCCATGGTATAGTTAATACTCTTTGCCAACATCATAATGTAATTCAAAGGAGTCAATTCTTCTATGGTCTTCCTTATTCATTGTCCAGCTTTCACATGAATATAAGATGATTTAAAAAACACCATGGCTTGGGTCAGGTGCCACTTAGTCCTCAAGATGGCATCTTTGCTTTTTAACACTTTAAAATGGTCTTTTTCAGCAGATTTATCCAATGCAATGTGTCTTTTGATTTCTTGACTGCTGCTTCCTTAGGTATTGATAGAGTATCCAAGTAAAATGAAATCCTCAACAACTTCAATATTTTCTCCATTTACCACAATGTTGTTTATTGGTCCAATTGTTTTCTTTATGTTGAGGTGTAATCCATACTGAAGGCTGCAGCCTTGGATCTTCATCAGTAAGTGCTTCAAGTCCTCTTCACTTTCAGCAAGCAAGGTTGTGTCATCTGCATAACACAGGATGTTAATGAGGCTTCCCCCAATCCCAATGCCTTGTTAGCTTCTCAGATTATGCGATCAGCATACACACTGAATAAATATGCCGAAAGGATACAGCACTGATACACACCTTTCCTGAGTTTAAACCACATTGTCTCCCCCTGTTCTGTTCGCACAACTGCTTCTAGATCTATGTACAGGGTCCTCATGAGCACAAATAAGCATTCTGGAATTCCCATTCTTTGCAATGTTATCTATAATTTGTTGTGATCCACACTGTCAAATGCCTTTGCATAGTTAATAAAACACAGGTAAACATCTTTCTGGTATTCTCTGCTTTTAGCCAGGATCCATCTGACATCAGCAATAATATCCCTGGTTCCATGTCCTCTTCTGAATCCCGCTTGAATTTCCGGCAGTTCCCTGTTGATATACTGCTGCAGGAGCTTTTGAAGGATCTTCAGCAAAATTTTACTCGCATGTGATATTAATGATATTGTTTGTCAATTTCTGCATTTGGATGGATCACCTTTCTTTGGAATAGGCATAAATATGGATAGCAGTCTTCCAAATTTCTTGGCATAGACCAGTGAGCACTTCCAGCATTGCATCCATTTGTTGAAACATCTTAATAGATATTCTGCCAATTCCTGGAGCCTTGTTTTTCACCAATGCCTTCAGTTCAGCTTGGACCTCTTACATCAATACCATCAGTTCCTTATCATATATTACTTCCTGAAATGTTTGAACATCGACCATTTTTTTTTATGTAGTCATTGCAATAATCATCTGAGACAGGTGAATTTTGTATCCATTTTCAAAATGAGAAAATTGAGGTTTAGTAAGGTTAAGTCGCATAGTAAAGGTGCTAAGTCTTGACACACAATTTGTTTTCAGATCAGTCTGACTGTAGGTTTTCTTTATCATAGCCAGTACATTTCATTTCCTCCACAAAATGTCTGGATTCCAATTTGTAAAAATTTAAGTAAGAACCTAGAAAAATCACCTTCTCCTAATCAGCATTACAATGAATCTTTCGTGGCAGAACTTTCTTTAAATATTTAAAATGTATTCTTTTAAATTCTCCAACTTCTTTTCACTTGCTGTTTTTGGCCAGCTGAGTTTCAGTGGGAATCAAGTGAAAAAATTAGGAGCAAAAAAAAATAGACCAAATACCTGTTACATATTAGCATCATGTGAGACAGGGTTTATCAGATATGTGGGTCAACTTCAGAATTTTAATGTGCCTCTTATTCTAAAATCTAACTGAAGGCTCTAAAACGTTACACAGTCAGGAAAAACTCATCATCCTTCTACCCCTCCTACATCCTTTCTTATTTTCTCAGCCTGGTCTTCACGGTTCTTACTATGTTAAAAGTTAGCCCACTGGTCTTACTTGTTAATTTCAATATCTGATTAATTTGTAATACTTTTAGTTGAATCTTCTGTGGTGTAATTCTGCACTTGAAGGTCAAGCCTTGTAAATATATTTTAAATCCAGTGCTATTACAAAAGGTTTGATGTCAGAGTGTTTTACCTCTCAAAGTAAATAATGCAATAAGAAAAGCTAACGAAAGAATGTGAAAAGAACGTTCTTAAATAGCATTTAGCTATTTTTTTCCACAAATAATTTACCATTATTCTGCTCTCAAACATACATACAATGTCACATCGACATAGGCTCTCAGAACTCTCTGCACAGAAGAAATAAACAGGCAGTTCAGATAAACTACCTTCACTTTTTAAAATGTCAATGTGAGATCTAAACGTGTCCAGTGGTATTATTCAAGATGTGCCGCAAAAGCTTGGCCTTTAGAGTTTCCTAGCTTCTGGCATTTATTCTCAGCTTCCCATCCATGGGCAAAAGTAAAGTGAGTTAGAGACATTATGACAAAGGGCCAGGACAAACCTTCAACCATTACTGTAATTCTGTATGGTAAGTATCAGCCCATCTACCTTGGGTGGATTATGGCTGCTCAGACCAGATGGTAGCCCTGGATTGGACACAGAAATAGGCAAAAAAGAAAAAACTGCAATTTTCTTTTCACCCACAATATTCTCTATGATGTCAATGCTCTGTGGACAAGAGCATTTCACATAAACTGGAAAAGCCATCTGAAACACTCATTAATAATGAAAAATTAATACTTGAGGAACATCCTACAGTTTACAAAGGGTTTTTCTTAAGCATTATTTATTTTATTCCTCTAAACAGAAAGTGAAAATTACTATCATCATCTTGCAGATTAGGTTATAGAATGTTGAAGAGATTAACTGAACCCAACTCCAAATCCCGATATTTTAGACTGTACTAAAAAAAAAAAAAAAATTTTTTTTTTTTTACCTAGATATTCAACTACACTTCTGATCATTTGTCATCTTGTGTAAAGGCTTATAGAAATGCTTCTGCCCCACTAATGCAATCAAAGGGATATAGTGTAGTCTATGGGAAATAATCATAGATAAGACAATAGCTATGCAGAGAGAATATTCCAAATGTGAGAGTATAGAAAAATTATAGAAAACCATGTTAAATTAATAAATTTAAAAGTAATTGGAGGAAAGAGAGAGAAATTTAGTATATTTCTGTTGCGTGACAAGCCCTGTTCATCCCCACGATATGTGAGCATCAGCACCCACGTTGTCAATACCTTCTGAGATCTAATTAATTTTTTTTTTAACAATGCCAGAAAGGGTTGTTTAACTTTAGAGATTTTTCAAGATCAACAAAAGAATAATTGAAACTGCCACATCTAAATAAAATTATATAAAATTTTCTTTTTGGTTAATTTAAATATAATAAAATTTTAACCAACAATAAATTATATAAATCTTAACTTACAAGTTCTTCACAGTTAGTGTTATGGATTGAATTACGTCTCCCCCAAAATATGTTTTGAGTTTCTAATCCATGTATCTATAACTATGACTCTGTTTGACAATAGATTTTCATTTTGTTATGTTAATGAGGTTGTACCAGAGTTGGGTGGGTCCTAAATCTAATAGTTTCTAAGCTGTGTCTTATAAAGAGCAGAATAAACAAAAATACACACAGGGAGAAGAATTTGGTACCAGAGAGTAGGGGTGCTGTTTTAACAAATACCTAAAATGCAGAAGGGGATTTAGAACTGCGCAGCACTGGGGGAGTTTGGATAGACTTGCTAGTAAGAGTCTAGATTGCCTTGAAGAGATTGTTGGTAGAATTGTGGCTATTAAGGGCAATTGTAATGAAAGCTGAAAAAGAAATGAAGAATCTTGTAGAGAAAGCTTACATTATAATGAACAGAATGTTGATAGAAATGTGGATGTTGAACGTGCTTCTGGTGAGGCTTTATAAAGAAATGATGGACTTGTCCCTGGGCAGAGGAGAAAAGGTGATCCTTATAAATTGGCAAAGAAGTTGTCTGAATTATATTCAATTGATTCGTGGAAAGCAGAACTTGTAAGTGATGGACTTAGATATTTGTCTGAGGAGATTTCTCGTGCTTTCAAGACTTCTTAAGTATTGTAAAGTAGACACAATTAAATTTGTTGACTATTTCTGAAATAATTCATTTTTTAAACCATAATAATGTGATACCATCAAGAGTCTCTCCCCATCAGTATTTTTCATCAGATTGTGTTCACCTAATTTCTTGACCTGAACATGTGCCTACATAAGAAGCTCTCTCTATGGCTGTATGATAGGTTTTCATTTGAACTACAGTGGAAAAAAAAAAAAAAATTAAAAGTTAACATTTAAAAATGAAAGACTTGAGAATCACTTTTGGAATAGCTAAGACCTCTGAAAATCTGCTGCTCCATAAAGCAATGAATACAATCAAAAAATATAAAAAATCAACTTTTCCAGAAATCTGAAAATTAGCCAAAAGCTTTAATCTGAGGTATATTTACTCAAGAAAAACAGAAAACTATCAGTAAAACCAGTTATTTTGTGGCATTTTTATGTGCCCTATAGCCATCTCTTTCTTCTCAACTTCACAAGACCCTCTAAAACCAGTGGTATTGCAAGGTAGATGTGAAATCTAGCAGTCTAGCAGTCCCTAAAGGGTGAAGAATATAATTAAAAAACAAAAAACCTAGGGCCGTATAATTGTCACTATTTGACATGTCATGTGCTTTCTGAACAAGCACCATTCACAGGGCTCTTATTTATCTGATTAGACTCAGAACTTGTTAAGTTGGAAAAATCCTTCCCTCTGAGCGTTTGCCAAAAAACAAAGCAACAACAATTACAAAAACACCAGTGACAGTTTTTTTTTGTTGTTGTTGTTTGTTTGTTTTTAATTGCAGAAGCTGAGACAATACCAGCTGGGGTAAAAAAGAGACTGACCAAAAGCCTTAGATGGAAAACCTGGGGAATGAGATGTCCATTAGGGAGCTTTAAACAGTGTCAACAAATTTCTAGGGATAGAGAGGATCATAAGCATGTGGAAGAGTACATGCAGGCCCAGGAAAGATCTAAAAATGCCCTAATCTCCCACCTCTGGTTGACCTCAAGACTCTGTACAATCAGGAACTGAAGGCTAAGGCAGAGCTGTAAACTGTTAGAGTGTTGAAGGCATGCCCCAACACCCCAGCACACACACTGCAGAACTCTTGGTAAACAGTTATGTGGAATGGGGGGTGGGAAGGAATGAAGAAAAATGAGCAGAACTTCAGAGAAATGTGAAAAACCTGCAATCATACTAAGATATGCATAATGGGAGCACTGAAAGAGAGGCAATAGAAAGAATAAAGAATATTTGAAGAAATAAAAGCTGAAAAAAATCTCTAATGAAAAACATCCAAGAGCCTCAATGAACTCCAAGTAGGATAAACTCAAAGACAAATCATAGTAACACCCAGAAAAATCATAGACAATGTGTAGAAAGAAAAACAAAACAACAAAAAAAAAGAATCTTGAAGGCGGTAAGAGAAAAAAATGACCCTCAAGAATATTAACAGCTAATTTTACAGCAGAAATCATGGAGACCAGAAAAAAAAAAAAAAAGGATAAATTATTCAAAGTGCGGAATGAAAATAATGTCAATTAAGAATTTTTTATTCATCAAAACTATGCTTTGAAAATGAAGGAGATATTAAGAACTTCCCAGACAATTATTTGCTAGCAGACCTGCCCTACGAGAAATACTAAAGGGAATACTCCAGACAGAATTGAGATTTTGAAGAGAAGGAGAAGCTGCAGCACAGTATTTTAATTTTGGGAAAATTGAATAACCTAGTAAAAGAGTGGATATGAGAAATCAGTGAAAGAAAGAATCTTCTCCATCTGTAACTGAAAATGTTGGAGGAAACATTTTTACATTATTAGGACCTTACAGATCAGGAATACACATGAAAGGTGCTCATGTTGACGCATTCTGTGTCGCACCAAGACATGTTGCCCCAGGTGACTTTTTCACCTCATTCTATGATAAACTGAAATTACAGGGAAAAAAATCAAATATCGAAGAGCTATGGAAGAGGTATTTGTGCCAGTTATCAGACTGTATTTTGATGGGATAGAGACTGATATTCATTTGTAAGATTAGCACTGCAGACTATTCCAGAAGATTTGGACTTAACAAAATAACAGGCGGCTTAGAAAGTTAGATATAAAATGCATAAGACATCTTAAAGGTTGCAGGGTAACTGATGAAATTTTACATTCAGCACTGAACATTGACAACTTCGGGGTAACTCTGAGAGCTATCAAACTGTGGGCCAGATGCCACAACATCTATTCCAATGTATTAGGTTTCCTTGGTGGTGTTTCCTCGGCTATGCTAGTAGCAAGAATTGCCAGCTTTATCCAAATTCAATAGCATCAACTCTTGTACATAAATTTTTCTTGGTATTTTCTAAACAGTATGTGTAAAGATTATATTAAAATAAAATTGATGGTAGACAAAAAGAAGTCACTAAAGAGTAGCTGAATTCATACCGAGAAATCAAAAGCATTGGCAAAAGTAACTATACAGGTAAATTTAAAATATATTATAACTGTATTTTTGTTTGCAACTGTATTTCTTCTTATTTAAATGACAATCACATAAAACATAATTTATGAACCTGTAGTGATGGTCTCACAATGAATAAAAATGTAATTTATGTGACAATAAAAACACAAAGTTTGAGGAAGTAACAAATGAATTGGAGTAATGTTTTTACATGTCATTAAAATTGTTGTTGTTGCTGTTGTTAGCTTCTTTCAAGTTAGCCCCTGACTCATGATGACCCCGTGTACAACAGGATTGAACCATTTTAATCCATAAGGTTTTTACTGGCTGATTTTCAGAAAAAGATTTTGAGGCCTTTCTTTCTAGTACATCTTAATCGGATAGCTCTCCTGAAACCTGTTCAGCATCACAGCAACACACAAACCCAGAAGGCTTCACTAAAAAATTCTACCAAATGTTCAAAGAAGAAATAATACCAATCTTTAACAAACTCTTACAATAAGTGCAAGAGGAGCAAACACTTCCCAGCTCATTGATGCAACAATAAATAAAAAATCAAAGACTTCACACACACACACAAAAAGAAAACTGGAGACCAATATTCTTTATGGACATAAAAACCCAGTGCCTTCAAGTCGATTCCGACTCATATGGACATATGAACATAAAAAAAAGAGGCAAATATTCTCACCAACATAATAGCAAACCAAATCCAGGAACGTATAAAAAGGATTATATGCCAGAACCAAGTTAGAATTATCCCAGGAACACAAGGTTTGTTTAAACACTTGTGATTACGAATTGAGAACAAAGAAGAAGAAGAAAAAGGAGAGCTAATAAATTACTTGAAATAATTAGATTTAATGACAGAAAACTAAAAGTGCTTGACAATTTATTATGAATGAAATTAACCAATCAAATTGTATTGTATTGTCATTCTTAATCGGTTACAATTCTGAAGGTACAAAACAGGTATGTTTCTCCCTTTTGAGTTGTGGCAGCAGTCTCCTTTTGAAATTTTATTTGGTTATATTTTTCAAACGTTCATATGAAATTTGATGAAAGATGACAAACCATTTCTGACTGAGAGTCGACATAGGAGCTTGCCGCTTTTGTTTCTAAAGAGTGGATAATTAAACAAATTATTAATTAATTAATTAATAATTAAACTAATATATTAAATATACTTAGCCTATGCTTATCTCTTTTTGGAGCCCCAGTGACACAATGGTTAAGAGCTCAGCTGCTAACCAAAAGATAGACAGTTTGAATCCACCAGCTGTTCCTTAGAAACCCTATGGGGCAATTCTGCTCTGTCCTGTAGGGTTTCTACAAGTCAGAATTGACTCAATGGCAACTGGTTTGGTTTTTGGTTTTATCTCCTTTTAGTTCTTCAACCAATTATCACAACCACAACCATAACAAATTATGATAACCACTAACATTTATTCAGTAGTTTTGTGCCAGTGTCATTCTAAATGTACATGCATTGACTCATTTATCCTTTCCATAACCCTCTGAAACAATGCATTCGTATTATCAGTATGTGGAAACTGTGGTTAGTATGGAAGCTGGGTATGAAGCCAGGCATGTAAACTCTAGAACACTCATGTTTACTAGCATTATTATTCCAGTTGTAGCTGACTCCTTCCAAGGAGGCCTGAGAACTTTCATCTACCAGAGAATTCTCAGACTTTTATTGCAATGTGTGATGGGAAGTATTTCCATCGTGGTTCACATCCTGTGATCTCAAAATAAAATATATGCCTTTCTTATCATGTACCTTCTTCCGTGCTGTCACTTCTCCACTGTGTTTCTTCTCCTTTGAGCCAATATCTCACAGTTCCATTCTAAGAAGGTTAAGCGTTTTGACTTTCAGCACCCTCCAAAAAAAAAAAATTTTTTTTTTTTTTTTTTTCCTCCAGAGAAGCAAAAAATAGAGGAAAATTATCTGGCGTATATTTGTGAATATGGCATTTGGCTAATGGAGTGAACCCAAATAAGCTTCACAGGAGACAAACAAATTTTGTAAGAGAATTTTACTTGCAGAAACACCATCAGTTTGGACTCAATGGAAAAGAAAGATTACAAAGTGAAAATGTCTTGTGGAACCCCAAAATTCCACAGGCAGGAATTAGGATGATGAGGCTACTCCAATGTGCTACTTTTCACGGAAAAGTAATAACAAATCAGGGGGAGTAGCTAAGAACCCTCAGGGAAGATTTGAGAACCGTGGAGACTCATTAATCCTAGCTCTTAAGTCCCGATGAAGAAACAGCCAATACAGTTCATGCAGGATTTCAGAATTAACAGGGAGTGTTAACTGCTGTGTGACACCATTTCTCACAGTGTTCAGCATGGCAATCTGCAGTGATCATCTTATGTCTGCCCCACTATTGTATATTGGGTTTATGTTATAAATTGTTTCTTTAGTTCACGTGTTGTCAGATTGAGATCATTTAACAAGAACCCAAACTCAAACTATGTTAAACATTAAAAGAGGCAGAGAGAAAATAGTATTCAATTAACTTAAAATACCAGCAATTGGGCTGGCTTTAGGCATCAAGGACTTACTTTCCTTTGATTCTCACTTTCCATTCTTTGATATTTATCTTAAAATGGTTTCTCTTTAGTTCAAAGCTGCAAGGGCAACATTTTTCTTCAATCACTCCCCAAAATAAGACAGCTTATTGAAAGTCACACCGATTGGAAAGAGTTAAGTCTCATACCCACCTTGGAGACACAGGAGAGAGTTTATCAATTCACTTAGACTAATTTGTATGTGCTCCTCCACTGGGATAAGAGAATGGTGGACAGGAATCAGGTTTGTTTCCATATGGAATTGTAGATTTATAAATAAAATTGGGGCTATACAATGAAGACCATACCTGCTGTTTTGTTGCATTTCGAACTTTTTCAGAAATTTTCAGGGAAATACAATTCACGAAAAAGAATGGTTCGGCATTTTTGCTTTCATCCATGTTTTAGTGATTCATGTATTTTATACTGACTTTCTCCACGATGACCTACCTCTTTCTTCATCCTCCTACCCACCTCCTCCCCCAAACACAAACAGCTCTGATTTAGGACATAAAACTTTCTTCCAAAAAAATTTTAAGGCAAATGTAATGATGACAAACTTTTTTTTCCCCCTTTTTTAATTAATTAGCATGCTTAGTTTGTTTTCTCGTCTTTCTCTCTGGGCATCATCACAGAAGCCAATAATTCAGTCAATATTTCTGTTTTATATGAAATCAATATAAATACTTGGAAACGAGGCTGTCATAGTCATGAAGATACCAGCTTCTCAAAACGGAATGCAAACGAAAGCTGTGATAAGTACCAAAGAATAAAGGACAGCATATTGTCTGGATCCTTTTAAGAGGGTTATTTTACTAAATATTTGTAGCTTTCAGTCAGTTACAAGCAATGAAAACTGCCAAATCCATTTTAATGAAGATCTATCTTCAGAGACATAAGTGTTATAAGCCCTCCATGGTTATAGTTAAATTAAAATATTAACAAAAAAGATGACAACATAAGTATTAAAAAAAAATTGAAGTTGAAAATAAAGTACATTTTCATAGCACATTGGTTCACATCATGTCAGGTAATTGAAAGTCCAAAGAAACTAAAACAAAATAATAATAATAATAATAATAATAATAATAATAATAATAATAATGCTTAGGCTACAGTTAGCTTAATTGTGTCAGCGGCTAATAGCACAGAAACATGTTGTTCTCCTGATTTTTAATAGTTGCTTAAAGGTTAAAAAAGACCCATCCTTATTCATGGACAGCAGGTATATTATCTATCAAGCAGAGCATTTGGAAAAGTGTTAGTGTTAGCAGAACAGAGAACGTAATCTGAAGCTAAATGTTGGGTAGCCATATTGGATTGTCACTATTGTAAAAAAAAAACTGGCAAAAATTTTTATGACATTTGTTTTTCCCTGAGGAATTAAAATGTCTCATGATAAAATGTCAGATAATACTTTGTGACAATAGCATTCTGCAGGTTTTTATATTTTAGATATTTACATCTTTACATCTAAAGACATTGAGATCATCACGTATAAAGAAAAGCATGAAAGTAAGGTTTCATTAACACTAATATCTTTGCACAAAAACTATAATAAAAAGTATTCCAGGACATAATTATTATTCTACAAATTCTTATATATACATATATAGAAGTGGCAGTTCTACCCTGCTCTGTAGGGTCGCTATGAGTCGGAATCAACTTGACGGCACTGGATTTTGGGTTAGAAGTTCTTTAAATTAGAATTCCTTCAGATAATTAAAATAATGTTGATGGAAACTTTCCATCACTGGATTTATACCATATGATTTCATCTTTCAACACTTATTATCATTGATATTTATTTTGTATCCATGGAAATAAATCTTGGCACATTGGCACATTGTCTTTGCTTTTTTTGGGGGGGGTCTTAGGGTGGAGTACACAAGGTAATTTTATGATTGCTAATATTAATAATGAAACTGTTAGGTTAGATAATTACTGTCTGGGCTATTTAGAAAAGGTTTCATACTTCACTGGACAAAGACCTAGCACATTTGGAAACATATGTCATACTGAATGTCTAAGAGTTTCCTACTGAACAATACAGCAAGAATTACATCTGCCTTTAGCATCTTTAATCCCTAAAGACTTTGTACATTTTCCCAAATAGCTTTAGTCAAGTTATTATTGAAACTTCCTGATGTTATTTGCAAGATTTTTTAGCACATTTTCCTCTCTGAAGGCATTTATTTATTTGTTGTTGTTGTTGTTAGGTGGCATTGATTTAGTTCCCACTCATAGCAACACTATGTGCAACAGAAAAAAACACTACCCAGTTCTGGGCCACCCTCGCAATCTTTATTACGCTTGAGCCACTGTGTCAATCCATCCCTTTGAGGGCCTTCTACTTTTTTGCTGACCCCACAGTTTACCAAGCAGATGTCCTTCTCTAGGGAGTGATCTCTCCTGATAACACGTCCAAAGTACAAGAGATGAAGTCTCACCATCCTGGATCCAATAAATCATGGTTACAAGTAAAATGAAATCCTTGACAACTTCAATATTTTTTCTGCTTGTGAAGCTGTTCTAAGGCTCAAGAGATTAAAGGCTTCACTGAGACAGACAAGTCCCCGATGCCCCTCACTCTGTGCTCATGGCATAATCAAGCTGTGGCGTATTCTGTGAGAAAGAGAAGAATCATCCACACTCATAAGCAAGACCTTTTTAGGGACCTTGGAATTGGGCATCATCCCTCCTTCAAGAATAAGGGAAGTCTTCCCAGTCAGCAGCAAAAAACCTCCTGTTGTTCTTAGGTGCTGTCAAGTCAGTTCCAACTCATAGCCAGCCCATGTGCAGCAGGATGAAACACTGCTCAGTCCTGCACCATCCTCACAATCATTGCTATGTTTGAGCCTATTTGTTGTAGCCACTGTGTCAATCCATCTCATTGAGGGTGTTCCTCTTCTTCACCGATCCTCTGCTTTACCAAGCATGATACACTTCCCCAGGGACTGCTTGCTCTTGATGACATAGCCAAAGAATGTAAGATGAAGTCTCACTATCCTCCCTTCAAAGGCACACTCTGGCTGTACGTCTTCCAAGATGGATTCGTTAGTTATTCCAGAAGTTCATGGTATATTTAATACTCTTCATCAATGCCATAATTCAAAGGCATCAGTTCTTCCTCTGTCTTCCTTATTTATTCTCCACCATTCACATGCATATGAGGTGATTAAAAGCATCATGGCTTGGGTCAGGTGCACCTTAGTCTTCAAGGTGACATCTTTGCTTTTTAACACTTTGCAGAGGTCTTTTGAAGTAGATTTGCCCAGTGCAATATGTTGTTTTATTTCTTGACTGCTGCTTCCACGGAGGTTGATTGTGGATTCGAGTAAAATGAAATCCTTGACAACTTCAAATATTGTCTCCATTTATCAAGATTTTGCTTATTGAATCCAGTTGTGAGGATTTTTATTTTTTATGTTGAGGTGTAATCCATACTGAAGGCTGTAGTCTTTGATCTTCATCAGTAAAGAATTCCTAAAGTCTATTTTCAGAGAATATACTTATTTCTTCACACCTCATTTTTCTAGTCTCAGTTTACATACTTATTTCACAGAGCTATTTCACCAGCTCTGTGTGACCCACTTGAAATCCTTTGTTACAGAACTTGTGGTTCCATTGCTAATTGGTTCATACTTATTTACTCAGTGACAACCCATCTTGCTATTTAGCTAATCATGTTATATGCTCATTTGTTTTCTTTCATACTAAGTGAATGAATTACTGAATGAATGAATAAATGCTTCTCTTGTTTCCTCCACTTAACAAAATTGTAGTAATTCTTCAAATCCTAGCTAAAGGACACTCTTTCCACTCCAATCTTAAACTAATTAATCAATTCAAAATACCTTAACATGTAACTATAATGGGAAAGGTACTAGATTAAGTGCACTATACTCATCTATCTCACTTATATTTTTGGATTAATCATGTATTACTTCTCAGTATTAATTCCTCTTATATATATGGCTTACATTCCCATTTAAATTATTAAATGCTGCAGTTTATAGTTTCAATCTTAGGAGACCAAATATTTACATATTATCTATCTTGTCATGTAATGAAAAGCTTTTCCCCCAATAGAATACATCACTAAATTAGCTTTTATTCACCATTTCATATTTATGACCACATTGTTCCCTTTGCAGTATTTGAGGACTCCTTCATTTTCAATCATGGATTCTCTGGTGTGTGAATATTTATATGTGTATTGAAGGGGGTGTGGCTAACAAACTTGGGGGAAAAGAGAAAGGAGACGTATATAACCAATTTCACTATAATTTACTGATTGCAAATAAAAGTCAAAAGTGTCAGGAAATAAAATGTGTTTTTATTTCAAAAGCATGCTTATTCTATCAAATCCTGCCTTTCTAACAGGGTATCCAAATTCACAAACTTCTTTATTTTTTCAGTCTCATAAATCAAGCCAATAATCTACACTTGGCCAAATAACTATCTCTGCAACCACATTGCACACTTCCAAGAGATTCCCTTTCGTGTATTATTTTGTATAATTAGTAACATGCCCACTCACTTACCTAAAAGGTGGTTGTGTTATTATGTATGTGTCCAAGAGTCTTTCCACTCAGCAATCCTATAGGACAGGGTAGAACTGACCCAAGGAGTGAAGGTTAGCCAAGCTCTTAACCACTATATCACCAGGGCTCCATGAATGATATCCCAGATGGAATGTAGAAGACTTGATTTTGAGAAGGGAGTTATATGTATCACAATCTGTGAGTTTTTTACATTTTCTCATGCCTTCTATAGCACCTTTTACACAGATGTGTTCGCATGTAATTTGTAATTCACAATTTCTATTATTTGATTTTAAATAATCCTCAGTGGAATTTGTTTATAATCCTTTCAGGGTCTATCCTACCTCTTGGCACAGAGTATGTATTAAATAATTGCCTAAATACCTTACCCACGCTCCTCACTTATTGACATGGTTAGGTTCCAAAGACCAGGTCATTATGCCAAATCGCCGTTTGTTATGTTAGAGTCAGGGGCATGACTCCTCTTTGGCGCCAGTGTCCCCTCGGTCGCTTACTTCCCATCTGTGCCCCTAGCACGTCTGGGGATGCGCGTGGTGGCGGGCCTCCCTTCCCCACCGCCTTCCCCACTACTGCGGCGTCTGCGGGGGTGCTGAGGGGGTGGTGGCGGTGGTGAGTGTTGCCCTCCGCCCGCCACCGCCAGCCACCTGCCCTGGGCGGGGAACCCTCTCATCCTCATCTATCCCGGCCCCACTGCCCTGTGTGGCTCCCTTCCCTCTCCACCTCTCCGCCTCCACCTACTGCCCTCTCCGGCACCTTTGTGCCCTCTGCTGGCCTCCTCCTGGCCGCCCGTGACAGCCTCCCTCTGCCCACTCTGGGTCCGAACCGAGAAGTCCCGGACAAACGAGAAAAGGCGTCCCGCAGCCAGTCAGCCACTGTCCCTTCCGTAGCCCATTGGTTGCCGAAATTCATTGCCATCCAGTGGGTTCTGACTCATAGCTACCCGGGCCTCCCGTATATCATTCACAGTGACCTGCAGAGGGCGTCTCTGCCCGGTAGTGGCCCCAGGCCGGACCGGGACCATACGAGGCTCTGCCCAAGGATTTTTTCAAAGTTGTGTTAAATGTGAAATGTTGGATAAAGAAGATAGTCAATGAGTTAGGAGTACAGGTATATAGCTCCATCTCCATTATAATTAAAATTCAGCAGAAAAGCAGAGCTTGCAATCAGTTAAATGTTCCAGGAGTTAGTAAGAGGTATTTAAACTAAATAATTTGTAATTAGTTGAAGACAATATACGTCTTTATAGATCAGATTGCAAAAATTGATAAGATTAAAATGTAACCACTAAAAACACATACTTAGAATTTTTTTTTAATGTTTACATATTCTATGTTATTGAGAGAAAGTATTGTATACCCTTTTGCTGAAATTTTTACTGGTGGATTGTGAAATACAGGGATTACAATAACTATGAACCACACGTTTAGTATATGTTTAGAAGCAGTGAGAATAGAACTTAGTGAAAAGTTCTTCTCAAATAACCGCATGTCTTGTAGTTCTGAGCAAGTAATTTGCCAATAAAATACTGTTAATGGTGCTCAGACTTATTAATATTTCTAGGATATGTGCATTCTGAATGTTTTATTAAAATATTTCAGACATATAAAGATAATTTAGTACAATTATATACTCATGGATCTATCTTTCCATATTTGATTCACTTCTTTCTCTTGTTCTTTATAAGGAATAGTTAAGATCCCTTCTCTATCATGTTCTTTAGCCTTTTCTTTTCAAGTTGACCAAAGTTTTGAAATCAGCACACATGGTTTATAATTCTACTACATATGTGTGTGTATTCATAAAAGATATGAATACACACACATATGTAGTAGAATTATAAACCATGTGTGCTGATTTCAAATTTTTATAATTTAATAGCTGTCATAAAAGATATCAAATTCCATATATCCTTTTGTATCTTGGACAAATATATAATCCAGGTAGATTTCAAAATAAATATACACACATAGGTCTGGGCAAGTCTCACCCCCTCCCCAGAAAGGCAAGAATTGTAATAACCCGTAAACCCGTTGCCGTCGAATAACTACCATATCAGAACATTTTCTCTGTGCCAAGCAATATTCTAAGTGCACTCCATGAGTTTTCTCATTATTTCCAAAAATAAACTTAAGAGGTAAGCACTATTATTTTCCCGTTTTATGAATAAGTAAAAGGGAACACTGATGTTGTTGTTAAACCATCCCCATATGATAGAGGAGAACTGCCCCACAGGATTTCCTTAGCTATAATCTTTATAGAAGCAGATCACCACATCTTTCTCCCGCAGAGCAGCTGGGTATATTTGAATTGCCAACCTTTCCATTAGCAGCTGTGAGCTTAACCGTTTCACCATGAGGTGGACATTAGAGGTTAATATTTAACTGTAATCACACTGTCAGTAAATTACAGACCTGGGATTCAAAGCACGGCAGACAGACCCCAAAGTCTTCTCTTTTAGCCACTTTACTTGAAGTTTGATTTTGTGAATCACCAGATATTCACTGTTATTTAGAAATTAGTATATTAGACTGTGGTACTTACGTAAAAAAAAAAAAAAAAAAAACCTATAAAAACTGAATTCTATAACTTTGGTCTTTAAGGCTTCTCAGATCCTAGACTTCTTTGAAAATCTGATGAATGCTATGGACTTATTCCTCAGAGATTTGGGTGTACAAAAACATTATTTTGTGCTGTTTTAGAGTGTCCTTAAAAAAATTTTTTTTTTAAATACCAAATTACGAAAGTTAATTTAAATCAAAACCATGTATGTAAGTCTCTTTCCCAATACTTTCTTTAAATCTATTTAGTTTTTAGCTGCAAAATGTTTCTTAACAGATTGGCTTATTTTTAATCAATTTTTTTTTGTAATTTTTAAAAACTCAGAACATAATTTTCTATTGACAGATTGTAGAATTGGTGGTAAGGTGGATCTCAAAAGCTATTCACTCTGCCATGTAGTTTAATTCTAATATAAATATCTCTAAAAACAAGTATTGTAAGGTGGAAGACATTTTTGTGGGTTAGCTTGAAAATATTACTATTGTATATAACATTCTGTCTTTTTTTTTTTTTTGATGGGAGGCTGGTAGTCACCTTAAATCAATGCCTTCTACTAGCTTCCCTTTCCTCAGATGTGTTAGCGACAAGGTTCTTAAGGATGGAAAAAATGGAACAGATTCTTGCAGGAAACCCTTATCTCTTTCTACAACCCAATAATGGCTTGTCAATGAACATCCCCAGAAATGATGTATTGAATATCAGCTTGAGGTTAGGCAGCGTAATAATCTTCATCTCGAGGTTAAGAAATTCTGTAAAGATCCTTCTTATCAATAGGGTAACTCACTCTCAGCCAGACTACTTCCTGTATTTCCAATGCAAATTAAATAGTTTAGGTGAATATAACTGAGAAGTCTCATAGTACTCTGTTTCCAGGTATAGCTTGACCAGTGCGCCTAACCAGTTTTTTTTTTTTTTTTTCCCCTCTACTCTCCCCTGTATCACAGCTTCACCTTCACCCAGGGTTTCCTCATGGTTGACATGAACGCTTGGATTCAAGCTGTAGACTACACTGTTTCCTTTTCCACTAAAGGAAGAAGCTTCCTACAACTGATAAATAAAGGCCTGTGTTTCAGTCTAATGGACCAACGCCAACCAATCATTGCCATCAGGGGAGTTCCGTAGACTAGGAAATGTACCTAAGTTACATAAAGCAATATCATACATTACGAGTGTTATAAAGATTTAACGAGGCCCTTATGTTTGTGGTTGTTGCTTTCACTGAATGACATATGCATATCTGAATGTTACTAGTATAGTATTTCATGGATTCCTGGCTTTGCCAACACGTCTCAAATCCTATATGACCAATTTTGTCTGTGATTCCCTTTAATCAGTTGTGAAACAGGAATTTTCTACTTGTCCCCAGCTGACTACAACGTTTGTTGTGAGAAAGGAATGCAGGGCAAGGGTCATGTAACAGTGGCCAACTGACTTTACAGCTATAGTAAGTGAATTTGTGAGAACAAATGACAAATATCAGCTAATTAATATCATTTTTGGAAATAGCATTTTACCCTAGCCCCCTCATAAAATCTCTTTGAAGCCCTAACTTTTTGTTAGTCGAACGAAATTGAAATGGACAAAAAATGAAATTAAAAATCCAAAGAAGACCGTGCCCTTGAAAAGTTTTAAGCAAATTGTGTTTTAATAATAGTCACTTTTTAAAGATCATGTTTTGACAGTGTGAGACACTCCATTTCTCAGTAGCATTCATTACTGCTTACCAACATTTTGAAACTTTCAACAGCTGGGCCATTCTTGACAATTGATTTGAATATAAGAGTAAAAAGGGTTGTCAGAATTAGTAAAATATATTAACAAAAATAATATATTTTTTGCCTCTAATAGAATGAACATATTATTGCCCCCAAACATTTCTATTCACTAACTATGTTTTGGAAAGGAAGTTACTTCCTTGATATTCATGCAGTCCTAGTCTAATGTGTTTATGTGGTTCAATTAAGAAAGTTGCTATGTCTGTAAACTGGGGAGAGGCGTAACAGGTATAACTACGTCCTAGAGTTGTGAGAAGGTACCTGGCTTTAAGCCTGACACTTACTCAGTAGTCAGTAAAATAGACGAACACTATTCTACTGTTGTTATTATTACTGTTATTATCTTTCAATTTGATGCTTTCACATCATAATCAATCCATTTTTCTTAAAGTGCCTATTTCAGTACACTTTCCGTCTTTGTCAGACAAAACATTCTTTTCAGGAAATCCTCTATTTCTGAACAGAAAATTAAGTGGTGAAGGAGTGAGTTTTTGTGGTGTATTTGGCAATCAACAAAAGTTGAAACCCTTTCTGAAATATTTATTTTAGGCTTCAGATTTTAAACATTGGACTTTTGCTTCTCTGGATTATCTTCAAGATCAAATAATAAACAATCTGATTTGGCATCTCTCCTCTTTGGTGTTTCATACATCTGTTATAACAAACAAGGGTAACACTGGATGAGAACCTGTAGAAAGATGTACATAAATAAATCCCATTTCAACTTGAAATTTGTTAATTGTACATTAGATTTAAAATAGATGGAACATATTTATTATAGTATCTTTCTGCCAAATGACCACAGAGTATTTCAGATAGTGGTCCCATGATCACAGTAATACATTATATAGAAAAAGCATATAGTCAATGTATTTTCAATATCATTGCTTTACTAAAAAAATATATGTAGCATATATAATGGCATAGCTCTCTGAATTTTTAAAGATAGAATTTAAATACCCCTAGAGGCCAAATTTCTCCAAATAATTATAATTGAAGCCAGTCTGATAATATTATTTTTGAAATGTTCAGCCATTTACATATCTTCTTAGTTCAAAGGCTTTGTCAAATTTCTTTTCAGGGTACTTTGTATATACCTGTTTTTCATTCAAATAAGTGCACTTAGGCAGATATATTAGTTTCTCAACCTTAATAGAGATGGTAATCATCCATTCCTATCAATTTTCTTACTGAAAAAAAAAAAATCTCTCGGT
Organism: Loxodonta africana; assembly: GCF_030014295.1. Lineage (NCBI taxonomy): Eukaryota > Metazoa > Chordata > Mammalia > Proboscidea > Elephantidae > Loxodonta > Loxodonta africana. The sequence goes on from NC_087355.1 coordinate 28,956,893, forward strand.
AGTAGATTGAATAGATTTTAGTGCAGTGAGCGTTTGTTTTGACCCCTAAAACAACAGATGACCCCTATTGCTTTAGTAGAGCACCCACCTTAGTCACACACACCAAGTATTTTAATTGCATTCATGATAGATTTGTTGATTCCATTTTTAAATGTCATTGCTGGTCAGGGTTGATAATAAGCTTTTTTTTTTTTCCTTCTTCCTCTTTTTCTGATTACATCCTAACACATTCAAGTCCTGGAATCTGAACACTCCTAATCAGAGTAAATAAAAGTTAAAAAAATAAAAAATAAAGGCTTAATGAGGACAAAACTCGATGGAAATCATTACGAGTTTGCATTGTTGTAGCTATCCTGATTTCCACTGTAGCTATCCTGATTTCCACTGTAGCTATCCTGATTTCCACTTTTAGAAAGTTTTTCTGATGCAATAAGCAAAACTTTGTCATTACTTCCAAAATTAAGTTTTTTATCTAGTCAACAAATAGGAGGCCTGGACTATGGTGAGACTTCATCTCATATACTTTGGACACGTTATCAGGATGGACTAGTCCCTGGAGAAGGACATGATGTTTGGTAGAGGGTCCGGGGAAAAAGAGGAAAACTCTCAACCAGATCGATCGACACGATGGGTGCAGCAATGAGCTCAAACAGCAACGATTGTAAAGATGGTGCAGGACCGGGCAGTATTTTGTTCTGTCGTATGTAGTGTCGCTATGAGTTGGAACCTACTTGGACTCATTGGCACTTAACAACAAGTCAACAAATACTTATTGAGGAAAGACTTATGGCAGACATTTTTTAAGGCATGTAGTTTTAAATGGTATGTAAAATCCTTGCTTTCACAGAGGTTAATTGTGGAGAGTTGAATGGGGTGGGTTCTAGATGAGGTGGTCAGGAATATAAAGAAAATATTTTTTGTAAAACAAAATAATTTAAGTTTGTAGTAAGTGCTATTAAAATAAAAAAGTATTATTGTGTCATTTTGAGGATGAATATTTGAGTTTTGGTGGTTCAGGAAACCCTTCACTAGGAGAGACATTAGAGATGATACCAAAATTATACAAAGTATAAGTTATTCATATGGCCAGCTGGAAGCAGGGTGTTCCAGGCAAAGGGACTAGAAAACAAAAGAAGCCTGATGGGAAGATTTATATTTCCTCAAAATGTGAATCAGAGTTTTAATGATGTTTTGATTTTTGAAATGGACTGAAAATAAATGGTAGTAATGTTTTAAAGGATGTTGTTTAAGCCAAGTTGTATATTAAAAAAAACAAAGTAGTGTCATGACTTCATAAATAGACCTAGCTGATCTGTCTGTGAAATCAATATTCTTATGGCATCCCACTGTAGGAAAATTTGTGAATCTGACAGTTCAGCTCAACAATCATTTACTTCTTATTTCTTCATTGGAAGGATACTCAATTATCTCAGTCATGAGAAACTTCTAGGTGATACCCTAAAGCACTTTTTAGAACTGTTTTTTAAATGTTTTTGTTATACCAAATCCACCAAAAGGAATACTTTTTATCTTGCAGCCCAGACTCACAAATATACATGTGTACGTGCATAGTTGTACGTGCTTTTCACATACAACTGAAAAAAATTCTATAAAACAATGCTTATAGTACTATGTACAATAAACAATACTTAAGGTTGCTATGAGCAAATTTTTGCCCCTCTCATTTTATATTTCTAATCACAATCTACTAAACTAATTTCATGGCCTACTAATACATCATAACCTAAAGACTGGAAACATCGTTTTAAAAGTCATTCAGGAATCTACACACTCTAGTTTATAGGTTGAAAAAACTGTGCTAATTACTAGAGGCTAATTAAATGTATTTATCCCTTAAAGAGAAAACATAGCTTAATACTTCAATGTGTTGATGAACACTAAGTTGTGAAACGAGAATTCCAGAACTTTCTTGGCATATGATCAGCTTCCCTGGCAGCATAGTGAATTTGGTGTTTGCTGAAAAGACAACGCTTTTTATGGGTAATAGAAATAATTTGCTATTTATAAGGAAAATCTGTTTTCTTTCTGGGCACTTGCAGCCCAAGAATTGGTCTTAATTTTCCCCTGGGATGAAGATAAGAGGAATATAAGATTTTGTAGTACAGAGCTCTGAAGAACTATTGTGATAAAAAAGCAAAATTGTTTAAGAGAAACTTTATTAGGATGAGTTTAATATCTATAAAATAAACTTTTTCTGGTAATACTGGAGTTTTTTGCCTAAATTTGTTTCTAAATTTTTGACCAGCTTGAGTGGATATGTTACATGATAGATTATTCCAAAACGAGGCCTCACACAAACAAAATGTAGCTTTAGAATGTATACTTATGCAAAGAGTTTATGTTATGAAATTTATGCACGCTTATCAACAAAAATATAAAGTCATGCTTTTGCATGTGTATATCAGCAGGCTGGAATTCAGGCTTAGAGTTCCTTCTTTGTCAGTTCTAACCTGTTTGGGCCATAGTTTTTTTCATTTGTTACACATATGTTGTGAAAATAATATTGACTAGATGTGTAACCAGAAGTCAGATGAGATCTTCAGGTTTATGTAGAAATAATGCAGACACTAAAATTTATCATACACAAGCCCCACAACCTTTCAGGGTATCTGCTAAATTCCCACGACTGGACACTGGAGGCCTGATTCCTGCACCTTAGGTATCTCCTTCCTTCTCTTCTACTCCTGGGTAACTCTGGGCTAGGGCACATGTTCACCAACTCTGCTTTAAAAATTTACAGAATCAAAATTGAGGTTGTTGAGGACTCAATTCTATTTGGATCCACATTCAAGGCCCATGAAAACTGAAGTCAAAAAAATCAAACAACATATTTCATTGGGAAAATCTTCAGCAAAAGGTCTCTTCAGAGTTTTAAAAAGTGAAGTTGTCATTTTGATGTACGACTAGCCCAAGCTATGGTCTTTTCTATCATCTCATAAGCATGTGAAAGCTGGACAATGAAAAAGTCAGACAGAAGAAAAATTCACGTATTCAAATTGTAGTGTTGGAGAAGAACGTTGAATATACCACGGACTGCCAGAAGAAAGAACAAATTAAAAGAAATAAATCCAATGCTCCTTAGGAATGTGAATAGCTAAACTCCATCTTGCTTACTTTGGACCTGTCTGGAAAGATTAACCCCTAGAAAAAAACATCATGTTTGGTAAAGAATGAGGAAAACTCTCAGTGAGATGTATTGACACAACAGCCACACAATGTGCTCAAGCATGTCAAATATTTATGAAGGTGAAGCAGGACCAGGCAACATTTTGTTCTGTTATACATTAGGTTGCCAAGAGTTCGAGCCGACTTGACAGCAGCTAACAACAAAGTGTAGATTTAGAAGTTTATATGGAAGGGTCCCTTCGTGTATCTCAAAGACTTCTACCGTGTACTGACTACAGCCTCTCTGCCCACCTCACCCAATCTTCCAAATTCCTTCCTATGGCATTCAACAAAATCCGTGCCCCGCCCCAATCTCATATAGTGTAGTTCTGCCTACACTTAGACTCTTTGCATATAAAATGTTCCCTCCACATGTTTTTTCTTGGAATTTCCCAACAACAAAAGATCTCTTCCCTAAGAAAAATTCTCAAACACAGTACTACATTTATACATGCATTGAAAACACCTCATAAAGAAATTGGAAGATGTTCAAAAGATGTCACTTTCCTTCCTCCTTGGCAACCTCCGTTTTCAGCTCTTGTTCAACTGCAGGCTGTAGCTCTTGAGTACTTGGAGAGAAAAGACCTGCAACAACTCGACAAGGTTAATTTTGGTGCTTTGCAGAAGAGATATCAAAATATTATTCAGGGTGGGTCACGAGATCAGAGATCCACTTGTATAGGCATTTTTGTTTTATTTTGTTTTTAAATCCATTTTGTTGAGTTTTAATTTTCATAGAAAAAAAATGCAGCATTTTAAAGTATACAATTCAATGTGTTTGGAACATTTACACACCTGTGAAACCACCAACAGAATTAAGATCGGAATACTTATATTACCCAGAAAAACATTCTCATACAACTCTACATCCCTCCATCCTGGACCCAGGCAACCACTGATGTGTTTTCAGAATACATGGATTAGTTTTGCCATGTTCTAGATATGCTTACTTGTGAAATCATACAGTACCTACTCTTTTGTGTGTTTGCCTTTCTTCATTCAGCATCTATATATTCATCCATGTTTTTGCGTTTATCAGTAGTTTGTTCCTTTTCATTGCCAAGTAGTATTTCATTATATGGAAATACCACAGTTTGTTTATTTATGTGCTGAATGATGAACAATTCTGGTTTGGGAGATATAAACCTTGTGTTTCTTCTACAATTTATTATACTGTGAGGAAAGTTCTTCATGTCTCTGCACCAGGGTAATCATATTTTTAATTTCACAACAATCCTTCCAGGTAATTTTTTTATTAAACTACGTTAACATTATTAAAAAAGAAAGGGAAAAGAGGACAAAGATTTATCTTCATCAGATTCTCTAAATTGCTTCTTAAATGCTTCATTTCCAACAAACAGTTCTGCAGTTTCTCAAAATAAGGGGATCCATCTAGCTCAAGACTGTTTAGCAATCAGGAACGAGTACAGTCTCCCATTTCTATTAACTCAGTACATTTTAAATCTGAATTCTTAATCTTCCTTGAACAGTCAACAATGCCTTTGTTTTTTGCTCACAGATTGCAATTCAGCATGTTTAAGTATTTTGTTACATGAGTAAGAAAGTATAAAGCCCTTGATCTGAGGAAGCAGCTAAGTAAATAGCAGTTGGTTTCCAAGGACTAGTCACCTGACTTATTAAAATAAATGAAATGCCCATTTTCTGGTTCATCTTAACTCAAGTATCCCATAAACTTAAACTAGCAACAGTTAAAGGCACATTTAAAAAAAAAAAAAAATCAGAAGCTTTAAAACTTTTTCTATCATCTCTTGAAGTGAAACTGACTTGCAAATGTCATACAAAAAAATGCAATGATAGGACCTTTCTTTTGAACTGAATAAAGTGTTAAAATATATATTGCTATATTATTTCATTATAGGACTCTAGTTGTGACCAGTAATTTTTTTTTTTTTTTAATGTTTAGGCCAAACAGGTTAAGATGTCAAGTTCCTTCCTGGAAAGTAGTACATCCTATTGGGAGAAAAAGCAATCTAGGAGATAGATACATTATGGCTTATAAGTTGTACGTTTACGACTTTAAGAGTAGAATAAAAGTAGAGGAGAAAATCAGGACATGGTTGGAATTGTGAATCTGGAAAGAATCAGAGTAGAAAGAAGAGCAGGGATAACTAAAGAAAGTTCTGAGGTAGAAAGGAACTAATGGCCATCACCTCTTTGCCCCTCCAGATACACTTAGAGGTAGATGCATACTATCACCCTGTAGTCCCTTAGCCCTATTGTGAACTCTTTCCCCAGTCACATTCCAAACACAGATTCATTAAAAGCATGGCTAAGCCACTGCAACTTTTTAAAGCTCTTCAAAGAAAAGAAAGCTCAGGAGTGTAAAAGACATTAAGCAAGTACATTTGTGTGTCATGTACTTTTATTTATTTTTTTAGTACTCATTGTACATGCAGCAATTCATTCTTCTTCCCAGCTTCAAACCATCCACAAATTAGATACAAGTGTCTTCCATTTTTTCATCCAAACAATTTACACGTTATGCTAACAAAAGAGGATAAAGCCCTGTGACTCACAATTAGATATTTCTTTCTAGGTGGCTAAAGTTCAGCAATTTTGAGCATAGTCATTTTCCCTGTTTCCAGTCTATTAAATTTATAAGCATGAAGTCAAGTTTTTCCATCTCAAGAAGTTTATACTTGCCATTATTTCCTTTTCTATATGCATAGAACGAGGTTAATTTTTCTTGGTCATTTAACAAGAAAACCTGAAATCCAAAATCCTCCCTAAGGGTTTTCTTCATTTCATATGCCACTCAGAAAAAAAGACATCATTAAATAAGAATTTCCCAATCTTTTCACTACCTGCATCTCTGCTTCTTGTCCTCATTACAATGGAGCTACTACAGTACTTACCTTAGAAGCCAACTCTTAGCAACATGGCGATGCCGCTACACACCTACTGGAACGACTAAAATCAAAACTCTGACAATACCAAATGCTGAAGATGATTGATCGGGAGATGTGGAGTGACAGGCACTCTCAGTCATTGCTGATAGGGATGCAAGATGGCACAGCCACTTTCAAAGACTGTCGGGCAGTTTCTGAAAAAGCTGAATATTGTCTTACCACATAATCTAACAATCACACTCCTAGGTATTATACAAATAACTTGAAAATGTATGTCCACACAAAAACCAGCACATGAATGTTTATAGCAACTTTTTTCATAATTGCCCAAAATTGGAATCAACCAAGATGTCCTCCAATAGATGACCAGATAAACAAACTGTGGTATGTACAAATGAAGGAGTATTATTCAGCAGTAAAAATAAATGAACTATCAAACCACAAGAAGACATGGAGGAAACTTTAATGCATATTGCTAAGTGAAAAAAGCTAGTCTGAAAAAATTTACACTGTATAACTCTAATATATGATATTCTAGAAAAGGTGTAACTTTTTACAACAGTGGAAAGATGGAAGATGGTTCAGAGTACACGAAGGAGAGGGATGAAGAGGTAAAGCACAGAACATTTTTAGTACAGTGAAACTATATTGTATGACATTGTGATGGTGGACACATGCCATTATGCACTTGTCAAATCCCATAGGATGGTGCAACACAAAGAGATAACCCTAATGTGAACTATGGACTTCTGTTAATAATAATGTATCAATATCAGTTCATCAGTTGTAACAAAGGCACCACAATATGGCAAGATGTTAATAACAGAAGAAACTGCCTGCATGGGGGAGAAGGTGTATCCGGGAACTTATTACTTGCTGCACAATTTTTCTGTAAACCTAAAACTGCTCTAAAAAGGAAAATAAAGTCTATTAAAAAAAAAAAGTCAACTTCACTTCTTCACTTAGCTCTAGACCCCATTATGTTCCTCATTATCAAAGATGCCAGAACGACTGAAGCAGAACCAGAGACGAGAGTCGTGAGAAATGAAGCTAGAGGAGCAAGCAGAGGCTGGATCTCAAAAGTGGCCTGTGTCCTAAGTCCCATAATAGGGCTTTTAAAGAATATAAGCAGGTGAAGATATAATCTGCTATATTTGAACAAATAAATAAAGCAAATCCACTTGGTTCAGGAATTGGAACTCCCTATTCACAGGACTTGTTTTTATGAGGTTTCCTGGCCATTTATAAGTAGACGTGCGGAATCCAGCAAACCTGTTAAATAAGGTATTTAATATGTGCATTACATTCACAGAAGGGGAACCAAATAGAAAACAAATCAGACTACAAAAGCCATACCCAGGCAAATCCTACTAATGCAGTCATTTGTCTCAGATGACTCCAAGAGGGAATCTTAATAATGTTATTGTTTGATTCCCATTTCAGGCAGCACTTTGCATCTTTATATATGCTAAACAAGTCAGAGAGTCATCCAACAGGCATGAGCAACAGGAAAAGGTCCTTTAGAACACAGGTGTGTAAGCAAACATATCTTTTCTGTGCTTGAAACTTGATCCTTCTATATATTGAAACTCTCAGCAGTGTGCTGAACTGGAGAGAAGAGGTGGGAGGAACGACATCTGTCAGGTAGAGGAAACAGATGGTGATCACCTCTGCTCGCCTTCAAGTACTGTCAGGAATAGATACTGTCACCCTGAACTGTCTTTTCCCAGTCACATCCCAAACTTAGAGGGATAAGTCACTCTATATTTTTATTTTTTTTAAGCTCTTAGGGAAAGAAAGAGAAAAAAGAAGGGAGGAAGGAAGGAAACAAGGAAGGAAAGAAGATTAAAAAAGAGAAAGAAATCACTAGAGTATTAAAATCTTTTGGGTGGTACAGTGATTAAGAGCTCAGCTGCTAACCAAAAGGTCAGCAGTTCAAATCCACCAGCCACTGTTTGGAAACAATATGGGGCAATTCTACTCTGTCCTATAGGGTCACTATGAGTGGGAACCGACTCTCCAGCACCTAACAACAAAAACAACAAGAGTTAGTTAAAGGAGCCTTCCTGGAGAAGTGGTTAAAATGATCAGCTGCTAACCAAAAGGTCAGGGGTTTGGAACCACCAGCAGCTCAGTGGGAGAAAGATGTGGCAGCCTGCTTCTGTAGAGATTTACAGCCTTGGAAAACATGTAGGGTCGCCATGAGTCGGAATCAACTTGATGGCAGTGGGTGGGTAGAGTTAATTCAGCAAGTGTAACCAGCTGGTCAACTTTGGATGGCCTGGAGAAATAATCTCATCACTGAGGCTGTATGGTGGGCAGTGAATTTTAAGCATCCTTTAAAAGCTAAACAATGCCAAAAATAATTTAGAGTAGTATAAAAATGAATATTTAAACATAATACTAATGGTCCCATTCGGGCCCTGAATTTATCATTGGAACCTGCATGGAAGTCCTGCAACGTTGAAAAGGACCCGCTTGGTGAAGGAGCTCGGGACGTGATTATGCTTTGTTCTGCCACCAAGTCGCAAAAGCTAAGATTCCATGTTCAGAAATTAAATCATTTAACTCACAAAGTCCGCTTTTTCCTAACGTTCTCAAAACCTGAAGAATATCTGATTTGAAGGGAACGGAGGTGAATAGCATCTTGTATTCAAGCGGATTAGATCACCTGGCATTTGGGCCACGTCAGTCTGATGTACTTTGTAGCAGTTCTCTGTTTCTCATACTTCGGAGCTTCACTAAATCCTGTGGTGAGGACTACTGTGATACATCAACCATTTTTAAGACTTAATGCTTTCTTCAGCCACATATCAGAGCCACAGAACTATGACTGAGTACAATGCAGCTATTTCGCTTTTGTTTCAAACATTGATATTACATAGTGTAAACCCAGCAAACAGGCCAGCATAGCTCTCCGACTTGCCTGTTTTCATGATGCCTCTGACCATTTCGGCTGGGTTCCCTGTATTCCTTACGTACTTCCAAAGTGTGGACCATGAAGGAAGCAACCCCTCCCCGCAATGCTGGCCAGCTAAGGCGTCATTTGGATTTGGTGGTGATAAATTTAAGACACGCCAAGCTTTAATCAACATTCCATTCTTTAAGCCCTCAACTAAGAATCCCATGTGTTAAACACCGTTTCAAATCAGGTATGCGTTAGCCCCTAAACTGGTCTCGAAAACTGAATTACAATATTTGCTCTTACAACCCAACCAAATTAAATTTTATAGTGACAATAGCTAACATTTTATCATTTTTTAAAGCTGTTCATTGCCTACATTTCTATCTCAACTTTTGTTGCCAGCAAAGTGAAAATGCCTGCCAAGTCCAGTTTAACCTAACGTCACGATAGCCAGTAAATACAACTTATGCATTTTATTTATTTTCTATTCTTCTTCTTTTTTTTTCCACTTAGATAGGAGATAGAAAATGTTTTAAAGTAAATTTTTGGCTAAGCAGAATTTACAGACGTAAATAGAAATTGTTTCTTTTACAGGCATTGTATATTAAAGTCATTTCTGCCGCATTTGAAAACTTGTCAGCTTTATTTTGTACTGGTATTCAGAATCCTCTCCTTTTTGACCAATATTATATAAAGTTCCTCTGGGAAGATAACGTGCATGATTGCAGGCTTGCCTTGTTAAAACCCATGGCTTTTTATGCAGTCATGTTTTCACCTATGAATTATGCATGAAAGAGTATCTCATTACATTCCATTTTCTTTACAGCAGCATCCTCTCTTCTGGACGTACTCGGGTGCCCATCAGCCGAGCTCCCCTTACCCTGCAGCCTGGCTCCATCTTGATGCCTTCATAGCATTTTAGACAAAATGGGCGTGTTTAACTTGTCACCTCATGCCTGGTATAAATTATTCACCGGAGCTTTGCACGGATTTGTGAGGTAACCAGCCTGGACTCAGAGAAACTTCACAGACTGTGTGTGGGAATTTGACAGAGACATCCAAGGCTATGTCCCCAGCAGTTGTCTCGGGCAGAAGAGAATAACTGCCTGGACACCGAAATCAACCTCATTTTAAAGCTGAGGAAAAAATCTGTTATTCTCCTTCATAAAATAGAAAATTAGCTATACATGTTTGCCACGTAGAGGGGCAAGTTTCAGGGTTTCAGTATTTTTCTCACAACTAAAGGTCAAGAACAAAGCCCTGATTTTTTTTTTTTTTTCCTTTTGAAATGAAGTCATTGGTCTTCCATACCTGACAAGATGAATTAAATGTGGAGAAAAGATCACAGAATTTAATCAGCGCAGTCATTCAGTGCACGTGGTTGGGAACAATTCCTCAAAGAAGCATAAAGAAAACTAGATTAGTATGTTTGCGTGCTTGAGGGGGTGTGTGTGTATTATAATGATTCTTAACTAAGTCTCAATCTCTGATTCCAAACATTTCTTTATAAGATATAAGATTACTTTTGTCCCTGCCAAATGATGCCATTCACTATAATAGGGTCACATTATGAAAAGGAGCCAAATAAAAGCAAAAGAAATAATCCTCGAAAGCATGAAAATTGATATCAAATAATTTGTTTAACAAATTCACTTCTTATTTTTCCCATCCAATTATATGTCCTCTTGCAGTCAATGAAAGCTATGCGGCTAACTGAGGGCAAACTTCTGTGAATCTAGGGAGGTGAGAGGAGCATTTAAATTTATTTCTAGACAATAAAAAGACTTCTTCAACTTTCTTTAGTTCTTCTTGCTAGAAAGTGGTCATGGTGGCAAAAAAAAAAAAAAAAAAACTTTTATATCTCAACCATCATATATTCTCTCTACTAAGAACTGAAATCTTAAAATGAGACGCAAGGAAATGACTCATAAGCTTGTTGCCTAACAGTAATGGCAGTAAAGCTCATGGTTCTAACAATAAGTCTTGTGCATGTGGAATTTTGCAATATGTGTGTTCCTTTTATAAAAGTTTTACACTTTGTAAAGCAGGTATTTTTCTCTCAAATTTCTATTTTTTCTTAATAATTATATGTGTAATATATTTCCTGAATATATACGTGTATTTGTAAAATGTATTCTGTATCTTACATGTGTGTGTTCAAGTTTAACTCCCCCATACACAAATTTACATTTCATGCTCAAATATGTTGACAAAAGATGGTGACATGACCTGTGAAGAATATAACTGATAGACCAAAAGACTCAATTTAAATTGGTGCAGTTACCATTATAAATTGTTAAGCTCCAAGCAGTCATAAGTTTTTCTGTTTTTTGTTCTTATTTTTCCCCTTCTGAGTTCAAAGAATCATAATGGAGATCGATTAATAGTAATATGGAAAAGTGCTTTGGCATCTGTAGAGTAGTATTTATTGAAACAATGGCATTGTTTCATGATAAATGTAGCATTTCTTCTCAACCGAACTGCTATTCCTTCATATGGTGATCAAGTAGCCATAATTTATATACGTTGTTGTCGTTAGGTGCTGCCGAGTCGGTTCTGACTCATAGTGACCCTATAGGACAGAGTAGGACTAACCCATAGGGTTTCCAGGAGTGGCTGGTGGATTTCAACGGCTAGCCTTTTGGTTAGCAGCCAAACTCTTAACCCCTGCACCACCAGGATTCCAATTTATATATATTCAGATTCATTATATATATGTATAAGTATAAACGGAATCTGAACTCCAGCCTGTTTTTATGAAAGTACAAAGGAAAGAGTCAACATTTGCAATGAATTGCAGTTTTCTTTGAATGTTTATTATTTGGCACAAGGATTGGCATTAAAAGAATGCTGTTTAATTATTGGCTGAGTGAATGAATGACTTATTATTATAGGTAACTCTATAAAACATGTTGGAAACACAAAGAAGATATGAATATAGTTCAATATCAATATGGGTAGATGGGAGGTGGGCCAGGTTCTGATTTTGCCTTCAAACCTGGGAGAAGATTAGTTTACCTATGTGAACAGCATTACTCCTCATTTTCTGCCAATATCATTCTTACATTGCCACATTAATATATGATTATTTTCTTTCTCCTATTATAAATTTTCCTTTTGTTTCATTATTTACTTGCATGAATTTCCAGGAAACATGTTTAATGAAAGAATTTAAATAGCTAAGGCAAAGGGCATGGTTATTCATAGGTGTTCATTTGATTGAGCAGTGGCACCAGACTGTTTAAATATGATCCATCATAGTCTAGGTGTATTCTAGGTTTAAAATTCTTCCAGTTTCTCTGCACCCTTGCCCATTTTGAGTGTTATTTAAAAACATTCAAGAGAATGAAAGGAAAAAAAAATCTTATCTAAAGGTTGCCATAATATTTGCTTATATTATCCCTTACCTAAGCAGTTGGTTTATAGTTTTCACAGAGCCCAAGAGAGGGTTCTTCTGGGTAAAAAATTATGTCAGTACTTGTGAGCATGACGTACCAGAAGGGTCCAATCTCTCTATGTCTTTATTCTGCTTGTCCTTCATTCTGCACCAGGCCTCCTCCCTTTTTGGAGTTAAAACAAACATGAAGGGAAGTTTGGGTAGAGAAGGCTGCTTTCCACTCTTTCACTTCTGTATATTCATATTCTAATAGAAAAACATCAACAATCTATTTGGCTGGAAAAGATAACTAGGAAAGGTTTGGTTGTATTACCACATGGTGATAATTTCATACTGTAACAGTACTCGGAGGAGTAGAAAAAAAATAGCCATCGTACACCTCCCAGCCAAATAAACACAATAGCCTTTGTTACTGAGTCTACAGGCATTTGATCACCTGAAAAGAAAATCCTCTCAGATCATTTCAATAGTGTTTCTTTCAGAGTTGTGTGTTTCATATTGAAAAGAGTTTAGAACCACGATAGTCTTTCAGATTGTAGTTTTTAATATCTGCCTCCTACCCAAAATATCCTTATTTCCGTTCCTGTTTCAGCAATCCCTTCCTTTGAAAACATAGACTGCAATGGAAGATAAAACTAAAAGCACATGCTACTTAATATTTTTCATTCTCAAAATAGAACTGATTAATTAAAGGAATGACCTATCAATTCCAGTGCAAAGTGACACAGTAATAAGACCAGGGAAAAGTACACATGGCCTATACCCTGTGCTTTTCTTTGGGTAAAATATGAGGTGCCGGTACTCTTATCTTGATTAATTCTAAAATGACTCTCTCTCTTATTCCAGTGCCTCACCCTCTTTTCTAATCACATTGACATGTGAACTTTTTTGTTCCTGCCAAGTGAGTTATTTGAAATGACGATGTTAATATATTTCAGCAGAATTGAATCAAGTTGTTTAAAAAAAAAGGATATAGTTATGATGGGGTCAGAGTACATATTATTTCAAGAAAGTACTGCCTATATTTGAACTGGGAAAACCCTACCTAGCCTTGACAAAACTAAATCATATTTAGAAATCATAAAAGGTGCAACGCCATGGGTTTAACTATGTTGTATAATACATGGGAAATAGAAAATAATCTTTCTATTACTTTAAAGTTTGCTTTATCACTGAAATTTATTCAAAACACAATAATCAATAAATACAGATGAGTTAACAGATACTCAACTGAAGCCCACAGGCAAAGTTTAAGAGAAGGCTTAGAAATCATGGGTAATATCTAATACAGAAAGAATCAAGAAGGAAAGAAAAAAAAAGATACTTGCAATTTGCCAGTTCTACTAATCCACAAAAGACTAAGCCAAGTAAAATCAACTTAAGTTATAGCAAGAGTATGTTTCTATTGAAGGTCAGGATATATTTCCAGCTTCTTTGAACTATAAAAGAATGTATCTCTTGAATCAATCATTGGAGAATAAATCAAATACCACTATATGACTTCTCTATTGCTTTATTAAAATGTTATTTTGCATTTTGTATTGGTTGTAATTCATCCTTTGATTGGGACCATGAGCCAAATACTGTATGTTATAATGATTATATTCCACACTAAATATAGCTCAATTTCTTTAACATAGCCTTTGCTAAGGAAATAGTTTATTATTATTATTTCTTTGATTTGATCTTTATACCCCAGGTTTTGAAAAATTAAAGGTGACCGTAGGTTCTGAAGGATCTAAGGTTGTCATGATTCGAATCAGAGGACTGGTCCAGATGATCTTTTCTGATGATCCCTTAAATGTTGTTTATAATATATAAGGTATGTCGCCAGCCCTATAATAGCCTCTAAAAGAATAAAAATTGAGGGTTAAAAGTGTAATGAAATGAAAATGAAACTGTCCTGAAAACAGACTGCTCATTTTGTTTGTTTCTTACAGAATCTAGGGCACAGAGAGTGTTAATATTAAATACTATCAACAGTATTCTAGTTTTAAAATAACAGTGGAAATAATTCATAGTTGAATTGCAGTTTTCAAATGAATGCTACCAAGTATTTTAGAGACCAAATGTGGTTGCATCTATTCTATATTAAACAGAGTTTTAAATCTTTTGTGTCCTTTTGCTGTTTCTCATGTTTCTTAAGTTTGTCACCACACTGAGTAAAATTCAACCCTATAGTGTACTTCACATACTTGCTGAATGTCCAATTTAAAATCAAATATAATTAAGGATCAAGATGTACACTCAACACTCTTACCTCCAAGAAATCTCTGGATTTTTTTTTTTTCCACAAAGATTTCTCCCTTTTAATGAGGAGGAAGTAAAAGATATTAAAAACTTATGACTTACAAAGTCCTTTTGACATTTAGTCCATTTCAGGTGGAGGATGTTTTAAACAGCTTTTTTGTAACAATGCGTATTTTGGGTTGTGCTTAATTAAATAAAAGACAGAATAATGCAGTCTAAATATCACTGGACTTGAGGAGATCTAATTCTGCTGTATCCACCTATTCTCTATGGAACCTTACACAAGTCACTTAACCTATTAGCGCTACAATTTTCTCAACTGTAATGAAACAACTGTAAATGAAAGAGTGGAATGAGAATGTATTTAAATCTTTTTCAGTGCTAATCCTAAATCCCATACTTACCACGGAACCTTAGTTTCCTCATTTAAACAATGAGCTTCAAGATAGCATCTTTTCTTTCTTCAAGTATGTGTTAAGAATTGAATTAATTAAATTATTTGATTTTTTTTCTGAAAACCATAAAGCACCTTTGCAAATTTTTATTTTATCATCAGTCAGAGCAGGTCTGAGCAATCTTATGAGGATACAAAGGTGTCTCGAGACTATATAGGGGTTCAGAAGACTGAAATTTATTGTGTGACCTGTCCCTTCTACCAGCTTTTTGAGATGAATTTATCTTCCAACATTTTTTTCTTTTTAAGAAAAAATATCTTCAAAACAATAACCAGTCTTAACAATGCGTCTCAGATGTGAGAACTGTAACTGTTTGGAATGTAAAGTCAGCAACTACTTACGGAGCTCCTACCGTATGTAAGGCATTTTGCTAAGCGCTGTCAGGAGATATATAGGCTGTAGACATAGATCATCTCTACAAAGGGCTTACAACTTAATTCACAAGAGAAAACAGATTCTAGAAAAACTAAGTCTTAATTGAAAAAGATGGTGGGAAAATTGCTGCATGGCTATTCATCATCACCAGATGAAGTAAATTTATAGGAAATTGGTATAGACTTTCAGAGGAGAAAAAGATCACTCTAGATTGGGGTGGTGGGTTAAGCTTCTACAGGAGAAGTAGATTGTGTCTATATTAGTAGAATTGACTAAAACAGTGTTCTCCAATGATTCCATATGTTCTCCTGTTTCAGTGACTTAAGTAAGGTTGGAACCATGGAATCATGGCCAGAGGACTATTGGAGAAAGTGACCTGTGTCTCTTTTAGATCAGGGAAGTTAGGTGCCAGTTTGCTTCTCCCAACATTCCCTTCCTTTGCCATTAGGTCCTTGGAGGTCATAAGAAATTTATGTTCCTTCAAATGGCGTAGATACAAGATGGAAGAGAGCTACCTGAACCACCTGACCCATGGGGCCTTACCTGAAGGAGAAAAATTTTGGCTGTGATAAACTACTGAGATTCTGTGTTTATCTGTTGAAACAAATACCAGGAGCCCTGAGGGACACAAATAGTTAAGCACCTGACTACTAGGTGAGAGTCTGGTGGCTGGAACCCACCCAGATGCACTTCAGAAGACAAGCTTAATGCTCTGCTTCTGAAAGATTGCAGCCTTGAAAATCCTATGAGCAGTTCTTTTCTGCATATGTGGGTCACTGTGAGTTGGAATAGACTCTACTGCAATGAACACAGCCAACCCTTACAACACAAAGGGTGGGTAGAATTTAGTTGAACAAAAAGAAAGAGAAAAGCATTCCTGAATCTTGGAATCATATAAACCAATGTATTGGCCCGAAAAATAGAAAGCATTACCCAGGGATGATTCAGGCACACATGCACGCACGCCTGTGTGCGTGCACGCGCACACACACACACACACACACTTGACTGAAAAAAGAGGAATAAATTCTATTGTAATAGTTTAAATGGAGACGTAAATTAGGACAAACATTAATTTGCAGATTAAGGATGGTGGATTTTGTTCTATACATTTTAGGCAAAAGATGAAGATTTCTGAGAAGCCTAGAGAGGTAATCAAAGAAATCCTTTAAAAGGTTTGGAATATAGCTGATTGGAATGGGGGGACACCAAAAAAAAAAAAAAAGAGAGAGAGAGAAACCAATGAGACTACTGAATAATTGTTCAAATAGAAGGTAATCTAACACATTAGAAATACGACAGACTATGTAGAGAAAGATATAAAATATGCATGTGAAAATATTTAAACTGCAATTCAACATGATTTTACTAAGTTTATATGATAAATATTTGCTGCACACTATATGTAAAAATAAAATTCCTACAGAATAAAATGAAAAGATATAATATCAAAGTAAAGAAATAATAGAAACAGCAAAAGGTTTTCACAAACTTTTGAGAATTTTAATAACAATCACTTAGAAGTAAGAGGTGTTGTTGTTGTTAGGTGCCATCAAGTCAGTTCCAACTCACAGCTACCTTTTGTACAACAGAAGGAAACACTGCCTGGTCCTGCACCATTTTCACAATAGCTCTTATGCCTGACCCGGTTGTTGCAGCCAACATGTAAATCCATCTCCTTAAGGGTCTTCCTCTTTTTCGCTGACCCTCCACTTTACTAAGCATGACATTTTTCTCCAGGGACTTGTCCCTCCTGATAACACATCCAAAATACATGAGGCAAAGTCTCATCATCCTTGCTTTCTGGCTGTAGGTCCTGCAAGAGATTTGTTCATTCTGGCGGTCCATAGTATATTCAATATTCTTCAACAGCTCCATAATTCAAAGGCGTCAATTCTTCTTCAGTCTTCCTTATTCATTGTCCTGCTTTTGCATGCATATGAGGCAACTGAAAATTCCATAGCTTGGAGCACCTTAATCCTCAAAGTGACATCTTTGGTTTTTAATACTTTAAAGAGGTCTTTTGCAGCAGATTTGCCCAATGCAATACATCATTTGATTTCTTTACTGCTACTTCTATGGGCATTGAATGTGTAAAATGAAATCCTTGACAACTTCAGTATTTTCTCCACTTATCATGATGTTGCTTATTTGCCCAGTCATAAGGATTTTTTATTTTCTTTATGCTGAGGTGCAATCCATACCGAAGGCTGTAGTTTTTGACCTTCATCGTAAGTTCTTCATGCCCTCTTCACTTTCACCAAGCAAGGATGTGTTATCTGCATATTGCATGTTGGTAATGAGTCTTCCTCCAATCCTGATGTCCCATTCTTCTCCATATAGTCCAGCTTCTTGGATTATTTGCTCAGTATACAGATTAAATAAGTATGGTGAAAAGATACAACCCTGACACACATCTTTCTTGACTTTAAACCACACGGTATCCCCTGTTCTGTTTGAATAACTTTCTTTTGGTCTATGTAGAGCTCTCCCAGCCTCCACCCATTACTCAATTCCAAAATCGCTTCCACATTGTAGGTATCTGTTAGAGCAGCACTCCACTCTCCTGGTACTGAATTCTGTCTTAGTTATCTAGTGTTTCTATAACAGGAATACCACAAACGGATGGCTGTAACAAACAAAAGTTTATTCTCTCACAGTTTTAGAGGCTACAAGTCTGAATTCAGAGTGCCAGTTCCAGTGGAATGCTTTCTCTCTCTGTCGATTCTGGGGGAAGGTCCTTACCATCAATCTTCCCCTTGTCTAGGAGATTCTCAGTGCAGGGTCCCCGAGTCCAAAGGACATGCTGCTTTCCCGGCTCTTCATTCTTCGTAGCAATGAGGTCCCTCTCCTCTCTGCTTGCTTCTCTCTGTAAATTGTGTCCTGCCTCATTAACATAACTACCTCTAGTCCTGCCTCATTAACATCATAAAAACCCATTATCCATAACTCATTGCCTTCTAGTCAATTCTGACTCATAGTGACCCTATGGAGGTTAGGATTTACGATGCATAGAATAATTCTGTCATATCACAAAATGGAAGACAACCACATAATAGTGGGAGTCATGGCTTAGCCAAGTTGACACACATTTTTGGGGGACACGGTTCAATCCATAACCCCCAATCAAAAAAAAAAAAAAAAGCAGGCAAAATAGATTTAATTTATTTTGGAAGGACCATATATGTAGAGTTACATTGTCTTTTCACTGACACACTCCATTTATTTTAAGTTCAGGTACTTAAGGCTTGGCTTTTTTCCTTGACTAAGGTAATTTTTTTTTTTTTCTATAAGGTAAATAAGGAGCCCTGGCGGCACAGTGGTTAAGAGCTTGGAAACCCATGGGGCAGTTCTACTCTATCACATAGGGCTACTATGAGTCAGAATCGACACAATGGCAATGGGGTAAAGTAAATATGCCACAGACTTTAAAGTTATATAAAAATACTTAGAACTCTTTAAAATAAGGGCAGGATCATGCATATACATAGAGAGTGATTGACAGAGTATGTGGATTTGTTAAAGAAAGAATATTAATATAGTCACTAGTATGCAATGGATTTCACACTAGGTAAATTTGAAAGGGCATATAGTCAGTGATAGGACAGAGGATGTACCATGGGAATATCCTTGACATTTATAGGACAGAATAGAGTTCTTCAGTTTTTGTTTATCTGGAAACAGCGTGTGGACACTGGACATCTTAGAAGGACGGGAAGGTGGGAAGTAAAGATTGGGTTGCTGAAGACATGGTGGAATGATTCTAAAAGGGGAGGTAAAAAGCTCTGCCTCCCTCACACTTCTGCTTCTGGATAGCTCTATACTAGTTATCAGAATCCGCCATCTAGAAAACTGGCTTTTGTTTGTTATAGTTTTCACTTTTAGCAGTGCATTAAAATTACCTGAAAGGAGGAATGCAGGAAAAATATGTCACTAAAACTCGTTCAAATTGATATGCTAAGTCTTTCAGAGGTATTCTAAATAGAAACAGTATGCATCCCCTTACATCTAAAGTTTTGCTTCATCTAAGACTACCTGTGAAAGTACCTGTTAGCTGTTTTAAGTTGGGAGAGGAAAAGTCGTACTCTGAACGTGCATTCTAAAAGCCTTCAAGGCCCAAATGAGTGAATTCATCATGGTGATATTTTAAGCATCAAAGGCAGATAAATGATGTGCCTAGAGAAGGTAGCCTGACTTCCTGTCCTCACATCTCAAGATTTTGGGTGATTATTCCAAGCCTGGTTGGCAGTGGGATGTGAGGAGGGTATGCTTTCTTCCCAATCATCTACTGGAATTTTAAGAATTATATTTCCTCTTCTTGGAGATTGTGGTACTTCTGCTCCGTGGGGAAGCAATGGGAGAGATAGAAGTTTAAACTTATAACCAGGTGGAGCCCACTGCCTTAATGAGACATTGTTTCTAGTTATTTGGAAGTTTACCTAATCTACCTAGGGGCTTCCTAATGATCTAGTCACAGGTTCAACTCCTTTCAATAAAAAAATATCCCCTACAAGTATGTTTAGAAGTCATTTTTTAAAAATTAAACTATATTAAGATGAGCACTGTGCTTTACCTATAAGGTAAATATGTATGTGTACATGCGTATAGACATGTATATATGTGTGTACATATATACACACACATATGTAATAGATAGCAACAAACCCAACCCACTGCTGATGAGTCCATTTCAACTCGTAATGACCTTTTAGGGTTTCCAAGGCTGTAAATCTGTACGGAAGCAGACTGCCACATCTTTCTCCCTCGGAGCAGCTGGTGGTTTCAAACTGCTGACCTTTTGGTTAGCAGTCAATCACTTTAACCACTGTGCCACCAGGGCTCCTTATAATAGATATGTGTATATACGTATACATACATACATGCGCATACATATGGCATATTTTTAATCTTGCACACATGCACACACACACAGAAAAATCTGGGTGTGCCAAAAATAGGCATGAAGACAACATCTAAAATAATACTCTGTGTTCAGCATAGTTAGATGTCCATCTGTAATTCCTAAAGTTTTAATAGCACATTTATTTCCTTGATATCCCTCACTAACTCTACTATAAATATTTCCCTTTATTTTGGACAAGGTGAAGATACTTTATAAGATGAAATAATTAAATTTCTGCCATTTGAGCACCAGAACCGAAGCGCCACATCCGCAATTAGATGTAGCTACTTCAGCTTTTGTCCCTGAAGGTATGGCCACCTTTCATCAAAGAACTGGTTCACATTTCATGACTGTTGAACAACCTAATTTCTTGTAGCAAAATCAAATGGTGTGGCATAAAATAACAGGAAGTGGAACATTCTCCTTTAATAAATTGACTCAAAATATATCTACCAAATTGGATTTGCAAACAGAAAAATTGGTCGCTAGTCTGTACTATACAGGTGTATACTGCTACAGACCAAACCTTGTAGCTTTTAACATTGTCTTCAATCTGATTCAAAGCACTTCAGGAACTCACTAGAAAACATGTTCATTCTCACATTTTGATGTATACCCATCTATGGAGATTCAAGATATTTAACACACTTTATGTTAATTTGAGTTCAAAGAAATTTCCCAAAAATTGTCAGTCTAGGTTCAGGATGCTTAGAATGAAGGTCCGTGACTCCAGGAAATGCAGCTAGGACAACACTCAGTTTATTGTGATTGAAAGGATGAGAAAGGATAAAGCTGAGTTTACTGGGAAACCAGAAAAATCATGGAACGTAAAAGGAAGAAATAAGAAAGAGAATATAGTACAAAAACTGCACAAGACAAATGAACATGACTGTATCATTCTCTAAGAAATGTGATTAATGGAATACATTAAATATTTCCAGAAACAGTTGGAGCTGACACCTGCTGTTCAGGAGAGCAGCATGGTTGGAAGCTTCCTACCTCTTTTCAGCAAGCTAAAGAAGCACAATATCTAATTAAAATCAAAGAATTTAAAATATTCAACAAGGTTGTATGAAGACAGTAGAATGACTAAAATTGGCTAATTTTTTATCAGTTTAAAAATAGGTAATCAAATGTTGCTGGGATTGGCTTCACAGTATCTCCCTTTTGAAAAGTACCCTGTTGTTTATAATTAAAATTTGACTAATCACTGAATGTAACACCTGAAAAAAATGTTTCATTAAACTGATATATGGTTTAGACCTTTTTATTCCAGAATTAATAAGATAAAAAAAAAAAAAAGTAAATTCAATGTCACTACGGAATTTCAGAGAAAAATATATACGTACAAGTGAATACCTGAGATTCTAACTTAGTGGATCTTTGAGTCACTATGGAATAAAACAATAAATACCAAATAGATTGAAAGAGGGATTTAAAGGCACTGCAAATTTTCATTAAGAAATCAAACTTTGGGTTTTATAATATAACAAAGTATCTCTTTGAATGATCAGAGATTGTATTATCAACTAAATCCTTAATTTTCTCCAAATAAAGCAGGTCCCTATGAGTCAGAATCTACTCGATGGCACTTAACAGTAACGACAAAGCAGGTCGCTCTTAGTAAGTTCAAAAAAATCATATCTACAGTAACGCTTAATTGACACTATTGGTTATCCTTAGCTTTCAAATGTTATCCACATTTGGCCTCACGATATCCCTCTCTTTGGTGTTTTCCTGACATGTTGGATCTCCTTTTATTTTCCCCAACTTGGCTGTGGTAGTTAACTTTCAAGATAGCCCCCTACACTTCCTTAGGTCTGTATTCAAAAATTCCCTCCCATATTTTACCAGGATTGGTCTATGTGACCAGAAGAATGTGGCGAAAGTGATGGTATACCACTTCCAAGATTAGGTTAGAAACGTTATTGTGATGTCATCTTGGTTATTCTCTTGCTCACTTGTACTTCTCTAGGGGAAGCCAGCTGCCATGTCATGTTCTAGAAGTCTTATAGAGAGGTTCACATGGTGAAGAACTGGGAACTTCTGTCAACAGTGAACAAGGGCCAGAGGTCTATAGCCAGAAGCCACATGAGCAAGCCTTCTTAGAAGTATCCTCCAGCCTCTGTCAAACCTTCAGGTGCCTGAAAATTGACTGACTGGTTGACTGAAACTTCATGATGCTGAATCAGAAATACCAGGCTAAGCTTCTCAGCATTCCTGACCCTAAGGAATTATGTGAGATAGTGCATATTCATTGTCATAAGCTGGTAAATTTTGTAGTAATTTGTTATGTAGCAATAGATAACACATGTGCCAACATCTGAAACACTGATCCTTTTCAGAGAACCATCTATGATCCTCTCATTTAAAGTCTCCCTGGGCATAATAACAGTGTGGGGGTGGTGTATGACCTCCTCTAACTTCACAAGTGGGAAGGAGAATCAAAGTCAACAGCCCAAGGCTGATTCCTATGAGTGGAGGTCAGACATGCCTCCTCTTTCTGCCATCTTTAACAATTCTGACACCAACTGCCCCTCCCACGGCACTCTCTACTTCTCTGTTGGGTTCGATAATCCATTGCAATGGCCACACAGAACTCACAGACCATACTTATGATTATGGGGTTTATTAGGGAAGTAACAGGTTACAATTCAGGTTCAGGAATACTCAGGATACAAGTTCTTCCATCAGGACAGCCTCTTCTCGGGCCCTCAGCCTCTGTTCTGCTTGGGCGAGTATTACAAAGCTCTTTTTAGCCCCTGCCAATAAGTGCCCAGAAGCACTTTAATCCATCAGTAAGTCACCTGCCCAAAGGCACTCAGTTATCTCACTCTGTGGGCCAGGAAGTCCACTGTGGGGTCTCTCCTGCCACAACTTCTCTGCCACTGTTCCTCTTCTCCTTCAGGATTACTGCTCACTGTCTGGCTTCTGGGTCCAGGAGCTTCTCAGCACAGGGATCCTGGGTACAAAGGATGTGCTCTCTGCTCCTGGCTGTTCTTCCTTGATGGCAGTGGGATCCCCTTTCTCCTGCCTCTGGCATGGCTCATTTCAAGCCCAGATGGATGGCAAACTGACCAACCCCTTTGGTGGGCCACAATTACCCTATCTGCACAGTCCTGCCCAATCACTTTGGTGGGAGTTACAAGATCATGGTGAGAAATCCGCATAAAAGCAATCCATCGCACCACAGTGGGTGATATAATTCAACCCTCCCACAAGTACAAAACCACCATGATGAAATTCCTGAATGTGCCATGATTCTCAACATTTTGAGAAAGTTACTTCCCTCTGCTTAGGAAGGCTCATCCCCTTCTTTACTTGGTTAAATCCTATTTGTCCTTCAAGACACACCTCTGATGCTGTTTACTGCTTCAGGAAACCTCCTGTACCCTATCATTTCAATTAGGTGCTTATTTCATGTGCAGATTTTCCATCAAATAGTGTGCCCATCATGTACAGTCTGTTAAACTTGTATATCCAACCCATTATTTCATGACTTTCTTTATCATGGGTACACAGATATTTACTGAGGAAAACAAAGAGGGTTTGAAAGGATACAGAATTCCACAATACCAAAAATTATAATGATGAAAATGTTAGTGGCTAATTTTTCCAATGCTAAGCCAGTAAATAAAACTTAGCCTATTAATATTTGTAGTGGTTGGTAATAAAATCTTTGAGATCTCCGTCTTAAAATATTTTCATGGTAAGAAATATACTTTACCACTTCTCCATTTTTTGTTGAATAGTTTTAATTTGAAATTATTTATTAGTCAGTATCTTAGTTATCTAGTGCTGCTGTAACAGAAATACCACAAGTGGATGGTTTTAATAAACAGAAGTTTATTTTCTCACAGCCTAGTAGGCTAGAAGTCCAAATTCAGGGTACCAACTCAGGGCAAGGCTTTCTCTCTCTGTCAGCTCTGGAGGAAGGTCCTTGTCATCAATCTTCCCCTGGTCTAGGAGCTCCTCAGCACAGGGATCCTGGGCCCAAAGGACATGATCTTCTCCTGAAACTACTTTCTTGGTGATATGAAGTCCCCTGTCTCTCTATTTGCTTCTCTCTTTTGTATCTCAAAAGAGATTGACTCAAGATACAATCTAATCTTGCAGACTGAGTCCTGCCTCATTAACATAACTGACCTAATGCTGCCTCAATAGCATCATAGAGGTAGGATTTTACAACACACAGAAAAATCACATCAGATGACAAAATGGTGGACAATCATACAATGCTAAGAATCATGGCCTAGCCAAGTCAACACACACTTTTGAGAGACACAATTCAGTCCTCAACTGTCACATCTATGTACATTAATCCACATTTAGAATTGCTGTTGTAATTGAATTAAAATTGGCGATTATAAAAGTATTACTCATTTCATTTTTCACTGGGTTAATAAATACTTCAAAGTTTTTGGTTTTAACTTTTATAACTTTAATTAGGAGCCCTCAATTCAGTACTTATAAAAATGTTTGATAAAAATATTGTATAATGTCACATATATCCTTTTAGCTAGATGTACATTTAAGGTCTATACATAATATAACAAGACAGATCCCCATCTAGCCTAATTAAAAAAAAAAGAAAATAACGACTATTTCCCCAAATATTTTGACTGAGATGAAACATTCTTTCTATATCTCTCTTAGATGACTGAAATTAAAGGATTCTAGTGCCCAAAATCCCATTTTAATGAATGAGAAATGATTTTATTCCTAGGGAAATGATTTCTTCCTCAGAGCGTAATATAGGTTTTAAAGGAGAAATTCTAAATTGTTCCTCCAAATATCTAATGAACATGGGATTCTGTATTATAACTAAAAGTAAAAATAGAAACAAGGACCATGCGTTTATTGTTAGTAAAATGATAAGCATTCTTTCTTACAATAGAACATTCTTCTTAGTTTAAACCGTTAAGACATATACCATTGACTGGTATTTTATATCTCTAATTCCTAAAAAAAAAAAAAAGCCAAACAGAGATATATTGAGAAAAGAAAGAGGAGATAGTGAGAAGCAGGGAGAAATGGAGAATATTTTACCAGCTATAATTTTGCAATAGAGATTAAAAAATCAAATTCATATATATTTTAACATATGGAACAAGTTTTATTCCACTCCCTTGTCTTTACCTCTGAATATCCACATTATATTTAATAGTTCATACTGTAAAACATCAGCCTTATCTTATCTCATAGCAATATGTAAATGATGATACTTTAAAATGCCACTGTTCAATAATGATCTTTTATGTCCCTTAATAATGACATATTTAGACTGTACATATAACATTTTCTGGCACTTTTCCATTACTACAGTTTTAAAGACATTGGGAAAATCAAAACATAGCAAGCTTAATTTTAAAGATATTTTAGAGTTCACTGCACGTTAGACACAGTTTTGGGTACTTGGCATATATTATTAGAGAAAATGAAGATCCATGTATCCAAAGAACTTACCTTCTAGACAAGAAACAGTGGCACTTACTGTTTGTGAGTATTATAAGTAAATTATATAATAATATCTTAACAAGGGGTCAATGTTAAAATTATATAATAATATCTTATCAAGGGGTCAGTGTTATTAAATAATAAACAAAAAGTAGAGCAAGGGAAGGGAAGGCACAAATGCGAAACTTGAGCAAAGACTTAAAGGAGGTGGAAGAGGTAAAGGAGGTGAGAATATTCCAGGAAGAGAATGAAACAAGTACAAAGGCCTCAAAGGTGAGTGTGTTCCCAGTAAGGCAAAGCAAGGAGTATTGCTTGAGAACAGGAGAGAGAAGGGAGTTAGGAGAATAAGAATGAATGGTGATGGAGGCCAATTACAGGGACTGAGATGCCTTGAAAGTACTTGGGCTTTTGCACAGAGAGAAATGAGGAGTCAATACAGGGTTTGAACAAAAAGTAACAAGTTCTGACTTGTATTTTTAGAAAATCATTCTGGCCACTCCTGCAATAACAGACAATTGGCCAACAACCAAGGATACATGGGAGACAGTTAAAAGATTACTACAGTGGTTTAGGCTACTATAGATGATGGAGACTCAGGCAAGGGTGATAGGAGTGAAAGAAGTAAAAATTTGTTGGACTCTGAGTATATTTTAAATTTAGAAATGATAGCATTTCCTAATGGATTGAAAATAAGATATGATGCAGAGGGAGGAGTCAAGTGTGCCTGCAAGCTTTTTGTACTGAGCAAATGACAGAATAGGTTTGTCATCAACTGAATTGGGAAAACTGCGTTGGGACAGATTGGGGGATAAAAATAGTTCATTCGAATTTAAGATACATATTAGACATCTAAGTTTGAGGCATTAAAGAGAAAATTGAACATATGAGACTGAACTATGAGAGAGAAGCCTGGGCTGTTTTTATGTTGTTGTTAGGTGCTGTCTAGTCGGTTCCAACTCAAAGTGATCCTATGT
Organism: Loxodonta africana; assembly: GCF_030014295.1. Classification (NCBI taxonomy): domain Eukaryota; kingdom Metazoa; phylum Chordata; class Mammalia; order Proboscidea; family Elephantidae; genus Loxodonta; species Loxodonta africana. Next base: position 28,983,665 of record NC_087355.1, read on the forward strand.
ACAACAAAACAAAACACTGCCTGGTTCTGTGACATCCTCACAACTGTTGCTATGCCCATTGTTGCAGTTGCTATGTCAATCCATCTTCTTGAGGATCTTCCTCCTTTTCGCTGACCGTCTACTTTACTAAGCATATTGTCCTTTTCCAGGTTCTGGTCCTTCCTGATTACATGTCCAAAGTACACGAGGCAAAGTTTCTCCATTCTCACTTTTAAGGAGCATCCTGGCTGTACTTCTTCCAAGGCAGATTTGTTTGTTCTTCTGGTAGTCCATGGTATATATTCTTCGCCAACACCATACTACAAAGGTGTTGATTCTTCTTCAGTCTTCCTTATTCATTGTCCTGCTTTTGAGTGTGTAAAAGATGATTGAAAATACTATGGCTTGAGTCAGGAGCACCTTAGCCCTCAAAGAGACATCTTTGCTTTTTTAAGACTTCAAAGAGATTTTTTTTGCAAGAGATTTGCCCAATGCAATACGTCATTTAATTTCTTGACTACAGCTTCCAAGGGTGTTGATTGTGGATCCAAGTAAAATGAAATCCTTGACAACTTTAATATTTTCTCCATTTATCTTTATGACTAGAACCATAAATTAATATCATTAACATATAGATGCTATTAAAAATCATGAGAGTAAATGAGATTACCAAAATGTTGAGTGTAAGCAGAAAAGGAATAGGAACAAGCAATAAACCTTGGGAGACTCCAGTATGTAAAAGGCTCATTAAGGGTGCCTGGAGAAATAAGAAAAAAAAAAAAATAAGAGAATATGGGATCTCAGAGGCCAAGTCAAGAAAGCATATCAGGGAGATCCACTGTTAAATGTTTCTGAAAGATCAAGTAACAGAAATGTCATTGGATTTAGTCATATGGCTTTCATGGGTGATATTACTATGAGCAGTTGGGTGAAGGAGTAAGGGTAAAAGCTTAACCTGAATGTGTTAAATAGAGCATGGAAGAGAAGAATTTGAGATTTGAGTATAGACAATGGTATGAGTAGTTTTGCTCTAAATGGGAACTAAGAAACGAGGCAGTTACATCACCTTTTTTTTCTTAACTGAGAAAAATAACAGTGTGCTTGACATAGACAAATGCACTCCTTATAGAACTGAATGATATAAATAATAACACAAGCCAAGTGTCTATCAACAGGTGATTTGTTAAATAAATTATCATATCTTCTAATTTCGAACAAATCTAGATCAAAAAGGGAGAAAATTTTTATACACTGATGTGAAAATATCTCCAATATATATTCTCTGTTAAAAAAGAAACAACTAGATACTGTAAAAAATTTATAATAGGCTCCCTCTAGCAGGAGAACAATGAAATGCAGGCCCTAAATTCTCATAAAAAGACCAGACTTAATGGTCTGACTGAGACTAGAAGGACCCTGGTGGTCATGACCCCCAGACCTTCTGTTGGCCCAGGACAGGAACCATTCCTGAAGCCAACTCGTCAGACATGGATTGGACTGGACAATGGGTTGGAGAGAGATGCTGATGAGGAGTGAGCTTCTTGCATCAGGTGGACACTTGAGACCATGTTGGCATCTCCTGTCTGATGGGGAGATGGGAGGGTAGAGGGGATTAGAAGCTGGCAAAATGGTCACAAAAGGAGAGACTGGAAGGAGGGAGTAGGCTGACTCATTAGGGGGAGAGTAAATGGGAGTATGTAGTAAGGTATATATAAGTTTGTATGTGAGAGACTGACTGGATTTGTAAACTTTCAGTTAAAGCACAATACAAATTATTTAAAATAAAAAATAAACAAATATATAATAGGCTCCCTCTCAAGTAAAAAGAAAGAAATTAATTATATTATCTATGTGTCTAAAGAAATTCTTAGAAGGGTAAAAGAAACTTATGATACTGTTTTCCTATAGGGGAAAGATGAAAAATTATATATATATATATATATATATATATATATATATATATATACGGTCCTGGTGGCACAGTGGTTAAGTGCTTGGCTACTAACCAAAAAGTCAGCAGTTTGAATCCACCAGCTGCTCCTTGGAAACCCTGTGGGGCAGTTTTACTCAGTCCTATAGGGTTGCTATGAGTTGAAATCGATTCCACGGCAACAGGTTTATGCGTGTATACATATATACATGTTTTAAGCTAAGTGGACCTGGTACCTATAAGAATTACATTAAAAATAATTTTAAACCCATATTTTTATTAAAATAGCAGCAAAATATTGTCATCATGTCAGAATTTGCTCTGGGCCTTGTCTACAGGATTTCTTTTTTTTTTTTTTTTTAATGTAACAAAACAGGTCAACAACTCTTAGTTTTCCTATCATGCTAAACAATGTCCAACAACTAAATCTTCCGTAGCTTTGTAGCCATATAACAGCCTGAAGGACAATGGGATGCTCACTACCTTCACATAAGGATAATTTGTACCTATAGAGCATTGTACATATTATCTGTAACTAGAAGGGACTGAGAAGGATTGTCAAAAAGATAAAATGATATGAAGCATGAGGGACTCAATCAAAAGAGATGGTCACATCTACCATTTAAAGAATATATTTTTCATTAGTTTTGCTTACAGTTCTAACCCTAAACATGAGCACCTTCTGCATGAGGTGAGTATATGACATAATTCACATACCAAGTTGTCTTGAATACATCTAGCTATTTATATCTTTTACAAATGGCTGCAAGTGATTATTCTAAATTCTTAATTTTAGTGACCTGTAATTTTAGTACTTAATGTAAAAAAGTACATTATGTCCTCCAGAAAGAAAAAGCACAGAAGATTCAGCTCTTATATGTTACGGCCATAAACCTTCTTGTGGCCCTTTTTGTACAAGTGATAATCTTAGCATAATTACTCTGAGGAATATCAAAGTGCTCTACATTCAGTGTAGTTGTGGAGTGAGTTCAAATGACTTTTACCTGAAAATATCTGTAAGAAAAAATTTATTAACTTGTACCTACCTTTGGATTCTGCAAGTACAATGCAAATAATAGTATGATAGCAGCTGGATATGAAGATAAGTCATAGGAAAAGTATATAAAATAAGAACCCCCCCCCAACCAAACCCATTGCTGTTGAGTTGATTCTGACTTATAGAGTCCCTATAGGAAAGAGTGGAATTGCCCCTCAGGGTTTCTAAGGCTGTAAATCTTTACAGAAGTAGGCTCCCACATCTTTCTTCCATGGAGAGTCTGGTGGGTTCAAAGCATCAACTTTTCAGTTAGCAGCTGTGTTATTAACCACTGAGCCACCAGGTTTCCCTCTGTATAAAATAGGAGTGTTGATAATTCCAAAATTTAAAAAAGAGAGAAGCAAGATGTTCCAAAGGTGTTCATTGACTAAGGTGACCATGTGTTCCAGTATGTCTGAGATAGTTCTGGTTCATACCTCTGATCCTAGCCCTTTCATTCTCAGAAGTTTCCTACTTTGGACAATAAATTATATGGTCACTCCAAGGTCAAGTTCTGCTAGTTTATAGACGGGAGGTACTGCTGCAGACAGGTGTTTACGTATTTTACCCTATTATAGTTACACATAAAATAATTAGCTATTGTGCATTAGTCATTAGGCACTGAATGCTCATTCTGTAAGTTCCCAAATCTATTCTGCATAAATAAGTCTAAACATCACAGACAGAGCAGTAATGGCAACCCTGACGTCCACTGTATAAACAGTGTGGGAAACCAAAGCAAGCGGACCAAAACTGATTGTTTTATAAAATTTGCCATCAGATGTTTACTCTGACTTCTCAGAAAAGAATTATAGGTTTGCACAACCACAAAGTAATTCTCATTATTTCAAAGATAGAATTTGGTAGGATTTTTTTTTTTTTTTAATAAGGAGAAAAGTGAACCTAAATTCATCTTTTTCACATACCTATTCAATCTTTCCCATCAACAACCTTCGCAGTGTCCTTTCAGAGCTCACCAGACCCTCCATTTTACCCGTAATAAAAACAATCAAAAATAGTTGCTGCATTTTCTCCAATACAGAGTTTAATTTGGATTGCTTTTTTAATAGATTCATCCAAAAGTAAGCAAGTAAAGGAACAGATGGTTTTAGGGGATTAAAAAAATATTATGTTAAATGCAGCTATAAATTTTATACGGCTTACTAGTTGATTTTAATGTTGTTAGTTTTAAGCATGTCTTCCTATAATTACTCTAAGCAGGCTTTATTTTTCCTGTTTTTAACATTTATACAAAAAATAATTTATGCTAGTGTTTTCAAGGTTCTGTTTATGTTATTTTAATATGTTCAAATGGTCTTTTTTTCTTAACTTTTCTTCTTTTACCAGGCATACTATGTTAAGCACTTTAATAAATATTTCATTAACTGCTCCATAATATATCCATAGAGAACAATTTTCCTTGTGGGGAATATTGGAGGAAATTCCACAGAGATATCTTAATTTGTACATTTGAAAATCGGTTGCCAATGGCAAAAAAAAAAAGCATGATTTTACATCCTGAATGATCTAGCTTTCCAGTCCCATTTCATACATCAGAACTGGCTTTATTAATTATTTTCACAAAATATTCATTCTCGTTTTGAGTATGGTATGAAAATTATTTCTCTTACTAATGTAGACTTAACAGTTATTAACTTTCGAGCTAAGAAAGTGTATCCCAAAGCTAAGTATTTGGCCATTACTCTTACCCACATGATTTGTAGATATGATAAAGTCATTTGTTATGTTGAGGAATTTCATGGTACGTTTTTCTTCATTTCCTGTAAATTAAAGTATGCAGAACTTTATATGTAAAACATATTATGGACATGTGTTTTAATTTTTTGTTCTAATATTTTGGATGATTGATTGTTCTGAGTCCTGAGGCAGGTTGCCAACTCTAGAGGGGAAGACTGTGCAAAAGATTTCTCTTTGTGCTTGTCTGAGTCTCAGTTCTCCAGAGGAACAAAACCAGTGAAAACTCGTTGTCTTCAAGTTAATGCCAACTCACAGCAACCCTATAGGACAGAATAAAACTGCCCCCTAGGGTTTCCAAGGAGTGGCTGGTGGATTTGAACTGCCAACCTTCTGGTAAGCAGACCAGCTCTTTACCACTAAGCCACCAGGGCTCCAGACATAAATAAAGGGAAATTTATTTCAAGGAAATGGTTAATGCAGTTGTGGGTGCAGGCAAGTCCCAAATCCATAGGTCCAGTTGCAGGTGTCAGGCTGGAAACCTCTACTGGCTCACAGGATTGAAGGAGCTGCCGAATCCAAAATCTACAGGTCAGGCACAAACGAGGGACTCCTGATGGCTTACAAGGTTGCAGGTGCTGACAAATCAAAGATGTGCAGGTAAGGTGGCAAGCTGGACACTTCTGCAGGATTATGTTCCAAGAACTGGAGGTCAGGCAATGAGAAAAGTGTAGGGTGGAGAGAGAGAGCTTAGCCAGAACAGGCATCTATATACTGGAGGCAGACACACCCCTAGAGAAACTTCCCTTTCAACTGATTGGCTGCTTACATCCAATCACAAAATGGAAGATAATTACATAGTGTCTGTCAAGCCACTTAAAATCATAGCCTAGCCAAACTGATGCATAACATTAACCATCATGGTCCACCCTTGTCCACTCAAGATCTGTACACATCTCCTTAAACCATACATAATCTCCAAATAAAGACAATTTTAAAGTCTTAATTGAGCCGAACATATACAACTAACAGTGCAGTAGCCCCCTCTATGTATTATATTTTATAATAAGTAATGGGATAAGAGAAGTTAGAAAACAAAGACATTTGCTATACAAACATACACCCAACAAAACAAGAAACAGTTATACCAATTACAATCCTCATTTCTGCAACTGGTCATGTGGTTGTAGCTGGTATTTAGAACTACCTCCCTCCACTACTAATTCCATATTTCCTTTGCCTCAGCAAGTATCTCAGCTGGCATAGCTCTTTGCCTGCTGGGGTGACCCAAACCTTTATTCCTGAAGGGTCTGGGCCAGTAGTAGTCATGTCGGAATTGGGTTGCTGTAGTTTTCCATTGACCTTAATCGCAGACCATGGTAGTACTAATAGATACCCTGAGGGATCTCCTGTATTCCAAGCATACCCTTCTTTATCTCCATTATGTAATAACAGTTCAATCTCCCCTTAGCAATCAGGATCAATCATACTAGCCAATACGGAAACTCCTTATTGCCTGTTGGTTCAGATGGTATTCTTAACTTCCAGTTAAATGGAATCAGTGTTTGTCTCCCAGTGGGCCCATATCTCCATTTGGAACTAAGGCCTCTAGATCAGCAAACCACAGGGTCGCAGAGACAGAAAGCAAAAATTTTGTGAGTAGGCCACTAAAAGTAGTAGTGAGTTATGCCACTCCCATTTCCACACCTTGATTCCTAGACCCTTAAATCTTGGCTATCGGAGAAACAGTACCATATATTGGATGCTGATTTAGACCATACACAGCCTCCTGGAGAGCATTGCCCCAAGTAGCACCGTAATTGAGTCTTTAGAAGGCCATTCCATCGTTCTAACAATCCAGTTGCTTTAGGATAATGGTAAACATGGTAAAACCAGCGAATTCCATGAGCATGGGCCCATTGTTACGCTTCATTTGCTGTGAAGTGAGTTCCTTGAGGCAATATCGTGTGGAATAACTTGACGTTAGATAAGTCCATCTGTAAGTCCACAGATGGTAGTTTGGACAGAAGCATTGCATGCAGGAAAGGCAAATCCATATTCCAAGTGTCTATCCCAGTAATGACAAAACACTGCACTTTCCATGATGGAAGTGCTCTGAAGTAAACAACCTGCCTCCAGATTGCTGGCTGATCACCCCCCAAAAACAGTCCCATATCAGTCTGTGTTGGCCTCTGCTTCTGGCAGATTGAGTATTCAGCAGGGGCTGTAGCCAAGCTGGCCTTGGTGAGTGAAAGTCCATGTTGCTGAGTCCATGCATAACCTCCATCCCTGCCACTATGGCACCTTTGTTTATAAGCCCATTTTGCAATGACAAGAGGGACTGGGAAAAAAGTCCGACTGGTATCCACGGAATGCATCATCGTATTCACTTGGTTGTTAAAATCCTTCTCTGCTGAGGTATCACTTTGGTGAGCATTCACATTAGATACAATATCTTCATGTCTGTTCAGAGAGATCTAATCACATACTTCTTCCACATACGTCCTTGTCACCAATTTTCCAGTCATGATCTAACTCCCTGAGCATCCAAACAATTGGCCACAGCCTGTGAATCAGTATTCAGTTTCACATCTGGCCATTTCTTCTTCCAAGGGAAAGAGAAAAACCAAGTTCACTGCTCAAAATTATGGCCACTGAGAGGATCTTCCTTTGCCACTATCCTTCAGGAACTCCCAGAAATGGGCCGCACCACCGCAGCTATCCATTTCCTGGTGGTGCCTGAAAATTGTGCAGAATCATCTGTAAACCAGGCAGACCTTTTCTCTTCCTCAGTCAACCCATTCTGAGGAACTCCCCAGGAGGCCATAGGTACAGCCTGGGAGAGGGAAGGTAATTAACAGGTGTGGGGACCATGTGCATTTGGGCCACTTCCTCATTTAACTTCCTTGTGCCTTCAGGGCCTGCCCAAGCCTGATCTTGTATATACCACTTCCATTTGATGAAGAAGTGTTGCTGTGCCTGTCCACATTTATGAATCTGTGGGTCAGACAATATTCAATTCATGGGCAGCTCAGGCCACGTGGTACTTTTTTTACTAAAGCACAGTAACAAACCAAAAGTTGTTTCTCAAAAGGAGAGTAGTGATCTGCAGAGGATGGCAGGGCTTTGCTCCAAAATCCTAAGGGTCTGTGCTGTGATTCATGAGTAAGAGCCTGACAAAAACCAAACAGCCATCTCTATCTGCCACCGACACTTCAAACACCATTGGATCAACCGAATCATACACCCCAAGTGGCAGAGCAGTTTGCACGGCAGCCTGGACCCACTTCAGAGCCTTCTCTTGTTCTGGGCTCCACTCAAAACTAGCACCTTTTCAAGTCACTTAAGAAATAGTGCCACCCAAATGAGGGACATATTGCCTCTAAAATCAAAAGAGGCAAGACCAGGTGTTGTGCCTTCTTTTCATTTCTGGGGGGACCAGATGTAACAACTTATCCTTCACCTTAGTAGGGATATCTTGACTTGCCATTCATCACTGGACCCCTAAAGATTTCACTGAGGGGGAAGTCATCTGAATTTTTGTCAGTTAATTTCCCATGTTCTGTCATGCAAATATCTTACCAATAAGTCTGCAATTGTTGATACTTCTTACTAGGTCCAATCAGCATAATGTCAATGTAATGGACCAGTGTGATATCTTGTGGAAGGAAAAGGTCATCAAGTTTCCTGCAGACTAAATCATGATCCAGTGCTGGAGAGTTGATATAGCTCTGAAGTAAAACAATGAAGATGTATTGCTGGCTTTACTGAAGGCAAACTGCTTCTGATGGCCCTTGAAAATAGGAATGGAGAAAAAGGAATTGGCCAGATCAATGACTGCATACCAGGTACCAGGTGATGTATTAATTTGCTCAAGCGATAAAACCACATTTGGAAGAGCAGCTAAAATTGAAATCACCACTTGGTTAAGTTTACGATAATCCGCAGTCATTCTCCAAGATCCATCTGATTTCTGCACAGGCCAAATAAGTGCATTGAACAGGGATGTGGTGGAAATCACTACCCCTGAATTCTTCAAGTCCTTGATGGTGGCACTAATCTCTGTAATCCCTCCAGAAATGTGGTGTTGCTTTTGATTTACTATTTTCCTAGATAGGAGTTGTTCCAGTGGCTTCCTCTTGCCCTTTGCTACCATAATAGCCATTACTCCACTTGTCAGAAATCCAATGTGGGGGTACTACCAGATGCTAGGTATGTCTATTCCAATTATGCATTCTGGAGCTGAGGGAATCACTACAGGACAGGTTCAGGGACCCACTGTGAGGTAGAAAAGAACTAAGATTCCATTAATAACCTGACTCATTAATAACTTGATCCCTATACACCCCTACTCTGATTGGTGGTCCCCAGTGATGTTTTATGTCTCCTGGAATTAGTGTCAGTTCAGAGACAGTGTCCAGTAATCTCCAAAAAGCCTGATTATTTTCCTTTCCCCTATGAATAGTCATTTTTGTAAAAGGTCATAGATCCCTTTGGGGAAGGCTGGGAGAAAGATTAACAATATAATTTTTTGGCAGCATAGTTGGGTCCTTCCCTAAGGGGACCATGCCTCTCCCTTATTCAAGATATTGTAGGGGCAGAAAAATCAAAGATCTACAAATCAGGAAGCAGACTGGAGACTTCTGTAGGCTTACGACTCAAGAACCAGAAGTCAGTCAATAAGAAGAGTGAAGAATTGAGAGAGAGTGAGTTTTGACTGAGTATCCATTTATGTACTGGAGGCAGCCACACCCCTAGAGAAACTCCCTTTCAACTGACTGGCTGCTCACATCAGATCACAACATGAAAAGTGATTGCATTGTATTACATTATGAGAAAGCAGCAAGTTCAGTGTCTGCCTTACCACTGAGACTTATAGCCTAGCCTAGTTGACACATAACATTAACCATCACAGTGACAGACAGGTACTCAAATGAACAAGTGTAAATCCTTGACTTCTTCATGGTGGTATGTAAATAACTCAAGAAACTGGGCAGCTACACTAATACATTTCATCAAACCAGAGACAGAAATCAATTCTGAAAAACAGGAAACACTCTCTCTGTCATAAATTCTCCTTCTGATAACTTACATAAAAAATATATATGTATATACTTACATAGCTCTTTAAATTTTAACCATCTTTAGTTTTAAGTATGTTGATAACCATCTGCCAGGTGTTATCATATTAACATGATGATTGTCCCAGGGAGGACAAAGATATTATAGAAAAGATATGTAGGAAGGACAAGCGCCTATGCTTAGGAAGCTTACAATCTACTTAGAGAAACAGCATATTTATAATATGAAACAGAGAATGTGAGCAACATGAAACTATATAGCATTATATGACAGGTAACATAAATTTCCAGTTGTTGCTATGCTGATCCTGATTCATGTTGATCCCATATGTGCCAGAGTAAAACTGTGCTCAGCATGGTTTTCACTGACTGATTTTTTCAGAAACAGATCATCAGCCCTTTCTTTCAAGTCGCATCTGGGTGGACTAGAACCGTCAAACTTTCTATTTGCAGCTGCATGTGTTAACCTTTTGCACCACTCATGGACTCCAGATGCAAAGTCACAGAGGTTTAAATGAGACTGAAGTAGTGGCTACATGTGTGGAAGAGTCAGAAAATGATGCAGAAGTCAACTCCTAAACACCCCCTTCACCCTAAGTTTTAAGGTACTGATAGAGAATGCAAATGCTTGAAAGTAGGTATTTTTATCTATTTTGTTCAGGAGTGTGTTCTAAATGCATAGAATACTTCATGGAACTGAGTAGGTGCTCAGGACTCTTGTATTGAATGAATGAAAGCTTCATAAAATCTTTTTGTGGCTCTTTAGTTGCCATTCATCCTTTAGTTTCAACCTCGACAGGGTCAGAAAGTACAGCCAGCCATTGAAAGTGAAGGTAGTAGAAAGACAATGCTCCCATGCTCACAGTGAACAGTAAACCTCACCCTTGCTCTAGCACAGTACCTACCACCATTCTGGTGGTCTAGCAATTAGAAGTTTAGAAAGCATCCATAAAAAACGCACTTGGCAATGGGCAATAGCCTCAACGGGCATGTGGAAAAGTAACAAGCAAGAAAGGAAGAAAAGCAAGCATTGTGTTGATGACCATGCCCCAGCCTGGTTTAGGAGTAACCAGAGGATTTCCTTGGAGGCTTCTATAAATAACTAAGCATACTGATGGGAAGCTGAAACCCTACTAAGAGCATGACTAGGAGGTACCTCACAAGATAGTGAAATACATACCTAAGTCTATATCTCTCTCTCTGATATATATAAAGAAAATATAGTATGACATATCGAAAGAAATGTAGTATAAAATATTTATGATGTATATATAATAAAAATACCACCTGAGTTAACTCACACAGAAGCAGTGTATATATGTATCCATATTCAGTTTTTTCATCTGAAAAATGAGAAAGTAGTGCTCATTGAAATGGTGGCTGTGAGGATTAAGAATTATAACAGTACCTGGCATTAAGGGGACATTCAACAAATGTTAGCTGTTAGGATTTTTCAACAAGAACATGGGCCCTTATTTTGCATAAGGGATTCTGCTTGAATTGAGAGAAATAGTCACATGGAAAAATCATGGTTTTTGCCTGTATGGAACATGAAGTCTTGTGAGGATACTGTAAGCTTTATCTCCCTAAAAGAGAGCAAAAACATATTGCTGGGGGGGCAAAATGCCATGTATTTTCCTTCTCTTTTGAGCTCTTGGGCCTCAGTGAATTTTCCAGTCTAGCTCACAGCTCCAGACCCCTGATCAAATATCCTCCCTGACTTGTCCTTCTGTTCTGATTGAAAGCTGGGATTTTCTCTCATTTGGATTCTCCTAGGATCCTTAAAGCCATTTTTCCAATGAAAGGGGAGTCTGTAATTTTCTACATGTTGAAGAAACATCCAGCAGATAGCTTTCATATCAAACAAGCCTCTTCATTCTTTTTATTTTCTGTGTGATTTTGTGACAAATGTCACCATAGTTCTTAAGAAGTGCCTTCAGAGGTAACATTCTTTTTGGTAATACTCAGGGGTCTGGAAACGTTCATTAAGTTATTTGGGTATCCATATATCCACCTGCACTGGGCCCAATCCTGTAGCTTTGAAGTCCTGCCTACTCTGGAGGAACTCAGAGTGTGCAGGGGCCGGGGGCGGGGGGGCGCATTATCTCATCAACAAGTAATTACAATGCATTGACATTATATATAAAACAGCACAAAGATTGGGGTTCTTTTGAACGTTGATGTCAGAGAGACTGATTTGTTCTTGGGAGGTCTAGTGAGCAGTCACGTTGTTGAGTTAGTTGCCTTCAGTTCGACTTCAACTCATGCTGACCTTATATATAAAAGAATGAAACATTGCCCAATCCTGTACCATCTTCATGATCCTTGGTATGTTTGAGACCATTGTTGCAGCTATTATGTCAATTCATCTCATTGAGGGCCATGTTGCTTCCGTTGTTAGGTGCTGTCAAGTCAGTTCTGACTCATAGCGACCCTATAAACAAAAGAACAGAACTTTTGCCCAGTCCTGCGCCATCCTCACAGTCGTTGGTATTTCAGCCCATTGTTGCAGCCACTATGTCATTCCATCTTGCCGAGTGTCTTCCTCTTTCTCGCTGACCCTCTACTAAGCTTGATGTCCTTCTCCAGGGACTGATCTCTTCTGATTAAATATTCAAAGTAGGTGAGGTAAAGTCTCATCATTCTCACTTTTAAGGAGCATTCTGGCTGTACTTCTTCCAAGACAGATTTGTTTGTTCTTCTGGCAGTTGAGGGTATAATCAATATTCTTCGCCAACACCATAATTCAAAGGCATCAATTCTTCTTCTGCCTCCCTTATTCATCATCCAGCTTTTACATGCATATAAGGCCACTGAAAATACTATGGCTTGGGTCAGGCATACCTTAGTCCTCAAGGTGACATCTTTGCTTCCCAACACTTTATTTAAAAGAGGTCTTTTGGAGCAGATTTGCCTAATGCAATACCTTCTTTTATTTCTCGACTGCTGCTTCCACGGGCATTGATTGTGAATCCAGGTAAAATGAAGGAAGACTCAAAAACAACCTGCAATATGCAGATGACACAACCTTGGTTGCTGAAAGCAAAGGGGCCTTGAAGCACTTACCGATGAAGATCAAAGACTACAGCCTTCAGTATGGATTATACATTAACCTAAAGAAAACAAAAATTCTCACAGGTAAACTAATAAGAAGCATTATGATAAATGGGGGAAATATTGAAGTTGTCAAGAATTAGGGGTCATAGAGGAGGAGGTTATACATGAACTGGACTTTTCATGTTGATTCAGGAAAAGTAAATAAATAAAACAGGCTTCTACTAAGATAGTAAACGACAATTTGTATAGAGTGTGACACGGGATTAAAAAAAGTTATTATCTCGGAAAGAATTACCTTTCTGTGTGGGCAAAAAAAAATTCAACTAATACCTTACAGCAATACAGCAACATGATTATATGTATTTTAGAAAAATAATTCTGGGAGTTGCAAGGAGTCTAAAAGGAAGTAAAGATATTGGAAGCCATGTTCCCAGCTTCCTAAGACTAGAAGTTCTAAACTTTCTTAACATTCAGAACAATACTAGACATCCTGAGAATATTAAGTTATCACTTATGATTTCAAAAGTTTGAAAAAGTATTTTGGAGTTTCTACTTAACCTAAGAACAACGGTATTAAAATAAATTTTAGTCTTCAAAAATTGACCACACCCCCGACCATCTTCAATGACATATCTACAGTAGATTTAAAACAAAAAAAATCATATTTCTAATGCACATATACTTAAATATTAATTGAAAATCAGAGCCCATAGAGGTAGTGAAAGAGGTCTAAAACGCATACCCTAGATTAAATATTAATAAAATATTTTAGTAGATCCTACAACATTTAATAAAATGTAACTGTCACCTAGCATTCTTGTGTTTAAGGCTTAAATGACTGAAATCTCCAAGAAATGTCTATAAAATTGTTCTGCTCTCTAAACAAATGAGTGGAACAAAAACTTATGAAGCCCATTAACTGTTAAACCTGCTATTGTTATATTATTTTAGATAGCTAGCAGTTAGTGATCTGATGCATTTGGTGAGAAATTCTAAATTTTTGAAAAATTATTTTCTTTTGTTACTTTTGATGCAACTGGTAAGAGAAAACATGTTATGCATGATTTAATACAAGGAAAGACTTTAAAGTATCTCAACGTGAATTTGAGTAAATGTGCTTAATCTAGAGTTTAATCAGTTTTATCAACACTCCACGTGTCAGAATTGGTGAGCAGCATGATAATGTAGCTTCATTAAATTAATACTTATGATGAGAATGGAAATGACCAGTGAATATCCAAATAAATAATGCATTATCTTGTGTTCCTTTGCCATTGCTGCTTAAGCATCTGGGGAAATTAATAAGGGTTACTTGTATCAATCAGGCAAATCAGAAGTAAAAAGAAATTTTCAATTAATCATGGTATTTTACAACAACCCCTTTGGAAAAAATAAGAATCCTATTGATCTGGAAAAAAAAAAAAGCATTATACCTTCTGTTGCAGTTGACAAACAGTGACAAGCTTCTCAGGGGATATCTTCTATGAGAGATTTATAATAAAGTTTTCCGTGTAAAATTCTCTAAAATCATTTCAACTGCAAAACCTCAGCAGTTCTGAGGCATGAAACACTTTGGGGCTTTATCTAAAGAGCTTTTCCTTTTGGCGCTCCTAGAGGGGGCTGGTGATGACCGCGTAGATCCTTTGTAGCAAGCTGCAAGCTGCTGTGGTAGTAAGCTGAAGCATACTCCTTGAACCTGTATATTTGGTTAATTAGGGATACTTCCTGGGAGCCATCCAGGATTAACCACTAGCTCCCCCACGTATTACCAGCCCTGAGATGATCACAGTGCTTGTGAACAGGTTTCTACTACTGACTTACCATATCCCTATTATATGCAACTTTTCAATCACTTTGGGGCTCATTCTTAGAGTTTAAAACTAACTGGCAATCTGGACCGAATATGAAAGAGATAGTCAGGGTGTGGAGTTCTTATCATTGTGAACCTGTTCTACCCCAACACCCATGTTGCCATTCCTTTAGGGGTATTAACCTTCAATCTTCTCATCAGAGAAAGCACATACTCACTTCTTCTTAGGATTAATTTTGTACCTTTTGTGCCGTATCAGAAAAGCTACATCTCCCCTCCTCTTATGCTTTTAATTTCATCACTAAGAGAAGAAAGAAACTGTTGATTCACATTTTTGTCCTAAAAGTTCATTGTCTACCAATAGTATCAGATATTTAGCACTGAACTAGTTGCCAGCTTTGAGATGGAAGAGAAGGATATTAAGTGATTGATTCTTAAAAACCATTTGAATATTACTGAGAAGACTCACTCAGTGTTCATAAGCATTTCAGTTGAAACAAACACTAAGGCCTGGACATAATCCCTTTGCCAATTTTTATCAGGTTGTAGGATATAACAATTCTTAATTTCTATTCTGTCACCCTATGAAGTTTGCAGTTTGAAGGGAGGAACACACTTTAAAATATCAAGAATTATGAGGAAAAAAATAGAATTCTCTCATATTGTCATCTACAGAATTAATGTCTACCAAACACAAGATATGTATTTATTTATAATTTCTAGTGAGAAAATTAAATTTAGACTCATTATTACAATACTGTTGTACGAATCTATATGGATGTTTTCATGATGGCAGTGCTCAGTAGTTTGTGGAACTAATTGTAATTTTATATCTGCTATATTAAAAAAAAGAAAAAAATTTTTTATATATGTAGAAAGACTGAGAGCTGTATATTATAAAATAATAGTATGTTTGTAGTTTCATTTTGTCAGGGGTGTTTTAGCACTTCTTGAAACAGAAAAATGCATATGTTCAAAAATTTAATCATTTATCAAGATGTTTGAATATAAAATTCAGTCACAAAAAATATGTATTATTTAAGAAGGAAGCATGCTCCTCAACATACATATACAATAATCATAGCAGATTTTTAGAAATAATATATGAGATATAAGTTAATATTTTATTGTCACAAAAAAGAATATTTTATTACAAAAATAAAGTGAGAACATTGTGTATAATGTATACGTTTTTCACCACCATAAGGTTATGGCCTTGGACACCCATTTAAAGCTTCCTTCCTATAAGTTACAAGATATGATCTTCAATGTAGTAAAAATCATAAGACACAATGCTATTATTTCTTCTATTTATCTATGGTGCTGTCTCTCTCTTTACCCATCTAAAGCAATTTTGGGGTTATAGTGAAGTACAAAGGCAGACTGATTCATTATTAATAGAATTTTTTTTTGTATAAAATATCTTTGAAAGGTGCCAAGGAGAAAACACAACTGAGATCTGAATATAAGGACCAGAATTAAATGTGGATCTTGACCAAATTGCAAGTTCCCTGCAGTGCAAAACAGCAATAATGTTTATAAATCTATCTGCTATGATTTTCTAGTTGTCAGTGCACAAGGATATGCATCGTAAAAGCATTAGTCTTTGTCCTTTGTTAACTGTAATTGTTTTCTCTTGAAGAAGTAGGTCTTTTAGAAGAATGGCTCCCCAGAGGGAAAGAGAAAAGGAGATTAAGACAGAGAGCTCAAGTGGAAGTTTCTACAGAAATTCATGAAAAGACCATCATACACAAAAATGGTATTTTTTCATCAATGAATTAGGAACATTTAAGAAAATCATCTGTATGAAAATAAAGCCTCCTAAATTAACAAGATTGAAAGTATAAAATTACTTTCTGTAGTTATGTGATTCTAGGAGTCATCATTTAAACTCAGAACCAAATGGAAATCTAAAGACCGTTTGGTTTTTCCTTTGGGACAATGATCCCATTCATTAGCTCATTCTTGTCATGTATTCATGTGATAGTGCAAAGGATATTTATTTAATCCTTTCGTATGGGGCATCACATTATATTTTGATTTTCATATTGAGTTACATCTAGGGAGGTAGGGCTACCAGATGATATCAGAATATTTTAGATGAAGCCTGTGGAGTGGAAGGCCCCAGTCTCTTTTATCAATCAATTACTACATTCCCCAACATGTCAAATAAAGACTGAATGTTCATCATATTTCAAAAATTGTCTCCAGTCCTTCTGCATTCACAACTGTCTCCTAAGTGCTTCATCATTAGAGAATGACTAGCTGTATCAGGCACTGTGCCTGTAGGTTAAAAAAGGGAGGGTGGTATACAACAACAGGGTCCGGCCTAAACCTGCTGCTATCAAGTCGATTCTGACTCTTGATGACCCCCTGTGTTACAGAATATAACTGCTCCAAAGGGTTTTCTTGGCTGTAAACTTTATGGAAGCAGATAGACAAGCCTTTTTTTTTTTTTTTTTTTTTACTGGGTAGGTTTGAACTGTCAACCTTTAGGTTAGTAGTCAAGTGCAAACTACACATCCTTAATTTTACTGGGAATAAACATGCAAGCAATTGTGATATAATAGGTATCACAGACCTGAGGATGATGTGCAAGGGGCGCAAGGAAATGGGAGATTAAATCTGCCTGGAGAAGTCAGGAGAGGTGACCCTGAGGAGGCAGCCTTTCAGCCGATATGCAAAGTCTAAGCTGAAATACTTCAGTGAGAGCAACATGTGCAAGGATAAAGAAGCTTGAGAAAGTAAGGCATTTTCTGAGAATTAAAAGTAGCTCAAAACTGTTGGAATATAAAATATAATCAAGATGACTTGAAGACCAGAAGGACGACAGACTGTGTTGCTGTTGTTAGGTGCCGTCAAGTTGTTTCTGACTCAAAGCCACGCTATGTGCAATAGAATGAAACAATGTCCGGACCTGCACCATCCTCACAATCATTGCTACGTTTGAGCCAATTGTTGTAGCCACTATGTCAATTTACCTTGTGGAGGGTCTTCCTCTTTTTCACTGACCCTCTAGTTTACCAAGGATTCTGTCCTTCTCCAGGGGCTGGTCCCTCTTGATAACATGTTCAAAGTGTGTGAGAAGAAGTCTCGTCATCCTCTCTTCTAAGGACTATTCTGGTTGTACTTCCTCCAAGACAGATTTGTTTGTTCTTCTGGCAGTCTGTGGTATATTCAATATTCTTCATCAAAGCCATAGTTCAAAGGTGTTAATTTTTCTTCCATCTTCCTTACATATTGTCCATCTTTTGCATATACATGAGGTGACTGAAAATACCATGGCTTGGGTCAGGTGCACCTTAGTCCCCAAAGTGACATCTTTGCTTTTTAACACTCTAAAGAGGTCTTTTACCACAGATTTGTCCAATGAAATATTACATTTTGTTTCTTTACTGCTGCTTCCACAGGTGTTGATTGCAGATCATTGTACTACTGGAAGCTCTTTTGAATTATCTCCAGGAAAATTTTACTTGCGTGTGATATTAATGATATTGTTTGATGATTTCTGCATTCTGTTGGATCACCTTTCTTTGGAATGGGCACAAATATGGATCTCTTCCAGTTGGTTGACCAGGATGCTGTCTTCCAAATTTCCTGGCATAGACAAGTGAGCATCTCCAGGGCTGCATTCATGTGTTGAAACATCTCTGTTGATACTCCTCCAATTCCTGGAGCCTTGCTTTTCACCAATGCCTTCAGTGCAGCATGGAATTCTTCCTTCAGTACTGATGGTTCTTGATATACGCTACCTTCTAATATGGTTGAATGTCAACCAATTCTTTTTGGTACGCAAACTCTATGTATTCCTTCTATTTTCTTTTGATGCTTCCATTGTTTAATATTTTGCCAACACAGAACTTCAAAAGTTCAACCTGAGGTTTGAATTTTTTCTTCAGCCCTTTCAGCTTGAGAAATGCTGAGCATGTTCTTCCCTTTTGGCTTTTTAACTCCAGGTCTTTGCACATTTCATTATAATATTTTACTTTGTCTTCTCAAGCTATCCTTTGAAATCTTCTGTTCAGGTCTTTTGCTTCATCATTTCTTCCTTTTGGCTTAGCTGCTCTATGTTCAAGAGGAAGTTTCAGAGTCTCTTCTGACATCCATTCTGGTCTTTTCTTTCTTTTCAGTTTTTTTAATGACCTCTTGCTTTCTTCACGTGTGAAGTTCTTGATGTCATCCCACAACTCGCCATTAGTGTTCAATGTATCAATCTATTCTTGAGATGGTCTCCAAATTCAGGTGAGCAGCCCCTGGCTTTGTTCTGACTGATAATATTGAGATCCTTCATTGTCTCTTTCCACAAACATAGTTGATTTGATTCCTGTATGTTCCATCTGATGAGGTCCATGTGTATAGTAGCCATTTATGTTGTTGAAAAAAGGTAAATGCCATGAAGAAATCATTACTCTTGCAAAATTCTATCATTCAATCTCCAGCATCATTTCTATCACCAATGCCATATTTTACAACTCTCAATTCTTCTTTATTTTCCAACATTTGCATTCCAACACCAGTAATTATCAGTGCATCTTGGTTGCATGTTTGATCAATTTCTGGCTACAAAAGTTGGTAAAAACCTCCAATTGCTGAATCGTTTGCCGTAGTGATTGGTGCATAAATCTGAATAATAGTTGTATTAACTGTTCTTCCTTGTAGGCATATAGATATTATCCTATCACTGACAGCATTGTACTTCAGGATAGATCTTGAAATGTTCTTTTTAAGGATGAATGTGACACCATTCCTCTTCAATTTGCCATTCCCAGAATAGTAGACCATATGATTGTCCAATTCAAAATGGCCAATACCAGTCCATTTCATTCACTAATGCCTAGGATGTAGATATTTCAGTGTTCCATTTCATTTTTTACTTCTAATTTTTCCTAGATTCATACTTTGTACATTCCATGTTCTAATTATTAGTGGATGTTTACAGCTGTTTCTTCTCATTTTGAGTATGCCACATCAACAAATGAAGCCATCCACATCATTAAGGTAAACTCTACTTTGAGGAGGCAGCTCTTCCCCAATGGTATTTTGAGTGCCTTTTCCAACCTGAGAGGCTCATCTTTAGTGCTATATCAGACAATGTTCTGCTACTATTGATAAGGTTTTCACTGGCCAATTTTCAATGGCCACCAATTGTCGGTTTGTCCTACTGTGGTGGCTTGTGTGTTGCTCTTGGAAGCTATGCCACTACTATTTCAAATACCAGCAGGATCACCCATGGTGGACAGGTGTACTAGTCACCTAGTGCTACTATGACAGAAATTCCAGAAGTAGATGCCTTTGACAAAAAGAAATTTATTCTTTCACAGTCTACTAAGCTAGAAATCTGAATTCAGGATGTCAGCTCCTAGGAAAGGCTTTCTGTCTTTGCTGGTTCTGGAGGAAGGTCCTTGTCATCAGTCTTCCTTTGGTTAAGGAGATTCTCAGTGCAGGAACCTCAGGTCCAAAGGATGTGCTCTGCTACTGGCATTGTTTTATTGGTGGTATGAAGTCCCTATTTCTCTCTGCTGGCTTTCCTCTTTTATCTTTCAAAAGAGACTGACTTAAAAAGCAATCTAATCTTACAGATTGAGTCCTGCTTCATTAACATAACTGCCACTAGTCCCACCTCATTAACATCATAGAAGTGGGATTTATAACACATAAGAAAATCTCATCAGATGCTAAAATGATGGATAATCACACAATACTGGGAGTCATGGCCTAGCCAAGTTGACACATATTTTGGGGGGAAACAATTCGATCCATGACATTCCAAACTTTTGCCCTCAAAAATTCATGTCTTTGCCACATATGAAAAACATTCACCCCATCATATCACAGCAAAAGTCTTAAATCAAGTCCAAGTCCAAAATCCACAAATTTTTCTTCACCTGTAAAATCTAGAATACAAATTATCTGCTTCCAAAGTACAATGGTGGAACAGTCACAAGCTAGACATTCCTATTACAAAGGGGAGAAATTGGAAAGGGAAAGAAGGCATAACAGGCACCAAGCAAGTCAGCAGAACACATTAAATTAACTCTCAAGGCTTGAAAATAATCCTCTGTTCTATGAGACAATTTATGCAATTGTTCTGCCCTCCAGACTCTGGGTGTTGGCCACACTCTCCAGAACCTGGGTGGAAGCCCCTCTGCCCTGGGCTTCAGCTCCACGTCCATGCCTACTGGAACCACAATTCTGCTGCCTGGGATTTGGGCAGCCCATTCTCCTAGTCCATCTGAGTGGTGACTCCACCATTGGAGATCGAGGCAGCTCTACTTCCTGTGTTCCTTGTTCTTCAACTTCTTCCTTGTTCCTTGGCCTCTTGGCCCCTCAGGTTTCACTGCCTGTGTCTACCCTGCTAGGGCAAGTGTTCCCAAACTCTGTAGCTCCACTGATAAGTGCCTGGAGGCACCCCACTCCACCAGTAAACTTTTGCTGGAAGGCACTCAGCTCCCTTGCTCCATGGGTTGGCAAGCCCAGCTCCACCAATAAGTGCCCAAAGGTACCCTACTCTGCCAGGAAACCTCCTGAGCAAAGGCATTCAACTCTCTTGCTCTATGCGTTGGCTTCAGCACCATGTCATGCTGTTCTCTTGGTTCTGCTGCTACCAGTTCTCTGCTGCTGCCAGTTCTCTGCTGCTGCTTTCTCTGTCTGGGCCATCACCAGTGTAACAACTCTCCTCACTTCCTTCTGAGTCCTCACCAGAATGGTCTTTGATGTTCATAATTCTACCAACAGTCTGTTCAAGGGAACTGCTTCCACATTTTAGGTATCTGCTAGACCAGCACCCCACTCGCTCAGTACCAAATTCTGTCCTAGTCATCTAGTGCTGCTGTAACAAAAACACTACTAGTAGATGGCTTTAAGAAAGAGAAATTTATTCTTTCAGTCTAGTAGGCTAGGAGTTCAAATTCAGAATGTCAGCTTCAGGAGAAGTCTTTCTCTCTCTATTAGCTCTGGATGAAGGCCCTCATCACCAATCTTCCTCTGGTCAAGGAGCTTCTCAGCACAGAAACCTCAGGTCTAAAGGACACACTCTGCTCCTGACTTTGCTTTCTGGGTGGTATGAGGTCCCCATTTCTCTCTGCTGGCTTCCCTCTTTTATGTCTCAAAAGAGATTGACATAAAACACAATCTAATATTGTAGATTTAGTCCTGCCTTGTTATGCCACTAATAACTACCTCATTAACATCATAGAGGTAGTATTTATAACACATAGAAAAATCACATGAGATGACAAAATGGCAGACAATCACACAGTACTGTGAATCACGGCCTAGCAAAATTGATAACACATTTTGGGGGAACACAATTCAATCCATAAGCTCAAGTAGAGCTTCCAGACTAAGACAGGCTAGGAAGAAGGACCTGGCTGTCTACTTCTGAAAAAATTGTCTAGTGACAGACTGTAAGGGGTCTCAAACAACATCCCTAAAATCTAATGTCATTTCAAAATTATTTGTTAACTAACAAATGAGAAGTGTTTTGATTTTATCTAGAATAAGCCACAAAAGTCCTCTATAAAAAAAGACCTTGGATCAGATTTGCATTTAAGCTAGATCACGAGTCTGCCCCAAGTCTTTGTGGGAGTTATGATACCATTTATTTTGTTCTGTCCATCCCCAACAATTGTTGCACAACATCTTGGTCATATGCCCACTGATGCTGTGTTTTGTTTGTTTGTTCTGTTTTCTGGTTGAAAAATTGGCCTTGATGTCAACCCAGGATCATTTCCTGCCTCTAGCCTCTCTACCCATCCCTTTTAGATGTTGTCTAGTATGAACTGTATGTGACTTTTCTGGTCATGTTGTTGTTTGGTGCCATCGAGTCAGTTCTGATTCATAGTGACTCCCATGTACAAACAGAACAAAACACTGCCCAGTCCTGCACCATCTTCACAATTGTTGCTATGTTTGAGCCCATTGTTGCAGCCACTGTGTCGGTCCATCTTATTGAGGGTCTTCATCGTTTTCACTAACCCTCTACTTTACCAAGCATGATGTCCTTGTCCAGGTGCTGGTTTCTCCTGATAACATGTCCAAAGTATGTGAGACAAAGTCTCATCATCCTTGCTTCTAAGGAGCATTCTGGCTGTACTTCTTCCAAGACAGATTTCCTCATTCTTCTGGGAGTCCATGGTATATTCATATTCTTCTCCAACATCGTAATTCAAAGATGTTAATTCTTCTTTGGTCTTTCCTATTCTGGTCATGAGACATGCACAATTCAGAATTATCTCCAAGCCCTCTTCTTTCAGTAAAGGGTCACTTATTTTCTTTCTTACTCAAAGAATCTTTCTATCTGACATTAGTGTTTCCCCATTATTGCCTTTTCCCTTACTGCAGTGACATAACTTGGAATCACAAAATGAGTGAGGCCCATAGTTGTTTCAGACTACATTACTTCAGTTAAAATTGTGCATTGTGGTGAGATTGTTAAATTGATTTTCAAAGTTTCAATCCATTCAGGGTATTCATACAACAACATTTACTTGCCAATTGAATGAGAGTAGAATTATAGAGCTGCTATAAAAATTACTATTTTTGTTAGGTGTCATCCAGTTAATTTTTGACTCATGGCAACACTATGGGGCAGAGTGGAACTGCCCCATGGGATTTCCTAGTCTGTAATCTTTTCAGGAGCAGATAGGTCTTTCTCCTATGGAGCCACTGGGTAGGTTCAAACCACATATTAGGAAACTATTAATGTTTTTCTGTTTTTCATTACCGAAATCATGGACTTGTCCCTATTTGTTAACCCAAAGCACCCATCTGCCAGAGATGAAGATAATATTATACAAAATAAATTAAAAAATAAAAAAAGAGCATTGTTATTTTATGCTACATTTATTAAAATTGAAGAAAAGTTAAGCATTAGTTAATTAGGAACATAATTAAGAGTAGAAATAAGTTCCACCTGGCTGCAAAGTTTTAATAAGTATACTACACTGTTTGACTTGGTACTACCTCAAGGAATCTTGCCCTCCTCACATTATTGCCAGTTTGAGAATTTTGGACTACTATGGACCTGGTGAGATAAGTTGGTATCAAAAAGGAAAGAAAGAAATGAAGACAGACTGAGGTATAAGAGCTTAGGTTTAAAGGATGAATGATCTTTATTTTTTACTCTTGGATAATGACATTGAAACATTTCATAGAGATCAAAAGATCAAACAGAGAACCAAACTGGGAGACCTTTAGTCTGGATGTTGCCCTTTCGATGGCATCGAAGCCTTCTTCATTGAAAATCTCTTGACCTCAGAGGGACAAGTTCTTGTTACTTTTTTCTCTTTATGATGGTTCTTACATTAATCCTTCAACTAAGCCTAGATCACACAGAAATCATGCTTGCGGACATTAAAATTTCTGAAGTAAATGCTTTACAATCGACTTTTGTAGTTGTTGTTGTTGTTGGGCATTCCCGTGACAAGCTAGTTTCTTTTAGTAAGCATAGTTTAACAAAATTCTGAAACTCTAAAGGTAATGTCAAACTATGTAGTTAACTGGCAATCAAATGCCAAAAATCCTTCTTAACTAAGTATATTTTTTCTGTTGTGAAATATGGCTTATCTGCTTAAAAGAAAAGAGAACATTTTAAAAAGAATAATGTAATAAGTATAGTTGGCTTCTTATATCTGAATCAATTTACAGTTCAGTTTTCAGACTCATACTTCATATTAAAGAATGGAATTATAAAGACCTTTTTTATTTTTATTGGTAAATATGCTAAGATAATTTATAACTGTTATAAAAAAAACTTCATTTATTCCTGTTTATATTATTGTGTTTTTACCTTCACTGTCTTCTTTTATATACATTTTTGATCATTGAGAAAAATAAGCGTTTTCTGTTTTAAGCCTGATGACATGTACTTCTACTAAATTCTTAACCTCCATTTAAATTTTATTGCAAATGTTAACAAATAACAATATTTTCTAAAACTTTATGGAAGCAATCATTAAAATAAAGATAAGTCAGAATTTATTAAAATAAAGATAGGTCAGTATTTTTTAAAATAAAACTTATTTTTTTTAAACTCTTCATTCCCCACTTCCCCAGCCCCTGATAACTGTAAACCTTCTTTTGTCTTGATGAAAGATGTTTTGTAAAAGGGAAATTTGTTTTCTAGATGTTTTGTAAAAGGGAAATCATAAAATGTCTCTTCGTGTCTGGTTTATTTCACTTAGGATAATATTCTCAACGTGGGCATGTATCAGGCCGTCATTTCTCTTTATAACTGAATAATAATCCATTGCGTGTGTGTACCACAGTTTATATTTATCCATTCATCTATTGATGGACACTTGGGCTGTTTCAACCTTTTGGCTGTTGTGAATAATACTGCAATGAACATTGCTGTACATGGGTCTGTTTGAGTAGTTCTTTTCAATTCCTTTGGGTGTATACTTAGGGATGAAGTTACTGGATCATAAGGTAATTTCATGTTTGAGATTTTTAGGAACCATCAAACCATTTTCCATAGCAATTGCACCATTTTACATTCCTACTAGCAATGCGCAAGTGTTTCAATTTCTCTACATACTTGCTAACACTTGTATTTTCTGGTTTTTTGTTTTGTTTTTTCATAATATTCATCCAAGTGGCATGAAGTGGTATCTCATTTTGGCTTGGATTTGCATTTACCAAATAAGTAATGATATTGAGTATCTATTTTTATATGTATTGGCTATTTGTATATCATCTTTGGAAAACATCTGTTCAAACACTTTGCCCATTTTTCAATTGGGTTGTTAGTCTTTTTGTTTTAGTTTTAAGAGTTTTTACACATTCTAGATATTAAATCTGTATCTGATACATGGTTTCCAAATACTTTCCCCCATTCCGTAGATTGTTTTTTCACTTTCTTGATAATGTCCCTTGAAAAACAGAAGTTTTTAATTTTGATGAAGTTCAATTTATCTGTTTTTTTGTCTTATCATTTGTGCTTTTGGTGTCAAATCTAAGAGTCCATTGCCTTAAAAAAGGTCCTAAAGCTTCACATCTATGTTTTCTTTTATGAGTTTTATTGTTTTAGCCCTTTATTAAGGCCACTAATCCGTTCTGAGCTAATTTTTTCATATGGTCGGTTTGGTTTTGGTTTGTGTGAGATATGGGTTCACCTTCGTTCTTCCACATGTGGATATTCAGTTGTCTCAGTGCTATTTGTTAAAGAGACTATTCCTTCCCCATTCAATGGATTTGCTACCCTTATTAAAAATCAGTTGGCCAGATATATATGGTTTTATTTCTGTATTCTCAATTCTATTTTATTAGTTTATATGCCTTTCCTTATACAACTACCACACTGTTTTGATTACTAAAGTTTTATAATACATTTTGAAATCATGAAATATGATTCTTCTTACTTTGTTCCTTTGTTCCTTTTTGTCAAGATTGTTTTGGCTATTTGGAACCCCTTGCAATTCCTTATGAATCTGAGGAACAGCTTGTCCATTTCTGCAAAAAAGACTGTTGTAATTTTAGTAGGAATTGTATTGTGTCTGTAGATCACTTTTTGTAGTATTGACATTTTAATATTTAATCTTCCAACCTCGGAACATAGGACTTCTTCCCATTTATTTAGACCTCTTTTAATTCCTTTCAGTAATGTTTCATAGTTTTTAGAGTACAGGTATTTTACCTCCTTGATTAAATTTATTTTATTATTTTATGTGTCATTGTAATAGGAATGTCCTTTTCAGGTTGATCATTGCTGACATGTAGAAATACAACGGATTTTTGCCTGTTGATCTTGTACCCTGTGACTCTGCTGAATTTGTGTATTAGCTCTAGTAGTTTTCTTAGGGATTCTTTGAGATTCTCTACATATAGTGTCATGTCATCTGAGAGATGAGATAGCTTTACTTCTTCATTTCCAACTAAATGTCTTTTTAAAAAATTTCTTACCTAATTTTTCCACCTAGGACTTCCAGTACAATACTCTCCAGTGCCTTTAAATGCCACATTTTCCAAAGGATATTTTCTCCACAGGGTTTTCACGCTAGCACTTAAATTTCCCCCCCTTATCCCAGGTGGCAATAGGCTCCTCAGTTCACCATACTGTGCCTCAGTTGTGTCTGCTTCTCCTCCATCCTTAAGTGACCTCCAAGGTGGTGAAGCAGAGACAATCTCTTTCCTTTAGTCCTTTAGGTAGTCACACGGCTGATTCAAAAGGGCAAACACCACATCTTGCTAATAAAGTGTAGTCTGCTCAATCCAGAACCAGGGATCGAGATTCCAACTTGGAAACTCAGCTGCCACTTCAAGTTGGCTGTTGAACAGGAATAGAGATGATGCTCAAGCCAGTAACAAAAAGGTTCTGCAGGCCTTTGCCCAGCTGCCATGATCCCCTGAGTGTTCATGAGTACTCTGACAGGCTAGCACTGCCATTTTCTGCTTGTTCCCTCCCCCCCACCCCATGGAAAGACAGAAGCATAGCACTTTTTACCATCCCATCTTGGTTTCTGTTTATTAAAATAAAATCTTTGGTAGACAATTTAGGGAGCCTATGAAGGGACAACTGACTTGGTTAAAAAAAAAAAAAAGGTGGATTTTAAGAGTCATGGTATTAGATGAAGGTTATTTTAGACATATAGCTATAACAGAAAACAAATTAATATTAGGCATTGCTTGTCATGAGTTTATCATTACTCAAACATTTGTGGTGGAATATGTAGAAAAATCTTGATGTAGTCACTTTGATTTGTGAACTGTCTTCCACCAAACAATAAGAGCTATTCATGACCATGTCTAAATAATAGTAATGATGGTCTATTATTATTTTATATAGTAATATAAAAAGAAAACTCTCAAGCCACATGTCATTGCATGTGTAGTAAAGAATTAAGGTCTGGTGTTTGCTATGAGTCAGAATCAACTCGAAGGCACTGGCTTTTTTTCTTTGCACTTGGCTACTGAGATGCGATCTCTAAGCCTTTAGAATGCCTTGCCTGAAGTGAGTGTCTTTGTTTACCAGGGGTCCTTGAACCACACTAAATAACCTAACAATGTGATTTGTGGTAATTTGGGCCACACAGCGACAGCCTGACCTCTAGAGCAGCTGGAGACTTAATGTTAGCCATTCAGGCGGTGAATGAAGTGATCAAACCCCAGTAAACACTCCGGACTCTAATGCTCAGGTGAGCTTTTCTGGCTGGCAATACTCTGTGCATGTTGTCACACATTATTTGAAAAAGTTATGGCTGTTGATGACTCCACTGGAAGAGAACAATGGAAGCTTCACGCTAAGAAATTTCCTGGACTCTGCTCCATCCATCTCTCCCCTTGGCTAAATGGAATCTGGATCTTGTCACCATAATAAACTGTGAAAATGAATATCACAGTTGTCCGTGAGTTCTGTAAGTCTTCTAATGAATTATTGAACTGAGGGTGGTCTTGGGGACCACGAATTTGCAGTTGGTGTCAAAACTGAGAGTGTTTTAGTGATCTTACCTAACTCTGTATGGTGAAATATAGAGGCAATGGTGCTCTATTGCTGAACCTCTCCTGGCATCCCCTTCACCAATCAGCTCAAAGTTTGGAGGAAAGAAGACAATATTATGCCTTATGTATTTCACAAATTTCAAGGCTTTTGTCCCTTAATTTATAGGTGAAAGGCATCCAACCAAAAACTTTTAGTGCCTACAATGTCCTGGTGCTTGAATAACTCTCTAAATGCCTTTCCTTTTCGTGCACTGACTCTCTTTCAAAACCGCATCATGGACCCACACTTTTGAAGTAAATTTTTTCTGTTTTTTTGATCCCCAATAAACCATAGAAGTGAACTTATTTTCTAACGTGACTTTTCTACTCTCCTGTATTTCTAATGATTTATAATGATTCTTGTCTATAAACTCAATTGAATTGTTAAGTCTTCTAGTCTCACTCTTAGAATCTGTTCACTATTTCACAACTACTATGGGTCAGTTGAATGCCTTTGCATGGTCAATAAAACACAGGTAAACATATTTCTGGTATTCTCTGCTTTCAGCCAAGATCCATCCAACATCATCAATGATATCCTTGTTCCATGTCCTACTTGAATTTCTGGCAGTTCCCTTCTAATAGCATTACCCATAAAACCAAACCTACTGCCGTTGAGTCATAGCGACCCCATAGGACAGAGTAGAACTGACCCATAGAGTTTCCAAGGAGCACCTGGTGGATTTTAACCGCCTAAATTTTGGTTAGCAGCCATAGCTCTTAACCACTACACAACCAGGTTTTCCTCCAGTAGCATTAGTCTGCATAAATTTACAATCACCTGTTCCATGTTATTTTTCTCACTAAATGGTTAGCTTTCTAGTCAAAAGCAACATGTTTACCTTATTCAAATTGCCTAGAACATTGAAGGATACTCAATACATATTTGTTGAATGAGCAAATAACTGAGTGAACGAATGATGAAACTTTCATTAAGTCATAATTAACTTTCTCTTTTTGTGTGTCTCCTCACAAAAATAGGCCCTGATTGAAGTTGATTATTTAGGAGGTGAAGCCAGGAAGCACAGATGAAGGAGTGAGAAATGGAAATCAGGGAAATGAGAAAAGCCCACAGAATGGAAGTTAATGAGCAAGTCATCACAACAACAAATGGGGCTCTCAATCATGCTGGGGTTTCTTTGTTATAGATGATCCTCACATGTCAAGTGTCTTTCTCTGTGTGTGTGTGTGTGTGTGTATCTATTCTGGTCTTATAACTCGGAAGTGATCAGGTTTAGGACCCATACTACACTGGTATGACTTAAACTGGTCAGCCCAGTATATTAGATTGTGTTATAGAAGGTGATTACATTACAATTCACTACATTCAGAGGTATAGGGTTAAAATTTCAACACATCTTTTGTGGAGACACAGTTCAATCCAAGACATTCCATCTTTGATCTGCCAAAATTTGTATCCTTACCACGTGCAAAACACACTACTCTAACATAGGCCTCATCTTTCCAACCATAAGTAGATTTATCATGAAATTAATTTAAAGAACTTTAGTGTTCCTGAGCTGGACAAGCTCCTTTCGAAACTTTGTATTTTGTTTTGTAGTTAAAATTGTGCATTCTTGTTCTCAAAAAACAATCACCAGAGTTGTGAAGCTTCAAGCTCTACAGAAACTGGATTCATTCCAGCCACAAACCTCTAAATATTCAAGAGCCCATGACTTTAAATGGCTCTGTACACTGAAGACTCTCAAATATATACCGTCATTCTGGACCTTTCTACTAAGCTTCATACTCAAATATCAAACTGCCCATTCAACATCTCAAACTTAACACCTTCAAAACTTCACTTTTGATTTCACATCCAACCTTACTCCTCTAAAATTTTTCTCCATTATAGTCTTTAATTTCTCAGGTCAAAAACTTTGGAACCATCATTAATTAATGTTTTTGTTTTAAATACACCACCTTTAAACTATCAATCAAGTCTGTCACCTCTAACTTCAAACTACGTCTTGAATCTACCACTTCTTACACCCCTTCCTTGCTACCCTAGTTAGGACACCTTCAGTTAACAACTAGATTATTGAAATAATTTCCTAACTAACATCTTTTCCTATAGAGCCTATTCTAAAGCCAACAGGTAGATTTACCCTTTCAAATCATACATTAGATTGCTTCACACTTTGTTCTTGGCCTGCCAACACTTTCCAATCTTCCTTAAAACAAAATCCAAACGCTTTACAATAGTCTACATGGCTGGACATGCCCTGCTCACGAACTTCCCACTTCTCTAACCTTATCTCCTTTTCCAGGAAATCTCTTTCCCCAGAGAAATTCATCTCAAAACCTTGTTCTGTCCTGGCAGCCCTGGTGTCTGCTCTATTTCATATTGTCAAAGAGGGTCCCCCTGAAACTTTGTATAAAATTGGTTGTATATAAATACTCTCACCACCAACACTAAGAGAGTGTTCCCATCCTTACACAATTTTATTTTTTCCGTGGAAATTATTTTCACTTGCAATTATATATTTGTTTACTCCTTTTTTATTTCTCTACCATAATATGAATTCCACATGCACAAGTTCTGAATTTCAACCCTCTTACACAGTATGCTGCATGTACTATGCGTATGTGTGTGTGTATATATATATACACATATATATATGTATGTATATACATTGATGGAGTCCTGGTGGTGCAGTGTTAGAGTTTGGGTACTAACCAAAAGGTCAGCAGTTTGAATCCAACAGCCACTCCTTGGAAAAGCTATAGGGCTATAGGGCAGTTCTACTCTGTCCTATAGGGTTGCTATGAGTTGGAATCGACTCGACAGCAACAGGTGTTTTGGTATACACATACATATATATATTATATACACACACATACATATATAGAGTGTATACATATATACACACACATATATATACAATACAATTGATTAATTAATATATCAGGAATTAACTTTTTTAATTTAATTATCCCAAGACGAACTACACTTAGTTGTAAAAGATTTTAGAGTGACATTTGAGGGGCAATTAAAGAAAGACTTGCTAAGCCGTCTATCTAATTTCAGAAAGAGGAGGTAGGGTACTAATTTTCAAATATGCCTACATATTGAAATTTTAATGATAAGAAAACGGTCACTCTTCTCACTGATAATTTGCTATTCACAAAGTGGTTGACCTACGCTTTACGAGCAGGTATTGCCCTGCCATGGAACGAGGCATAGTTATTCAAGAAGAAAAAAAAAAAAAATGTGTCATTTTAGTATTGCAGAATTGCTCATTTTGTTAAGTAATAAATAAATAGATAATAAATCTGCTGCGGAGAACTGCTGTGGAATCACTCAGAAAAGCACTGATAAATCACGCCTGGTCCTAGGCTTCAAAAACTAGGGCTAGCAGAAGTCATAGAGAGCATGAATTGATGCATCATTTTAAAGTTTATTATTTTCTACAGTGGAGAGTTCCAAACTCCTGCTGATTGCTAATTGCTTAAACTTAGCCTATCTAATAAAAGTAAATATATCTCTAGAAATTTAATTTTTTTGATTAGTTAGCAGAAAAGAATTCTCAGTATGGACTCAGCTTTTTTTTTTTTTTTTTTAACGGAGCTCCATATTATAGTGGGTTTCCCTTACCTTTCTCACAGCCGGGTATACAACCCAATATACATTTCTACTTGTATCTTGTGATTAACATTTTTTTCTGGAGATGAAATCACATGTGCCATCCTAAAAAGAAATTCTGACGTCATCTGTAGCAAAATTCTGTTAGAAAATAGACTGTTTTTCATTTCTATACCATTTCCACATAGACTACCTTGGTTTTAAATTCCATTTGTAGATGGCATTTTTTTTTTTTTTTAATGTAGGATAATCAGAAGTTAGGTACCCCACAGAAGGTTCTCTGAAGTTTAGTTTGCTTCCCTTTTTACTGTGCCAAACAACTATTGTGAGGTTGGAATTACTTTGCTAGTTTTGTTTTCATTCAGAGATTCAGTGTGTTGCTTTCTAGAACACTTATGATGGTGTGAAATGGCTGTTTCTAACTTCCACATGGAAAGCTGAGTGTGATACCTGAATGCCAGTATTATTAAAATTAGTGTATTCATTTCCTAGGACTGCCACAACAAATTTACCACAAATGAATAGACTTAAAACAACAGAAATGTATTCTCTCAGAGTTACTGAGGCCAGAAATTTGAAATTAAGATGTCAGAAGAGTCAATTTCTGCTGGAGGCTCTGACGGAGAGTCTACTCCATGCCTGTCTCCTAGCCGCTGTTGACTTTCAGAAAGACTTGCCATTCCTTGGCTTGTGGATGAGTCGCTCCAATCTCTGCTTCTCTCTTCACATAGCCTTCTCCTATATGTCTCTGAATTTCTCCTCTTCTTATTAGAATGCTTGTTATTGGTTTTAGAACACACCTAGTTAATCCAGGATGATCTCACCTAGAGATTTTTCACTTAGTTACATCTGCAATGATCCTTTTTCTAAATAAGGCTACATTCATAGGTACTGGGGGTTAAGACATGGGCATACATTTTGAGGGGGTCACAATTCAACCCACTACAATGAGTATTAAGAGGCCTTGGTGGTGCAATGTTAAAGGGCTCAGTTACTAACCAAAAGGTTTGCAGTTCAAGCCCACCCAGTGGCACTGTGGAAGAAAAGACTTGGCAATCTTCTCTCATAAAGATTACAGCCTAGGAAACCCTATGGGGCAGTTCCACTCTGTCACATTGGGTTACTGTGAGTCAAAATTGACTCAACAACACTTAGTAACAACAAGGAGTATTAATGTATTGGCCCACAAATAATGTCAACATATTACTCTCTCTAATCAGATTGCCCATCAGTCCATGCTTATTGAGGAACAAAAGTAAAAACATAGTCAATTTAAAATTTTTTTCTCAAGGATTTTTCCTAACTCCCATTGCTTTCACGTTTTATAATCAGAATAACTACAAACACACTTATGCATATGAGACTTTTAAATAGACAAAAATATCATAATCATTCATATGGAATCTTATGTACAGGGAGTTTTCGACTTAGGATGTATTGAATTTATGACAAAACACACTTAAGACCACCTTTTTTTATTTTTTGGGGCTTACATAATGTGCATATAACTGGAGAAGCAGGAAGCACTGATGTCGTAGCTGCCAAAAAATTCAACGTGAGCTGGACAAGATGGTAAGAGATGAAGATTATTTGCTAGAGCAGATTTTCAATGTGGACAAAACAGGCTTGTTTGGAAAAGGATGCCAGAATGGACCAAAGAGGCAAAGTCGATGCCTGGTTTTGAGGCATTTAAAGACAGAAACATGCTGCTGCTTGGAGGAAAAGCTGCTGGAACTAAACTAAAAGCTTTCCTTGTTTACTCTTCTGAAAATCCTCGAGCATGCAAAAACTTGAACAAAAATGAGCTGCCAGTCTACTACAGGAGTAAGTCCAAGGCCTCGATGATGAGGGTGTTATTTGAAGACTGGTTTTTAAGTTGTTTCATCCCAGAAGCGTACTCCTATTGCTTTGAAAAGAGCAATTCTTTCAAGATTCTGCTGCTACCTGATAATGTCCAGGGGCATTCTCCTCACATTGATGATCTAAATCAAGATGTGAAACTGGGGTATCTACTTCCAATAGGACAGCAGTCAGTCAGCCTATGGATCATGATGCAATCCCCACTTCCAAGGTGTATTACCTACCAACTACGTTTGCTCAGGCAAAAACTGCAGCAGATGGAGGTATGGTAGCATTTCTGTCAATTTCTGGAAGAATTAGAATATCCTTCCGTGTATCTGGAACATTGCATTTTCCTGGGAGGAAGTTACAGGAACACGCATGTAGAGGATGTGAAAAAATCACTGAGTTACATGAACACACTCCAAGCATTTGATCAGCATAATATGATGGAAGAGATCAATGGAAAAATCATCCATATAGCAAGAAGCCTGAATTTAGAACTTGATATAGCCAATGTGAAATAGCTCATAGATCACACAGAAGAGAAATTGACAGATGGACTTAGTGGATTTTGAAGAGGAAAGAAATGCTGAAGAAGAGAGAAACAATAAGAAAGAAGAAGGAGAGAAGTTGTCAAATATTTTACAGTGAAAGGATTAGCTGAAGTTTTTTTTTAAACTAAATCAGGGGCTTCTGTTGCTTGAAAACATGGACCCAAATGCTAATGACTTTGCTAAAGTTGATAGGCAGGTTTCAGAAGCAGAGAGATGTTACCTCAAAATATATGAAGAAAAAAATAAACAATCTTCACTAATTTTCTGACTAGAAATGCTGGCTGTCCCTATTACCAGGAATAATCCAGAGATAGAGAACTTTCCACAAATAGATTTAGTACCACAACTGACAAAATGCCAATGTTGTCCAACTCTTCTTCATCGTTGGAGTAAATTTTTATGATTTGTGTATTTTGTGTGTGTGTGTATTAAAACATATCTGTAAGTTTATATGCAATGTTTCCATCCCCCAAAGACAAATAAAGATGGGATTTATAAAGATACTGATAATAAAAGGCAATAATAATGAAAACAAAACAAAAAAAGAGGTATTCAACTTAGAACCCACTTATAATGGAGTCAATGGAACAGAACCTCACAGTAAGTCAGGGACTACCTGTATTTTGTTCCACATCCTCCCTCATTTGTGTACAGTTCACTAAATCTTGTAGAGCATTTCAGAACTCTAAACAAACTCAGTAGCTCAGGTTTATGTAAGTAATAAATATTGGGTTTTAATCATCCAGGCTGCTCAGTTTACTAAGCACATTATCCACTTTTATTTACTGATTTTTAGTTTAACTTTTTCATTTTTTGTACATTTTCGACAACTGTATTCAGAGAAACCCTATTGTCAGTGTTCATATTGTATTACACTAGGGTCCGAAAACCAAACACCAAACCCATTGCTGTCTAGTCGATTCTAACTCATAGCTACCCTATAGGACAGAGAAGAGTTTCCAAGGAGGGCCTGGTGGATTTGAACTGCCACCAACCTTTTTGTTAGCAACAGTAGCCCTTAACCATCACGCCACCAGCGTTTCCACTAGGGTCCTAAAACCCAAAAACCCAGTGCCGTCGAGTTGATTCTGACTCATAGCGACCCTACAGGACAGAGTACAACTAGCCCCATAGAGTTTCCAAGGAGCGCCTGGCGGATTCGAACTGTGGACCCTTTGGTTAGCAGCCATAGCACTAAACCAGTATGCCACCAGGGTTTCCTACTAGGGTCCTAAACTGGGGGGTCTTAGGAGACTGCAAATAAGATTCTTGTAAAAATGGCAATTAACTGTAAAATTAAATAAAAATTACTAAATAGTTTTTGGTTCTAACTGTGCTTTTAAATGTTACATTGGTAGGTAAATATCCCAGCATAGGCTGCATATAAGAAAAAGTTACTATTTGGTTTTGGATTTTAAAAATCCATACCTATTTTTCCTTTTTTCTGATTTCTACTTTTCAGCACTGTCACCATAATACAGGCAGGAAAAGTATTAAATTCACTGTAGGAAACGAGCCTTCATTTTGTACTTTTAAATAATGGGCTTATAACTATGCAGGACAAACCCTCCCTGACATCGACAACTTTAAAGCATCTCTCTCTCTCCATCTTCAGCTGAAGGAAGTAAAAGCCATTGTTACTGATGTATGTGAAATTCTGGGAAAGAAGCAGAGCTGGGGAAAACATGTATTCTCCCTAATCCCAGTTAGGGGACCAATTTGCAGTTTACCAATTTCCATACAGATGGTTGTATTCATTCCTCTGCTTTGATTGTTCGCCCAGTTGCAAAACCACACACGCATGCCCTCACATGTGTTCACAATACACACACACACTCACACACACACTGCTTGGATGTAACCTACAATGATGCCTGAGTATCACTGGAATGAAGAGTGAAGGGGTGTTTGGATGTCATTATATTTGTTAGTGGGCTATGTAAGAGGACTATGTTAGCTGTAACTCCCCCTTCTAATTAGCCAGACATTACAGTGAATATGTCACCATGTAGCGGCATGAGGGCACAAAATTAGAGAGAAGAATATTATTGGTGATTTAAAGGTAATCCACTCCAAAATAAGCAGTGATCTATTTTTGTCTGTTTTAGAAGATGCTCTAATAAGACTGTAAAGAATTATTATTATTATTATTTTGCCTTAAGGGAGTCTAGAAAATTTAGAGGATCAATCAAGCAGTGAGTTAGACTTAGGAAAAAGCCATTGGGTATGCAAGATTGCAAAGATCCCAAACAGAATTCTCTTGGAATAGTCAGTTTGAGATGAAACTGGAGGAATAAATGCAGGGGTCTCCAATGACATTTTAATGGGCACTTCAAAACACATAAGATACTTGCTCAAACTAAAAATGAATTTGAGGATAATTGCCAAAGTAGATGAAAAGGATGGAGCGAGATCTAGAAATCACACCTTATGATGAAAACTGTTTACCTCGATGAAAATAACTTTATGATGCTGGAGAATGAACATTCTCAAATATTTAGAAGGCGATCTTTCAAGAGTAGGTTTATTCTTTGTCTCAAGGAATAGAATTAGGATAAATGGGTAGAAGGCACAGAAATAATTTCGTGGAAAAAAAAAATTCTAATGCTGTGTGTAAAGAAAAGAACCAAGTAATGAGTTTTAATTACTGGATGCTCTAAAACAAAAGTTTAATAACTCTCTAAACAAACAAACAAAAAATCTCCAGGCTGTAATTACATTCATTGGGAGGTGAATAGAAGATTTCAAGAGCTCTTCTAACTCTCTAATCTATAAAATCTATATTCGCTTGTCAATTATTTTGTTTGTATAAACCTTTGCTCACTAATTTTCACTACAAAATCAATCTGTCAAAACTATTCATTTGCCATTTCGCATTCTCTGTAGTTAAAAAAAAATTATAAGCTCTCAGAAATTTTTCAGTAGTTATTTGTGTCCAAAATGTGAAGGGATACAAGAAATTTTGTTCTCATCATATATCATTTGAATTACAAAAACTAGAAAAGTAGAGATGCCTTGAAACTCTGGGGCAGGAGGATGGGTATAGTTGCAGACATGGAATGACTGAAGTCTGACATGTACTACATAAAGTAAACTTCAAGAAAAGGTTCATTAAAAGTACTTTGAAAAAGAAGTAGACAGAAATTCTTTACTGTAAAAACTTTACTTGAGGTATCTCAAATTCAAATTCTCCCAGAAATTGGGTGTGTATGTCTTTGAAAATATGCATATATTATATGAATTTGTTTAATATTTAATTATAGGGAATTCAGAATCATTTGGATGATACTACAGTCATTTTAAGATCATTTTCTTTTCTAATATAAAAGCATTACATGATATTAATATAAGCCATTAGTGGTAGATTTTAATGAGAAACAAGCTGAAGCTGTAACACTCTAGAAAATACTTTCCTTCATTCTATAGCCTTTGTTCAACTAGCTAACTCCAACTGGTAGATTACTAACTTGATGATGGTGGATGGTGCAAATGTTTGCACTCCACTGCTAACCTAAAGGCTGGTGGTCCAAACTCAGCCAGTGGTATCACAGAAAAAAGGGGCTGGTGCCCTGTTTCCATTAAGATTATAGCCGCGAAAACCCCCTGGAGCAGCTCTACTCTGTAACACGTGGGTCCCCATGAGTCGGGATAGACTCCAGGGCAACTAGCGACAACAGCGACAACTGATTTGATGAATCGGTTTTGCAAAATGAGCAAATTCCAAAAACCTAAGTTAAATGAAATGTTTCTCTAAACTAATTAAGAAATTTGGGGGAAAACTGCCATCAGTTTGGTACCAAAAAACAAAAAAGAGAAAATGCGATCGCGTGATCCTTATGAGTTCCATCCGATATAAAAAGTTAAACAACCTTTTCTGTGTCACTTATTCAGAAGAAAAGGGCCTGTGTTGGATATATTTTGATGGTCTGAATCCAGGGTCATCGCGTATTACGGAAGGGCAGCGTTTCATCATAAACTTAGCTCTCAACAGTCCTGTAGACTTTTAGGACCTGTCCGATCACGGGGAAGACATGGCATTCAAAATCTGCTGGAAAATCCTCTCCCAAGTCTCTGAACCCCCATTCTCTCAAAACCGGAGACAGGCCCGCAAGTAAAGAACTGCATGCTTCCTCATTTTAAACTCCAGTTGCGCTCTTCATCATGGTTTGCAGTCGGGGTCAGAGAGTCTTTGCCTAATGAAGTCACTTGAACACCTTTTTTCGGTGCAGTAAAAAAAAAGAAAAAGAAAGAATACGTATTTTCCATGCTTTAAAAATGAACACAGCTTATCACCCCTGAAAGGTTTGCACATGCAGATTAATTGATATAAAATTTTGCTATAAATCTACCTATGCAACCGCTCTGAGGAAATACAATTAAATGAATCAGGCAAATAGATACAGTTTAGGTAATAAAAACAATGCTAAGAAATTATCAGGATAACTCTAGCTTTGTCAGAGCCGTATTTAATGGGGTAGCATTAATGGTTTTATGCTTTTAAGCAAGGGCTAATGTGCAATTTTATTTCTTAAAATTACCTAGAGACATGTTGTTTCTGGACTATTAATTTTTTTTTTTTTTCAGTATTTAGATCACAACTCCTAAAGGCTTAGCTATATTTTGACAGGTACTGACAAAAAGTGCCATGGAATTGTGACTCGATTGTCACCTTCAGAGTGTTCAAGCTGAAAAACTCAGGATGAGTGCTAGGTACTAATTAGAACCGTTATATCGGGAAAGCAAATACAATGGTGTCTAACATTAAACAAAGCACAGTTCTCATCAAAAATGGTTTCTTTTGTGTGTGGGTTAGTCTATAAAACCATTTTGCATGCTAATGAAGCACAAACAATTATTGCCAGAGTAACTAGTTTCATGCAATTACAAAAATCACATAAAAGCCCTATTGTTTGTTGTCTTATGATTTTTTAATGCTAATTTTGCACTTGATAATTTCGGATTTCATTTGTACCACAGTGCACAATTAGGTTTTTATATCTGCGAAGGTGAAGGCTAGTAATGGGAAAAATAACTCCTCATGTAAAAAGGAAAAGAAATAGTCATTTCCAGAATGAACAGATCCGACAGTCTGAAAAGATGGAGAAAGGCGATGAGGAAAATTTCCATCAAGTGAAAAGGCAACATTTATGTAGCTGAAAGGAAACGATAGCCTAGACTATTTCCTACAGATATGAGAGAGAGAGAGAGAATAGATAAATAGATAGATACTGGTGAGAAAAGAACACAAAAACAATAGGAAACAAGGTATGAGAAGGAAATTAGAATTGAGGCCTAAAACTAGTGAGGTACAGTAGTATGAATTTACAAGTAAAAGCCCACGGAGCCAACTGTGTGACAAAATTATTTACGCAAAGATTTATTTAGGCTACTTGCACATACAGCCAGGTAGAGTACTCATTAGACTTTTAGCAAAATCTTTGAATGATTATTTAATTGAGGAAGAACTCTTTGTATTAATATCAGGTGGAGGTGACAGCTTTGCCTCTTGCTAACATCAGGCACCAGACATCTTCTCTCTCATAGTTCACCTTTTGGAAACCGTTTAATCTTTTACTTCAATAATGCAGATGTTTAAGTCATTAAACAGTTCCCCCCCTCCCTTGGGGGAGAACATATTAAGTATGTTGTATTTAATTTTTTTTGTTAAATTTTAAAATACATCACAAACCATTCAGAACGACTTTGATTCTTATTTACCTTCTGTAACGTTTAGGAGAATTCTGGATTTTCTAGTTCCTGTTACTTCCTAGACAAAAAACATAGATCAGGTACAAGCTGAGACTGAACGCTACCTTAGGTGCTGTTGCATACAGCACCTTAGATGCTGTTGCGTAGAGCACGATGTTGGACAGGTCAGAATTCATTTTTCTGTGGCGACTTTTTTTCTCCTTTTCTTATTTACCGCAATTTAAAAGCATACAAAAATTTTAAAGCTATCTTTCATAAAATTATTTAAATATTAAAAATATACTTAAAATGAGTTTATTTGTGTTAGGATAATAGCTTCAACCCCAATTTTTTCAACATAAGTGTCATAGCTTACGTTCACATTTTCCCTCTCTTTCTTTTCTACCATTAGAAATTTCCGATGGTGCATTTCCCTCTCACTTATTTCACAGCTACTTTATATCCTTGTTTGTCATTCACTACGACTTATTCCTGTATACAGAAAAAGGCACCTTATCATCATGGAGGAAACCCTGGTGGCATAGTGGTTAAGTGCTAGGGCTGCTAACCAAGAGTTCAGCAGTTGGAATCCGCCAGGTGCTCCTTGGAAACTCTATGAGGCAGTTCTACTCTGTTCTATAGGGTCACTATGAGTCGGAATCGACTCGACGGCAGTGGGTTTTTATCATCATGGAGGTATCGTTAGCATAGTCTTGCAATTATGTAGCACTTTAGAAATGTTACAAATTTTAGGCGAATAATTGTTTCACAGTTATCACAGCATGAAAGTGACACTGTAACTTCCTATCCCTCTTACCATTCTCCTCCAACCCTATTCACTTAACCATGTCTTCTTTTTTATAGGCATTGGTAAATGTATACCTCCCCCTCCCCAAAGGAAAAAAAAAAATACTAAGAACAAAAAAGAGAGAGGAAGGAAGAAAAAAAGGAATGACAGAATAGAGGAAAGGAGGGAGGGAGGAAAGGAGCAAAGAGGAAAAGGGGAAGGGAATCTGAAGCACTGTCTAATAAGTCATATTTTTACTACCTAAGGCAAAGAACCCCCCCCCAGTGTTTTCCTGTTAGCCGTTGTTAGCACTGTTGCACCACTTTTTTGCAAATATGGTAATACACATTCCTTAATTCGAAAGTCTGTAATCAAATATTTACTGAATTAATCATGTACATTTTCAATGGAAAGTCTTTTTAAATTCTCTAGCCAAATAATTAAATCTGTTTTATGCAAACATGTTAGAGGCAAAAATAAGTATATGTGTGCATAATTTCATACATAATAAAAATACAACTACTAGTTTGTTTTGAATGTGAAAAATCATTTTTATGGCATGTAAGAAAAACTGGTGTCTACCTATAATGTATAACTTCTAGTTTATGTTCATTTGTTATTTATCTTTTTGTGGTGTTAGAAAAATTTGTTTTAAAAATTTACATGACATCCATTCACCTGCTGGTCCAAGTCTATATCCCAAGACTTCATTACTAGATCTAAAAAAACCTTATTTATAAGATTTTTTTAACCTTATACAGTATAAAATAACTATTCAGCAGTGTTACTAACAATCCTAAAATATAACTGAGTAAGGGGAGCGAAAAGTTTGGGAAATCGATAGACATTTTGGAGAATGCGTACGTTAATGGGCATTCTATATCTCACACATGCAATAATCATTCTTAAAGTGAATTAGAAGTAGATCAACTATTGTATTAAGCAAATCAAGATCATGTTTCTTGTCAATTTAAAGTAGACCACGCATTTTTTTTAATATATAAAATTTTCTAACCCTCTAGAGAAAAATAGGCCATTACAGGAATCCACTGGTAGAATTCCTATTTATGATTCCCAAATATAAAGTGATTTCTCAGTCTCAAATGAAAGAAACGAAGACTGTGAAATCAAATAGATCTGAAAGTAGAGAGGCTGCTTAATAAAAAGAATGCCCTCCCCTTTTTCCATCCAGATTTAGCCTTGTGCTCTAAACTTGGTTGTTTAATAAAGTCTAAGAAAGCCACATTCAGCCTTGCCAGGAAAAC
The DNA here is from genome assembly GCF_030014295.1 of Loxodonta africana. NCBI lineage: Eukaryota > Metazoa > Chordata > Mammalia > Proboscidea > Elephantidae > Loxodonta > Loxodonta africana. Next base: position 29,025,454 of record NC_087355.1, read on the forward strand.
TGGAGCAAGCGCTGCTTCAGCATCTCCCTCTCTGTGATTAACCCTTACCTTCCACTACTGCCTAGCCTTGCTGACTGGGGGATCAGGGAGCTTCTTTCAGACATTACTTATGCTCTGCATAAGCTATCACCTCTACTTCCTTCCCTTTGTTTCCTCCGCCAATTTCTTCTTTCTGAACTGCACACAGAGATACACACACACACACACACACACACACACACACACACTGTGGTACCCTCAGTCCTTACCGGCTTGGACCCTGGAAAGGAAACTCCCTATTCCTCAGCAATGACTGACTGTTATCTCTGTGCATCTATTCCACAGCTGGGATGACTGGCCCTACTGTTTTATTTATGATGCACTCAGCTGCTGTAAGAAGGTGAACAGTAACTGCTATTCCATTGCATAAAAACGCCTTTTTAACCCTCTGTTATAAACATTCAAAAGTCTCTCTTTTTACCCTTTTAGAAAAAGCCCAGCAGGCGGTAGATAGGGGTCACTGGGAGTCTCAATTCATCTACATTTATAGTGGGTGTTGCAAGCTCTATTAGCAGAAAATGTATGACAGTGAGTCGTAAGTTTAATGTTTAACTTAAAATCTCTGCCTCTCTAGCTACTGCCAGAAGCCGTGCCCATGATTGGTGGCATGTAGAAACTCACGTGCAAAAGCTTCCCCTTTGACAGAAATGATCAGTTGGAAAACTGCTGTGACGGTAATATATTTGAGTATCATCCCAGAAAACCCTCCTTATCAGAAAAAAAAAAAAAAAATTTTCAGAAGCCGGTACTAGGAGTATGCAATGCTTTTTACCAATATAGATATGGACATGGGCTACAGTATCATATGGTAGTCAAACATGTATGTATATTTTCCTGCAGCACCAGAAACTCTTTGCCATTGAGTTGATTCTGACTCATAGCAACCTGTAGGACAGCGTAGAATTGCCCCATAAGGTTTCCAAGGCACTAATCTTTATGGAAGCAGACCGCTACATCTTTCTCCTGCAGAGCAGCTAGTGGGTTTGAACCGCCGACCTTTCAGTTAGCAGCCAAGCACTTAACCACTGTACCACCAAGGCCACTGTGGAAGTTATTTTGAACTGGGACAATAATTCCCCTCTCATTATATCAGCAATAATACCCAAGAACTAGTTTCAGTATCAATGCACCAATTTGGCATCCTGAAAGAGCTTGCAAGGTGCTGCATGCTGACCGACTTCATCCTGTAATTATAATGGCTTCCTTACTGGGCCCATTTCTTCTTTGGACACTGCCATCTTGTGAGTACTAAATACATCATCAGTGAGCCTCATTCTCATGTATTACACTAATACATCATTGGAATGACAACTGCTTCTGATGATCTATTAATGTAATACATCAGAGTAAGGTGTTTGAATGGGGCATTACTCAGAAACTAGTGCCGTCTACAGAAAGCCATGTCCAAAATCCAATTCCATTTAATTACACAGAATTCAGAGCATGCTAGCAGCAGACTGATACTTACTACCAAAACTTTAGCATCATCAAGAGAAACGATTTGCATTCTCATTAAATTATTGACAAAAAACTTTTCCTTTCCTGGAAATGGATCTGTCTGGTAAGTCAGTGATTCAGACTCCATGAGATCACCAATCCCTAAGACGCATGAGAATTATGTCACAATGGCCCATGAATAAAACAAATACCCTTTTCCACATTCTTACTACTTCACATTCTATAGTCGTTAAAAAGAACATCAGATTTTCTCATCTGAAACACAATTTCTCTGCTAAACACCTACACTGCAGTGAATACTTTTTGTAGTCACTAGACACCGTCTAAACATTTGTACTTCTGCCCACATTATATACAGAAAAAAAGACAAGAAAAAAGCAGCCGAATTTGCTTTAGAGCCATTTCTGCTGCACTCTATCTATGTGTCTTTTATCATAAAGCTATCATAAAACACACCCAAACCCTCTGCTCTTCATTTTTGGATAAAACACCTCTTTTTGTGTTTGTATAGCTTTCTGTGAAATTCAAATTGTGTAATCTATTGTTCTTTGGTTTGTGTTCTGAATACAGTTGTGGAATGTATTTATAATAAAATTTCAAAAGTTGTATCCAACCTTCATTAATATGAAATTTTTTAGAAATTCAATTTGCACCTGTATTTTTGTTGTTGTTTTTCAAGCTGGGATGCTTTGAGTGTTTTCTACTATGTTTCATAACATTAGTCCCATGTAATCTAAGTGAAACAGTTATCAAAATTGTGCAATATTAAACTCTGAATTTGGGGTCATTGTACTCTATTAAAGACCAAACAATAAAGCAATATCACAGGATGGTGTCACGCTTTATGATACAATTGAAGTCAGATTGTATAACAGCCTTGTAACTTTGTAAAAGATTTCTCCAATAGACTATTTTGTTTAAAAAGCACTTATCTATTGTTAATGTCTTTGGAGAATTCATCTTGGGGTTTATACTGAAGATAAATGCCGGCATGTGAAGGTTTATGAAAAATGTTTCAGCAAGTGACATGCAGCCTGATATGAGTTACCACACTCCGCTTCACATGTGGGGCAATCCACTACTTGCCTTGCATTCGTTATATTTTCTTGCCCTGTATTTTTCTTCCTGTTATTGAGACCCTTTGATATTATATACCCCTAAATACCAACATGCCAACAGTAAATCTGAAAAGAATGATATATTTAATGTAAATATATATTCACCCTGTAAAAAGAGTCATCTCAGTATCAATTGCACGTCCCAAACATGCATTGAATTTCAGCTGTGGACAAGAATAACACCACGTAGTCACTAAATACTACTTGATAGGGTGGAAAAAAATACACTTTACAGAGATGTTACTGATTTTTTGGGCAAGAGTGTGTATGTGTATTTGTGTGTGCGTGTCTCACAAAAGTAACAAGAATAATGGTAAATAATGCATGTTTCCTAGATATATGGATTAACTGTTCTAGTCTGAATCTATGATAAAGCTCTCTGTCACTTAAAAATGAATATAGATGATTTTTAAAGATGCCATTCTTCTGTTGGACTCTATAATTCCTCAAAATTTACCGTTGTGTTTCCCTTTTCTTTTTCTCTCCTTATATCTTAATTTCTTTACTAAGAATTTTCTTAGTCTCAAGATATAGTTGACATATATTCCTTAAAATAGTACCCACAATTAATTTAGTTTTTTCATCTCTTGTTGGTTAAAGAATTACCTTGAAATTTGGATGTATATAGCTTGTGAACCATACACTATTATGGAAAACTGTAATCATGGTTTGTTCAGTAACAGTTTTTTTTTCCTCCCTTTTTGTCCTTTAAACAGTTCTCTACAGTACTTAATAATGTTTTGACACTCCTTCAACATTTAGGTTCACCATTTTACAACTACTGTCCTCTACCTGGTTAGGTATACATAAAAGCTGCATATTCCAGCTTGTTGGCTACACCGCATTAATATAGGGAAGGTGGCTTCACTGCTCCTAAGGCGATGGTAGATGCAAGTTCTACCATCTACAGAGACAGAGATACCGCTCTGCCGTGTCAGAATGCCACGAGGGAAAGGGGAGATGGCTGGGCTCCATCACTCTGGATGCACTCAGGGGCTGAATGAATTTGAAATATGACCAATTCTGAATGGAAAAGTGGTCAGAAAGCCAACAGCAATTACTTCAGCTTGCAAAATGCTTAAACGATTTACTTCACAGGACAAATGCAGAGTCTCTGTGTGCCGAGAAACTCTTAAAACACTATTTGGACAAAATTTGGTGAGGCTATTTTCACAAGCTATTGGAAGAGGGGAAGAGAAGTTATATGAGATGCCAGCAGCATTTAGGCAGGCATTTCTGAAACCCAAATCCCTATCCTATGTAATCTTTGTTTCAGAAAGTCTCACTCGTTAATGTTTTCCACCACCTTGGGAAGAAAGCTGAGGTAAGTAGCTTAATTTATAGATTGATGGGACAAACATATTTAAAAATTCTTACTATGTTATCATGAATCATGCAGGCCTATTAAACTAATTGCTAAGTAAATGTAGGCAGCATTACAGTAGAATTCAGTAAAATTTATCATCAATCTGAAGAGATCTTTGGTGGTCTCATGCTGCCCCCCACAGATATGTCTCAGAACATTCATTATGCCATAATTACAAAGTCTCTTTGAAGAGGCTAAAAATCCCTAGACTCCTCTCATCAATTATTTTCACCTGTTAATTCATTTTGTGTGAGGTAATAACCTCAGCATAATAACAAATGTGCAAGTACTCCGATTTTGCAATTAAAAGCAGCAGGGCTTCTATTTTGATCATACAGACTGTGACATCCATCATAGAAAACAATTTGGGCCTAGCAGGATGACAGATGCCACACTGATGGCTCTACTAACTAACTGCCTGTCCTAGGAAAAAAAAAAAAAAATGGTCGGGCTTCAGAGCCGGCAGCTGCAAGCTATCTGATAGCTTCTGACCAGTCAGCAGGAGAAAGCCTGCAGTGACTAAATTACTGAAAGGTAATTTTACTTCACAAAATGAGGATTTCTGAGCCATAAACGTATGCATTCCAGTGGCTGCTGTAATTTAGAAACAAATAGCCCCTTTCATTTGAAAATGACTGGAATCACTGCCAGTGTGCAGGACGTTTTGTATCTCAGCCTTTTACATGAAAAATACAGTGTAATACTCATTATTTCTGCCCCCTTTCACATCTTATTAGACACAGAAGGCAAGGTGGTTATCTCTGCTTTCTCAGGCTAAATCTACACAAGGAGATTTTTTTTTTTCCTCAACCTCTGGACAGGTGCCTAAAGAATAGACGAATGCTCATTTTTTGTCTTTCAGTTTGTATCAAGCCTGAGTGAGCCCTGTCTCAGAACTGATCCCCTACTCCAGCCTATCTTCAATACCCACATCTACCTCTGATCACACTACACAGATGAAGCAATGCCTAGACCCAGGAAGCTGATAACCTTCCCATCCTGGCTTCAAAGAAGAGAATTAGATGCTAATGGATGTAAATAAAAAGTTTCTACCCTTATTTTAAAAATCGTAATCTTAAAAGAGTAGTTCATAAAACATGATGTGCTTTCTCTTTTCTCTTAAAAATAAAGGTATTTGGGACCTTGCTCCAGCCTTCTTTGAAATAACTATCTATTGTTTTTTTTTGAAACATAGGCTATTACACTATAGCCAATCCTCAAAAGAAAATCATAGAAATATGGGACTAACTTCTAGCTAATTGAAAACATTAATATCATCCTTATTACCTTCAATGGGAAAAGACTGCAAAAGGAATTGAGAAGCTTTGCGCTTCATTGTTTCTCTTGCAAAACTCAATTCAGTGAATAGATTATGGATCATGGGCCACGGAGTATAATAACGTCAGTTATGAGATGCAAACAACAAACAATATTAATGAAAATTGCTATGTTTTGAGGATTATGTGCTCAGATTCCTTCTGGGTGCAGCAGTACGAGAAACGATAAGGGCAAAACAAAAGGCTAAGTCCAGTCTGAACTTTCTCAGCCTGAGTGTACCTTAAGACAAGAAGATAGTCCTCTTTATGATTTTAACAGTCTGTAATGTTTACATTTCACACATCGCTCCCACATTCCCTGCAGACAAACAAAGAAGAACTCGCTGTTTCTTGGGAAAATCTACTATTCTTCAGTCCATTGTATCAGACTCATAAACCCTGTCAGCAAGAAGGATGAACAGACAGAAGCAGGGCGGTGCTGCTGGAGAAGCACAAAGCAGAGAGGAAAGTGCTGCTTTTGTTCAACTCTCCCAGCTAGATTCTTCCTAAACCTCATGAAGGTCGTCCAGGATTGACCATGGGTCTCCTTTGCCTGTTAGCAGGGCAATTCCTTCACGTTCACTAGTAAGGAATCCTTTAAACTTGTGCAAAATACCTCTGTGTGAGGGTAAAATCTGGGAGCAGCCTGGCAAGTTGTAATACATCAGCTCTTTTCATAGGGTACCACACTGAAAAACCAAATGAAAGAGACACATTAGAACAACTAAATTGCAATTACCCATTCGAGATCTTCTTTAATAGGATGCCAGGAGGACTTGCCCTTTATACGCGTGCTCTGACTGTAACTAATGCTCAGTTGCCATCAACAAATTATGACTTGTGACACTTTTGCTGCTGCAGTATTAAGCCCAAAGTCCAATGGAGAAAATATATGGTTTTTATTACAAAATTGTTCTTGTTTACAATTCTAATATCCTCTTCATTATCTACTTTTCCAGACATTTTAGGCAGTTCTGAAGACCTGGGGCAGCACTAGTCCTGTCATAAAGAGAAATTAATGTTGTTAAAGTTGGCCTAGCTGCCCTCTGGGACAGCTGAAAATGTGGAAATATAAGCTTCTGTTTTTAAAATGAAAATGATTAAAGGCACAGACACCTTGCCCTTGGAACAGCCACTAAAACTTTTAATAAAATACTTGGGGACACACACACAAAAGCTTCTTTTCTTCTTTTCTTTTCCTCTCTATTAATCATCATTCTCTCTCTCTCTTTCTCTCTAAGTCCAACTTTGTTCTTTAAGAAGCAGCTGGCTTTGAGTACTAATAAGTGTGATAATGACCTCATCATTAAAAAGAATAAATTTGGTTCAGCAGTAGCTCACTCAATAATGACAGGATGACAGAGAAATCAGTAGAGCCTTCTCTAAATAGTCGGTAAGCTAATTAGGAGCACTGTAACAGGTATTCCTTACAAGAACTGACAGGCTTAATCCAGCTTCTTGAAATGAGAATGACCTAGCAGTCATCACAGTTGGAGGTGTGCACCCCAGCCTGCACCTTCAAGATTTCAAGAAGGGTATCATCATGGGGAAACAGGAAAGAAAGAGCGAGCTAGTAGAAGTCACTTGGAATCTTTTTATAGAGAGCCTCCCGAAAGTATCTTGAACAAAATGGCTCATGTATCAGGAGAAAAATGGCAGGAAATACCTCAAAGGAAGAGAGCATAACCTTTGCCTCACAAAGGCCATAGAATAGCAGTCAAGATTTCACCTCTCCGGTCCTCCCAACCTTAGTCATTTCATCCTGGTTAAGTGAATGCCATTCTTACTGAGTTCAAAAGTGAAGTAGCATCCCTACAATCCAAATGTTTTAATTTTATTTTAAGAAGTTTTCTATTTCCACCAATGTATTCCTTCCTTCCTCCCTCCCTCTCTCCCTCCCTCCCTCCCTCCCTCCCTCCCTCCCTTCCTTCCTTCCTTCCTTCCTTCCTTCCTTCCTTCCTTCCTTCCTTCCTTCCTTCCTTCCTCCCTCCCTCCCTCCCTCCCTCTCTGTCTTTTTCTCCCTCTGTCCCTTCTTTCTTTCTTTTCTATTTCTTATTAATCTGTCCTACTTGCCAGCATTTAGTTCAGACATACATTTGAAATTCTAGATAAATGTGAGGAGTAAAAATTTTTCTATCATATTCTTCTGTTTCCCTGGGTGGTGCAAACAATTAAGTGCTTGACTACTAGCCTCAATGTTGGCTGTTTGAACCCACCCAGAGGCCTGGCTATCTCCCTTCGAGAGGCTACAACCATGAAAAACCTATGGAAGCACAGTTCTACTCTATACACATGAGGTTGCCGTGAGTTGGAATTGACTGGACAGCAATTGACAAAACATGTTCTTAAGTTGTGTTCACTGTTGCACCATTTGCTTGGTTGATTATGCACTAAAGTTAATGTAGCTTCTTCAGAAATATAAAATTACTGAGGATATTCAAAGGTCACTGTGGCCCATAATCTACCTGCCCACTGCTCTTGTTCAAATAATTTCATCAATCTCTGCTTTGTAAACCTATTTATGCAGAGTCATTCCATGCCCATATATATATATATATATATATATATATTTTATTAGAATATTACAGAAGACATATGCTTGGTAAAGTAGAGGGTCAGCAACAAAGAGGAAGACCCTCAACAAGCTGGATTGACACAACAGCTGCAACAATGGGCTCAAACATAGCAACAATTGTGAGGATGATGAAGAACTAAACTGTGTTTTATTCTGTTGTACATAGGGTCGCTATGAGTCACAACTGATTCGACAGCACCTAACAACAACAACAACATAGAAGACATATGAAACCAAAAATCAAGGCCATTCCAACAGCATGGGGAGACTGTGTCCCAACTTTCTTCACTAAGCAGCCCCAGGATGCAAACAAAACCTATATTGCCAAGGCTCTCTCAGCTTTCTTCAGTCTGTGCCCATTTCCTCTCATGAGTTTAGGTTTTATTTTTCTCTTTTAATTTCTTGTTCTCGGAGAAAATGTTTGCTCTTACATAGTAATTCGAGGGGTGTCAACTGGGACAAACAGTTGCAGTAGCCACTAGCACCTTCCTTTGTTAGGGACTGACAAAAATTGTTTTGAAATTCCACAGGTAGATGTCCTGTCCTTAGGGCTTTAAAGGTTTTTGAACCTTCAGGAGTCACCTAATTAAATTTTAATACCCTTAGTATAAACACCTTAACTGAACCAGCTAATACCTTGTTGGAGATTAGTTGGCAAGTGGCTTAAAAAAAAAAAAAAATTAGCTTTGGGATAGTCGTAGCAACATTAGTATTACTGAGAAACTGCTCTATACCAGTTGCTGTTCTAACAGCTTTACATGTTTGAATTTTTTTTTAAACATCACAGCAGCTCTTCACAAATGAGAAAATCAATTCACAGGAGGGTAAGTCACACAGCTGCTAAGGACTGACCCATCAATAAAACCTATACATTCTAGCCCCTGAGTCCACAGTCTTAAAGCAACAATTAAACTCCACAATTAAACTCAACTCCATAATTAAAAAGGAGAGGTAAAGGACACTTAAAAATGATGAGTAAAAGCACCTAAAATAATGGTGCTTTCTTCAGCCTCTGTTAAAGGCCCATACCATGTGTTCCAGCATTTCTGATAGCATGATATCAAACAACTGCTATCTATTCCTGTCACCAAACATTTCTTCAGCAACTCATACAGCATTTTGCTTGCTCCTCCTAAATTGCTGTCATGTTTTGTCAGCAAAGCCATGAACTGATTCTTATTAGAGATGCCAGCACATGTTTGGAAAGGAATTGGCCAAGGCTGAAAAATCTATCAGTTGCTGTGGTCTAATACACAATATTTGTCTCATTTCCCCCAAGTTAACAGAGAAAATATTGAAATTGTCGAGGATTTCATTTTACAGGATCAGTAATCAATGCCCATGGAGGCAGCAGTCAAAATTCAAACAGTGCATTGCATTGGACAAATCTTCTGCAAAAGATCTCTTTAAAGTCTTAAAAAGCAAAGGTGTCACTTTGATGACTAAGGTGGACCTGACCCAAGCCTTGGTCTTCTCAATCAGCTCAGATGCATGCGAAAGCTAGAAAATGAAAAATCAAGACTGAAGAATTGTCATTTTTTAATTATGGTGTTAGTAAAAAATGTTGAATATATCATGGGCTGCCAGAAGAACGAACAAAACTTTCTTGGAAAACGTGCAGCTAGAGTGCTCCTTAGAGGCAAAGATGGAGAGACCTAGTCTCACTTACTTTGGACATGTTATCAGGAGGGACCAGTCCCTGGAGAAGAACATCAGGCTAGGTAAAGTAGAGGGTCAGCGAAATAGAAGAAGGCCCTCAACAGGATGGCTTGACACAGTGGCTGCAACTATGGGCTCAAGCATAGGAACAATTGTGAGGATGGCATAGGAATCGGCAATGTTTCGTTCTGTTATACATGGGTAACTGTGAGTCAGAACCAACTCAATGACACCTAACAACAATAACAAACCTCAAGGTTCAGGCCTAAACTTTCATATATATCTGCTTAATTGCAAAGTAAATTGTATACACATAAAGGTGGAAACAATACACATGCTTAGTAGATGTACAGTGTTCACATTGTGCATACCTGAACAACAGTACAACTATTAGGGATTTAGTCAGAACTTCTTGATCTGATAAGTTACCAAAAATAAATCAATCGTTTCATACTGAATTTAATGGATACAATTGTTGTCTGTTGCCATCGAGTCAGCTCTGATTCATGGCAACATTATGTGTAACAGAACAAGAAGTTGCCCAGTCCTGTGCCATCTTCATGATCTTTGATATGTTTGAGCCCGTTCTTACAGCTACTCTGCCAATCCATCTAATTGAGGGTTTCCTTCTTTTAACTGACCTTCTACTTTACCATACTTAATGTACTTTTCTTGGGTCTTTGTTGATGATATGTTCAAAATTAGCAAGACAAATCTTCACCTTCTTCCCTTAGAAAGAGCAATCTGGTTTTACTCTTCTAAGGCTGGTCTGTTTCTTCTCTGGCAGTCCATAGAGTATTTAATATTCTTACCCAACATCACAATCCAAATGGATCAATTCTTCTTCAGTCTTTTTTCGTCGTCCAGGTTTCATATGCATATGAGACAATTGAAAAGAACCACAGCTTGAGTCAGGCCACCTACGTCTTCAAAGTGACATCTGTATCTTATCTTTTATCATTAACAGCATGAATAGAGTGTTACACATAAGCATATAAAAACTTAACAAAAGAAGGTAGGAATCACAAATAGAATGCAATACAAGAGCAATAGAAAAAGACACCCATGAAGTTAGAATACTAGTACGGCTTCATACTAGCTTTCCAACTTTGACAAAAGTGCTTTAACCTCTCTGCAGTTTTATTTCCTCATCAGTCAAATGGAGGCAAAAATAATTCCTACTTCATAGGGTTAACGTGTTTAAGTGCGATGTAGCTTGATTTATTCGTGACATTATTCTTGGCACGTAGTAGAAATATCATAAATATTTATTGATGTATTTAGATGTTTCTTTTCATTGATTTTTGCCCGGTACAGGTGGTCACTGTTTCAAATTTTTACAGTGACTCTGATAACGCCGACCCAGACAAAAGAGAAACCAAACCAAAAACCTGTAGCCATAGAGTCAAATTCTACTCATAGCGACCCTATAGGACAGAGTAGAACTGCCCCACAGGATTTTCAAGGTTATATTTTTTTTAATCACTACGGAAGCAGCCTGCCACGTCTTCTCTCGCTGAGCTGCTGATGGTTTCAAACCCCTGAACTTTCAGTTAACAGCAGAGTGTTTTAACCTCTGCATCACCAGGGCTACCCGGCAAAAGAGAAATGACTCAAATTAGTAAAATCAAGAATGAAAGGGGAACATTATTCTGACCTTCCATGAATAAAAAAAGATTATAAGGAAATACTATGAATAATTATATGCCAATAAATTAAGTAATCTAGGTGAAATGACAAATGCCTAGAAAAACACTACTGAAACTGGCTCAAGAAGTAGAAAATCTGAATAGACCTAGAACAGGTAAAGGGGCTGAATAAGTAATCCAAAGAAATTTTTAAAAACCTGCCTAAAAAGAAAAGCCTAGGACCTAATGGCTTTTTGCTAGTGACTTCTACCAAATGCTTAAACACCTATACTTCACAGTTCTTCTAAAAAAATAAGAAGAGGAGAAAACAGCTCTAACTAATTCTATGAAGCCAGTATTACCCTTATATCAAAACCAGAAAAAGGTAGCATAAGAAGATAAAACTTCAGGCCAATATCTCTTATAAATATAAATGCAAAAATCCTCAATAAAACACTAGCAAATTGAATTCAACACATGAAAAAAGGATTATATGTCATAACCAAGTGGAATTTATCCTAGGAACTTAAGGTTGGCTGAACATAAGAAAAGCAAGTCATATACCATATTAATCAAATAAAGGACAAAAAAATCACATGATGCAGAAAAAAAGCATTTGACAAAATCCATTAGCTTTTCACGATAAAAATATCCAACATACTGGTGAAAATCTGGGTGCTTTTTTCCCTAAGATCAGGAACAAGATAAGGATGTCCATTCTTGCTATTTATATTCAATATCATACCATAGGTTCTACCCAGGACAATTAGAAATAAAGTTATTTGTAGATGACACGATCTTGAATACAGAAAATCACACACACACACAAAACCTATTAGAGCTAATAAGTGGGTTCAGCAAGGTTGTAGGATTCAAGTCAATAAACAAAAATTAGCTGTATTTCTATGTGTTTGCAATGGATAATCCAAACATAAAATTAAGGAAAGAATTCCATTTATAATAGCATCAAAAAAGAATAAAAGTCTCATTAATGCATTTAATAAAAGAAGTGTAGGCCTGCACGTTGAAAACTAAATAACCTCATTTAAGTAAATTAATGAAGATCTAAACAAACGGAAAGACATTCCAAGTTCATAAACTGGAAGACTTAATAGCATTAAAATGATAATATTCTCCAAAGCTATCCACAAAGTCAACATAATCCCTATCAAAATCTCACTGTCTTTTTGTATTTTTTTTTTTTTTGCAGAAATGACAAACTAATTCTAAAATTTACATGGAATTTTCTGGGGGCCCAGAATAGCCAACACAATCTTACAAAAATAATAATAACAAAGTTAGAAGACACATACTACTTGATTTTTTTTTTTTCTTTTTTTTGACAAAACTACAGTAACCAAAACTGTGAGGTGCTGGCATGAGTACAAACATATAGATCAATGGAATAGGACTGAGAGTCCAAAAATAAATCCATACAACTAATGGCAATTCATCTTCTGTAAGAACGATAAGATAATTAATTAGGGAACAAGTGATGCTGAAACAATGGATATATTCACATGCAAAAGAATAAAGTTGGTTCCTTACATCGCAATCCGTTGTCATCAATTCCAGCTCGTAGCAAACCTATAGGACAGAGTAGAGGGTTTCCAATGAGCAGCTGGGGGATTTGAACTGCCAGCCTTTGGGTTAGCAGCTGAGCTCTCAACTATTGTGCCACCAGGGTTCCTACATCACAGCATATACAAAAATTAACCTAAATGGATTAAAGACTAAAATTTAAGAACTAAAAGTATATAACTCTTAGAAGAAAGCTGGTTACCGTCAGCCTGACTCTGACTTGTGGCAACCGCATGCATGTCAGAGTAGAACCGTGCTTTGTAAGGTTTTCAATGGCTGATTTTTCATAAATAGGTTGTCAGGCCTTTCTTATGAAGCACCTCTGGGTAGACTCAAACTTCCACCCTATCAGTTACCAGCTGGGTGTCTTAACTATTTGCACCACTCAGGAGAAAACATAGGTGTAAATCTTCATGGTCTTGGGTTATGTAATTGTTTTTTAGCTATGACACCTAAAGCACAAAAGACCAATGGAAAATAAAAAAAAAAAAAAGATTATTTTACTTTAGTAAAGATTTTTTTTTTTTACTTCAAAGAATTCTACCAAGAAAGTAAAAGAACAATCCTCAGAATTGGAGATAATATTTGCAATTTATATATTCAATAAGGTGTAGTATCCAGAATATATAAAGAACACTTACAATTCAATAAGAAAAAGACAAATAATTTAAAATTGGTCAAGGATTTAAACAAATATTTCTTTTAAGAAAGTATACGAATCGCCTGTAAGCACATGAAAAGATGTTCAACTTCATTAGTCATTAGGAAAATGCAAATCAAAATCCCAATGAGACAATATTCCATTCTCACTTAAATGACTGTAATAAAAAAGATAGACTACAAGAGTTGGAGAAGATATAGAGAAACTGGAACCCTCATACATTGCTGGTAGGAATTTACAATGTCACATTTGATCAGTTTCTCAAAAAGTTAAACATAGAATTACTACGTGACCCAGGAATTTTGCTCTTAGTTATATACCCAAGAGAAATTAAAAAATATGTCCTCACAGAAACTTGTACAGGAATGGTCAGAGCAGCATTTTTCATAATAGCAAAAAAGTAGAAGCAATTCAAATGCCCATCAACTGATGAATAGATAAATAAAGGTGGTATATCTATACTAAAAAAATAGAATATTATTTAGCCATGAAAATGAAGTAACAATACCTGCTACAACATGGATGAATCTTGAAAACATGTCAACTAAAAGAAACCAGACACGAAAGACCACATATTTTCTGATTCCATTTATGTGAAATATCCAGAATAGGAAAATTCATAGAAAATGTATTGATTTCCAAGGGTTGGGAAGAGGGGCTATTGGGGGAATGAGTGCTTACAGCTGTGGGTTATGTTTCTGGGGTGACAAAAATGTTCTCGAATTGTATAATAGCGATGATTACACAGCCTTGTAAATATGCTGAAAACAAATGAATTTTACACTTCAAAAACAATGAATTTATGCAGTGTCAATTATATCTACATAATTTTTTTTTTTAAGTATAATGGAAACAATAAAGTAACATAGGGGCAGATTTCTCTGAAAATAACTTTGGTTTGAAAATATAAAATTCCACTGTGGCAATCCACTTTATCTAAATTAAATGAAACATTTCTTTTTGATGGTCTTGTTGGTTTTCTGACTTTTCCTCTTCAAATACATCTTTTAATCTGTATAATCTGATGATCGTTTAAATCTAATTTTGAACCTCATAACTACCAAGTTTTCTTACATTTTACTTAGATCATAAAGCCAAATTTTTATTTAGTTCCTGTGTTAAATCCTTGGTAGAACTAAGATCTTTTCCTCTCTAGTAAGAGATTCAACCTCCCACCCTTTTTTTTTAATTGATTTTTTTAGAGCAGTTTTAAGTTTATAGGAAAATAGAGCAGAAATACAGAAAATTCCCATATACCACCCCTCCGCCTCAGTTTGCCTCATTAACCTCTTGCATCAGTGTGTTACACTTTATATAACTGATTAATATTGATACATTATTTTTAGCTAAAGCTCATAGTTTACATTAGATTTCACTTCTTGTGTTGTGTGTCGTCGTTGCCGTCAAGTTGATTCTGACTCATGACGTCCCCATGTGTGTCAGAGTAGAACTGTATTGCGTGAGATTTTCAATAGCTAATATTTTTTAAGTAGATCACCAAGACTTTCTCCCAAAGCACTGCTGGGGTACTTGAACCTTCAACCTCTAGGTTACCAGTCAAACATTTTAAACTTTACGCCACCCAGGAAGTCTTGTATAGTTCTATGGTTTCTATGGTTCTTGGCAAATGCGTGATGATTCCCTCACTGCAGTATTGTACAGAATAGTTTCACTGTCT
Source organism: Loxodonta africana (assembly GCF_030014295.1). Taxonomy (NCBI): domain Eukaryota; kingdom Metazoa; phylum Chordata; class Mammalia; order Proboscidea; family Elephantidae; genus Loxodonta; species Loxodonta africana. The sequence goes on from NC_087355.1 coordinate 29,040,533, forward strand.
TAAAATGCCTGAGTTCCACTTATTCATCCCTCCTATCCCTTCCCTGGAATCTTCTTACTGTCTCCATAAAAAACAACAACAACAAAACCAACTGCCAGCGAGTCAATTCTGACTCATAGTGACCCTACAGAACAGAGTAGAATTGCCCCGTACAGATTCCAAGGAGCGGCTGGTAGATTCGAAATGCTGACCATTTAGTTTGTAGCCATAGCACTTAACCACTACCCCACCAAGGCCATAGCTTAGCCTTTTCCCAAATGCCATATACTTGGAATCATATAGCATGTACCCTTTTCAGGCTGGCTTCTTTCACTTAGCAATACGCATTTATGTTCCCTCCATGTCTTTTCTTGGCTTGATAGAACATTTATTTTTATTACTGAATAATACTTCATTGTATTGATATACCACAGTTTGTTTATTATGGAGAGATATCTTAATTGTTTCCGATTTTTTGGCAATTGTAAATAAAGCTGCTATAAATATTCAGAGGAAGGTTTTTTGTGTGATTATGGTTTTCAACTCATTTGGGTAAATACCTAGGAGCACAACTGCTGAATTGTACGGGAAGCCTATGTTTAACTTTGTAAGAAACTTCCAGACGCTCTTCCAAAGTGGCTTTGCCATTTTGCACTCCTGCCAGCAATGAGAGTTCCTATTGCTCCACATTCTCATATGATAATTTGATGTCATAACTGTTTTGGATTTTAGCCATTCTGATAGGTGGGTAATGGTATCTCATTGTTTTAATTTGCATATCCCTGACAACATAAAAAAAAAAAATTTTTTTTTTTATGACAACATAAAGTGTTGAGCACTTTTTCTTATGTTTATGTGCCATCTGTAGATCTTCTTTGGTGAGGTGTCCAGATTTTTTGCCCATTACGTAATTGGACTGTTTCTTTCCTTATTTTTGGGTTTTAAGAATTCATTTATATTTTGGACACAAGTCGTTCTTCAGATACGTATACTGCGAATATTTTCTCCTGGTCTGTGGCTTGTCTCTTCGTTCTCTTCATCTTCTCACTTTTCTAATGGAATATTTTCAGGATTTGTTGTTGATGATGTTACATCTTTACTTATTATAGTTGAACTTACTTTTCCTTTTTCTGGGTACTTATCTTGAAGTGAGAATTTTATACAAGGTTGATACAGTTCCAAATGAAAAGCAGCAGTTCTCAACTAAGGCTATACATTAGAATCAATTAAGGAAGTTTAAAAATATGCCCATGACCAGGCCTCACCCTGCAGAAATTCTGATTCGATTTTTCTGAAGTGGAATCCAAACATGTAAATATAAATAAATAAATATATTTATAAGGTCACCGGGTGATTCTAATGTGCATTTAGGATTAAGGCTACAGTTTTAAAATCTCCTCTCTTGGCCTTAACTGCTGTCAAATCCTCCCTGAAGATCTTAAACTAGAAAGATGATTAAAATAATCTTGGTGATCCATCAGCTTTTCAACAGTATGCAGAGACCTAGTTCCAAAACACACCTAGGAAAGAACTGTCATTTTGGAAGGTTATACTGTAGATTCCGTGAAGCCACCGCTCTCCATCAATTTTTCTGGTTATCATAATCTCCACTGCAGGATTGGCCAGCCTCTTTTCTTTTCCTGCTTCCTGTCTCAGCAGTGAGATAGCCTGGTTCCCTGGTGTTTTCAGTTATGAAGAAGTCATCTACCTTTAGGTGCTCTATTGCTTTCAAAGGTTAGTATTCTTATAAACTTCTTCCCTTCTTACTCCACTCCATACGTACATGTCCTTCTTGCTGTTCTTTGAATTACGTTCCTTATAACCTCAGTATCTTTACCCTCACAGCTCCACCTGCCTTTTTTTCCCCCAAAATACTTTTCTTAGGATTTCCAGAGGGTTCTTGCTTCACACAACTCAGGTCTTTACTCAAACGCCACCTCTTTAGAGACCTTCTGTGGTCACCTATTCATTTTCTGTCTCATTACCACGCTTATCGTCATTCACAGCACAGATAGTATTTCCTGCAATTACAGTCCTTATTCAGTTTTTTTTTGTTGTTGTTTCTTGTCTATCTTCCCAATAAAAATGACAGATTCAGAACAGTTTGCCTTTTTTACTGCTTACAATCTAGCATCTACAATAGGGATTCCACATATTTGTTGAATGAAATCAAGTTTCAAAATCAATTCAAGTTATTGTGTCTTCCATCTGTTTCACTGTAGCCTAACCATCAGCTCTTGTTTCTACGAAATAAGGGTTGTGGATGAGGATACTTCCATGGTCCTTCTGTCTCCTTTTGATTCCTTGCCATGACATCATACCACCTTCTGATAAGAGATCTGTTTTGCCCTCAGTGTTTTCCTTTAATATTGTCTATTATGCTTAACTATAGCAAAAATTCCTTGAAATGTGCAGCAACGTGCCCCTTTCTTGCTTCCCAGTGCCAACGCAGAATTTCTTTCTGTTTTCCTCAAGTTAAAATTGGGTTTGGAATGGGAGTTGGGGAGTTGATGGAGTCCCTGGGCACAAATGGTTAAGGCTCTCAGCTACAAACCAAAAGGCTGGATGTTAGTCCACTCAGAGGCGTCTCGAAAAAAAGGTCTAGTTATACACTTCCAAAAAGTCAGCCTTTGAAAACCCCACTGAGCATAGTTCTACTCAGGAGTTGGAGTTGACTCAATGGTAAATGGCTTTGGTTGGGGAGAATATAGCCATTATACCAAGAAACCCCACTGTTAGCGAACTTACTTTCCTCCCTTAACTGGAAGCAGGTCAGATTGCTCTGATGTACTCTGACTCATACATTTTATTTCCAAACGCTGTCCTTCTTGGTAATAGCTCAACAGATACATAGATATTATGGTAATCATGGTCTATTTTTTTATCCCGTATTTTCTAAAACCTCAGACTTTGTATTCTCTCAAAGTATCTTTTCAAATGCACAAATTCAGATAAAACATTTCTGAGCAATACAGAATGTATTGATTTCACAGGGGAGATAGAGAAAAGGCTTCACCTTGGAAACCCCCACAGTATTTTAATTATTTAGTTTATTAAATATTAAATTGCTCTTAAAATCGTTATTCCTTCCCCCCCGCCACAACTCCCTTCTTGGACTTGTTGATTTCTGTTAGTTACTAGGGGTTTTAATTTTTACTCTTCTCTCTAACGCTCAGTCTCTATGGTTTCCTCTTCCCTCCAGGATTTTTCCCGAGATCATTTCACATATTTTACTCTTATTATTCACAATAACTTAGAATCGGTCTTCAGATAAGTAAATGTTCTTTTGGCATTTCATCTCAGCTTATGAAGGCACTGCATCTGAAAAAAATGTACCATATCCCCATAAAGCAATAATTTTTTTAAGTTCTTTTGCACTATACAATGGAGATCATGTTTAAAATTTATATCAAATTATTTAAAGGATATTTCTATATCAAGAACATCTAATTTGATTCAATATATTATGTAAGAATTGTTTTATTAACTTTGTCTTCTTTCCAGCAGGTGAGAATTAAAGTTACACTTGATAGGATAGGAACTGACTCATATTCTCGTCATTTATCTATGTCCATCTAATATATTGCACTACTGCCTGGATGTTTTAGAATAATTTATTAAATTCTGTCAATTATGTTCAGTTTGACAATTAAGCAATGACAAATATGCAATAATCTATTAACCTACCTTTACCTATTAAACAAATGTTCTTAAAAATAGTTTTGCATCTGCAAGTAAATGCCCTTGTCTAATAAATATTTTGGGGGCAGTGGTGGTTCAATGGCAGAATTCTCACTTTCCATGCAGGAGGCGTGGGTTGGACTTCCAGCCAGTGCACCTCAAGCATAGCCACCGCCCATCTGTCATTGGAGACTGTGTGCTTCTATGAAGTTGAGAAGGTTTTAGTGGAGTTTCCAGACTAAGACAGACTAGAAAGAAAGGCCTGGCAATCTACTTTCAAAAAATCAGCCAATGAAAACCTTATGGGTCACAATAGTACAATCTCATGCATGAGGTCACCATGAGTCATAGTCCAACTCCATAGCAGCTAACAACAGCAACAATATATATTTTACAATTTGGTGTTGTTGTCAGGTGCCGTTGAGTTGGGTCTGACTCATAACAACCCTATGTACAACAGAATGAAACACTGCCTGGCCCTGCACCATCCTGACAATCGTTGTTATGCTTGATCCCATTGTTGCAGCCACTGTGTCAGTTTACTAAATTAAAAAAAAATACTATGAATATTATTTCAATAATAATCATTTCACGTCTTTGTTGAGGCCTCAAGTTGCCATCCTGTATTAATCCCTTACCCTTTGTTTGTTTCTCAAATCCTTGTTTCCTGCAATATCTCTGCACCAAGCCTCCACTTCCCAGTCTGAAACATTGAATGGCTATACATTCTGTGTTAGTCACCAGTAAAGCCTGATGAAAAAAAGCTCCTCCCATAATAAAATAGTGTTACATGTCTGAGTCAGACAAAGAAAAAGCCCCAACAAAATGGTAGATCATTAACAATTTCCTGCTTGGTCATCATCATCCATTTCAAGTGATGTTTTCAGTACTCCCTTGAAATAGCTTCTTGGAGTTTATTGACTTAAGACAAGATCTTGCCTTCATCTGCTGGGCGGAAACCATGAGGTCTTGCTTTCTCTGCCTGAGGTTCAAGTGAACTCTCCTCCCTGTTGATATCAAGGCAATTTTTTTCTTAATTTTATTGTGTTTTAGGTGAATGTTTGCAATGCGAATTGGTTTTTCATTCAAAAATGTATGCACAAATTGTTTTGTGACATTGGTTGCAATTCCTGCAATGTATCTGCACACTCCCCCTTTCCCTTTCCACCCTGGGTTCCCCATGTCCATTGGTCCAGTTTTCCCGTCCCTTCTGCCTTCTCGTCTTTACTTTTGGGCAGGTGTTTGCCATTTAGTCTCCTATACTTGGCTAAACTAAGAAGCATGATTCTCACGTGTGTTATTGTTTGTTTTATAGGCCTGGGGCCCTGGTGATGAAGTGATAAAGAACTTGACTGCTAACCAATAGCGTGGCAGTTCAAATCCACCAGCTGCTCCTTGGAAACCCTATGGGGCAGTTTTACTCTCTTCTATAAGGGTTGAGATGAGTGGAAATTGGCTTAACGGCAACAAGTTGGTAACGGCTGATCTGTGGCTGAAAGTTGGACTTTAGGAGTGGCTTCAGTTCTGAGTTAGCAGTGTGTCCAGTGGCCATAGTCTCAGTGGTGCCTCCTCTCTGTCAGACCAGTAAGTCTGGTCTATTTTTGTGAATCTGAATTTTTTCTACATTTTTCTCCCGCTCTTTCCAGAACCCTCTATTATGATCTCTGTCAGAGCAGTTGGTGGCGGTAGCTGGGCATCATCTAGTTCTTCTAGGCTCAGGTTGGTGGAGGCTGTGTTTCATGTGATTAGTTCATTGGACTAATATTTTCCTTGTGTCTTTGCTTTTTTTCATTCTCCTTTGCTGCGAACATGATGGGACCTATAGATATATTTTAGATGGCCTTTTACAAGCTTTGAGAACCCTGTGTACTACTCATCAACGTAGGACATAGAACATTTTCTTTATGACCTATGTTATGCCAATTGACCTCAATGTCCCCAAGACCATAGTCTCCAGCCCTAAGCCTCAGTAACTTGGCCCCTCAAGGTGTTCAGAAGCATCTGGGGAGCTTGTATGACTTTGCCTCTGTCAAGTTGTACTGCCTTTCCCTATATTGTGTGCCTTTCCCCACCAAAGTTAACTTGTCTACTGTCTATTTAGTAATTTCCCCTCCCCATCCTGGTAACCATCAATTATTATTTTTTTTTTTATCTGTATGTAAACATTTTCTTGAGTTTTTATAACAGTGGTCTCATACAATACTTGTCTTTTTGTGACTGACTTATTTCACTCAGCATAATACCCTCCAGATTCATTGTGTGGTGAGATGTTTCACAGGTTTATCATTGTTCTTTATCATTGCATACTATTCCATTGTGTGTATGTATCATAATTTATTTATCCATTTATCTGTTGATGGGCACTTAGGTTATTTGAATCTTTTTGCTATTATGAATGAAAAAAATTATTCATTAGTGTGAATAATGCTGCAGTGAACATGCGTGTGCATGTGTTTATTTGTATGACTGCAGTTATCCCTCTAGACTGTATTCCTAGTAGTAGTATTGCTGGATTGTGTGTTATTTCTTTTTCTAACTTTTTTATGGAGGCACCATATCATTTCCAGGATTGGTGGAAAGCTCATTTATAACAACCTGAGATGTGCAGATGACACAACCTTGCTTACTTATAAAGATCAAAGACTACAGCTTTCAGTATGGATTACACCTCAACATAAAGAAAACAAAAATCGTCACAACTGGACCAATAGGTAACATCATGATCAGTGTAGAAAAGATTGATGTCAAGGATTTCATTTTACTTGGATCTACAATCAATGTCCATGGAAGCAACAGTGAAGAAATCAAACAACATATTATATTGGGCAAATTGGCTGCAAAAGACCTTTTTAAAGTGTTAAAAAGCAAAGATGTCACTTTGAAGGCTAAGGTACTCCTGACCCAAGCCATGGTATTTTCAATCTCCTCATATGCATGTGAAAGCTGGACAATGTATAAGGAAGATTTAAAAAGAATTGATGTCTTTGAATTACAGTATTGGTGAAGATTATTGAGTATATGGACTGCCAGAAGAACAAATAAGTCTGTCTTGGAAGAAGTACAGCCAGAGTGTTCCCTGGAATCGAGGATGGCAAGACTTCCTCTCACATACTTTGGACACATTATCAGGAGGGACCAGTCCCTGGAGAAGGACATCATGTTTGGTAGAGAAGAGGGTCATCGAAAAAGAGGAAGACCCTCAACAAGATGGATTAACACAGTGACTGAAACAGTGGTCTCAACCATAGCAATGATTGTGAGGACAGTGCAGGACCAGGTAGTGTTTCCTTTTGTTGTACACAGGGTTGCTATGAGTCCAAACCAACTCCAAGGCATCTAACAACAACAACAACGTGTCGTTTTTAGTAAAAAATATGGAAAACGACATGTTGTTGTTGTTGTTAGGTGCCTTGGAGTACATGTCGTTTTCCTTAGTAGTTGTACCATTTTGCATTCCAATCAGTAGTGACTAAGAGTTCCAATCTCGTGAAAACCTCTCCAATATTTGTTATTTTCTGTTTTTTTAACTAGTGCCAGTAGTGTCAGGGTGAAATGGTATCTCATTGTAGCTTCGATTTGTATTTCTCTAATATCTAATGATTGTGACCATTTCCTCATATGTTCCTTAGCCGCCTAAATATCTTCTTTGGTGAAATGTCTGTTCATATCTTTTGTCCATTTTTTAATTGGATTATTTGTCTTTCTGGTGTTGAAATATTGAAGTATTCTATAGATTTTGGATGTTAGACCCTTGTCAGATATGTCATAGCCAAAAGTTTTTCCCAGTCTGTAGGTTCTCTTTATACTCTTTTGGAGAAGTCTTCTGATGAGCATAAGTTTATTTTTCTGAGCAACTAGGTATCTAGTTTATTTTCTGGTATTTGTGCATTGTTAGTTATGGTTTATATTGTATGTATGCCCTGTATTAGGGCCCCTAGTGTTGTCTCTATTTTTTCTTCCATGAACTTTATTGTTTTAGGTTTTATATGTATATTATATTTTATATTTATATTCATTTTGAGTTAGTTTTCATGTATGGTATAAAGCATGGGTCCTGTTTCATTTTTTTGCAGATGGACATCCAGTTTTGCCAGCACCATTTGTTAAAAAAGACTCTCTTTTCCCCATTTAATGGACTTTGGTCCTTTGTCAAAGATCAGTTAATTGTAGGTGGGTGGATTTACATCTGGGTTCTTAATTCTGTTCCATTGGTTTATATGTCTGTCGTTTTATCAGTACTAGGCTGTTTTGACTACCTTGGATGTATAGTAGGTTCTGAGATCAGGTAATATGAGGCCTCCTACTTTGTTCTTTTTCTGCAATAATACTTTGCTTCTCTGGGACCTCTTTCCTTTCCATATAATGTTGGTGATTTGTTTCTCCGTCTTCTTAAAGAATGCTGTTAGTATTTGGATCAGGATTGCATTATATCTGTAGATCACTTTGGGTAGGATTGACATTTTCATAATGTTGACTCTTCCTATCCACGAGCATGGTATGTTTTTCCATTTATGTAGCTTTCTTGCGGTTTCTTGCAGTAGTGTTTTACAGTTTTCTTTGTGTAGGTCTTTTACACCCCTGGCTAAATTTATTCCTAAATATTTTCTCTTTTTAGGGGCTATTATAATTGGTATTATTTTCCTAATTTCCTTTTCAAATTTATTTTTGTTGCTGTGTAGGAATCCAACTGATTTTTGTATGTTGATCTTGAGTCTTGCTACTCTACTGAATCTTTCTATTATTTTCAGTAGTTTTCTTGTGGAATCTTTGGGGTTCTCTATGTATAGGATCATATCTACGAATAGGGATAGTTTCACTTCTTCCTTTCTGACTTGAATGTCCTTTATTTCTTTTTCTTACCTTATTGCTCTAGCTAGAACTTCCAGCACAATGTTCCCATTCTCAGGGTGAATGCTTTCAGCCTTTAGCCATTGAGAATGACGTTGGCTGTTGGTTTTGTATATATGTCGTTTATTATGTTGAGGAATTTTCCTTCTATTTCTATTTTGCTGAGAGTTTTTATCAGGAATGGGTGTTGGACTTTGTCAAATACCAAGGCAATTCCCAGAAGGAAACTTAATTTATTTCTATTTGAAAGAAAACCTGTAACTCCCCTGGACTAAGGTGCTATAGAGTGTTGGTCCTCAGCCTTGGCTAAAAGCACTCACTTTCTTCCAGTTCTTGTGAGTAGTAAATTCTGAGTTTTGCCTTTTTTCCATAAGAGATTATTGTCAAGTTGCAGTTTGTAAGAGGGCTTTGGTCATAAACAGAAGTGAAAACCTTTTCATTCTCTCTTCTTTCTCTAGCACAATGGTCCAAGGAGGAAGATAGACCTAGAGTCTACATTGTAAAATATATTTTCTATTATATAGCAAATTTTCAGGGTAGTATTTGTAATATTGGCATCAGGTACTTACAATCACCCTCAATATGCATTTCTGTCTTATGAATGATCACTTTGGCAAAGTTTTCTGTTTATCTATCAAGTAGCCATTCTCAATTACTCATAATTAATAATACCCTTACTTCCTGTGGCAAGATAGCCAGCAAAAACATTTATTTTAACCTTCCTTGCAGCTAGGTATAATCATATGATCCAATTCTGTCCAATGAAATAAAGTAGAAGCCTCCTGAGTATTTTGTGATAAATATGACCACTTTAACCTTATTCCTGAGAGGAATGGAGAGGTGAAAAACAGTTTCAACATAAAGCTTGTGACCAAAAAGTCACCATAAAGAGAAGGCTAAGTCTCCCTAACATCCATGAATCCCTAAGCCAATATCAACAGACAAATAATTTTCTGTTATGTGGGAAAAATAAATCCCTAATTTGATTATGTTTGTATATTGGTGTCCCCTTTATATGCACCTAAATGTAATTTCTAACTGATACAAACTATTAAGGAAATCTAAGTGGTAAGTGTTATTATTTCTGGTATTTCATTACAAGTTGTGCTTTTATCTCTCATTCCTTGAATGCTTTCCCATATAATAGATTTTTTTTTATTTAAAAATACTTTTCATTTTAGAATAGTTTTAGATTCACAGAAAAGTTGTAAAGACAGTACAAAGAGTCCCCATATACTCCACATCCAGTTTTCTTTATTTGTCACAACTAAGGAGCCAACATTGGTGCATTTCTGACATCTAAAATCTAAACTCCATAGTTTATTAGAATTTCACTAGTTTTTCCCTAATGCTCTTTTTCTGTTCCAGGATCCAACCAAATGCAATTTGTTATTACATACTCCACACTTCAAAAGTCCTAATGTTAGATTTGTTTTTACCTCATTACCATATAGCAATTTATATTTTTCCGTATAATGGAAAGATGACATAGTGCTGCATGAGAAATATAAATTAATAAAGGGGAATTTCATAACAATGCTACTGAAATAAGTTGCACTCAAGAATTGGTTTAGCACACAATCAAATAAAAAATGAAATAAGCACAGTGATCAAACCTCCTTGCTAGTGAAAGTAATGTAAATACATAAAAATGCTAAAAGAAAATCAGAATACATAAGCTCAAAATTACAGCACCTCACTAATTGAACAACAGTGCTATTTTTGGAGAAAAACAACCCTGTGGAATAAGAAATAAGCTTCCTCAGCATCAGACTCAGTCCTCATTATCCTAACGTCTGATTTTACAATGGATAAATTATTAAAGGGGGTTCATCAACACACTTGTTACTTGGAAGCACTATCCAGTAGTCCTACGCATCTACTCACTCAACAAATATTCATCAAGGACCTTCCATGCTAGAAGCCCCTTAGCTTGGAGCTAGGTGTTAAAAAAAAAAAACGTAATTAAAACATGCATGTCTCTCCCCGAGTGGTTTACACTACAGGGAGATATGATTAAATAAACCATAACAAATAACAAAGATTATAAAAAGTACTCAGAAGTTTAAAAAAAAAAAAGACTTACAGAAGATAAGTTGGTTGAGGTGATTTCCTTGGCTATAATCATCAGGTAAAGTATCTCTGATAAAGGACATTTGAACTGAAGCCCATGTGGTGAGAAGGATGAGGAGACAATGGTGCAATGCATTTCTCAAGAGATGAGGTCCCTAGGTGGCCTAAGTGGTTGGCAATGTCCACTAACCTAAAGGTTGGCTGTTCAACCTACCCAATGGTTCTGCAGAAGAAAGGCCTGGCAATCTTCTTCCATAAAAATTAAAGCCAGGGAAACCCTACAGCTGGGGCAGGGGTGGATATAACATACATTGAGGTAACATTTCCAAGCAGAAGAGGAGGAAAAATGGCCGTGCGCCTCTGAGTGAAAAAGAAGCAGGGCAGGAAATGCAGTAGTCAGGGCTCTCCTATAGAAGATCTCATAGCTCAAGTTAAGGATTGTTCTAAGTTGAAAAGACATTTATATCGGGTAAGAATGCATATGGTTAAAAATAACAGAAAACTTAGATATCAGTGGCTGAAATTATAAAAACTATTATTACGTATGTCAATAGAAGTCTGGAGGTCAGTTGGCCCAGAGTTAACTCAAATACCTCATCAAGGATCTAACTCTGTCCATCCTTCCATCTGTTTTTGCTGGCATTTTGTCTTTGCCCTACTTGTCTCCTGGTCACAATGAATAGGCATGAGGTCCTCATGCCAGGATTCTGACAGGAAAGAAAAGGCCACACCCAAAGCCCTTCTCCCTTGTGTCTTTGTCTTTTTTCTTCTGTGAATAACACAGTCTTAGTGTCTGTATAACTGGCTGGTTCCCTACTGAAATTAGGTAAAGATCAGTGCTAATACAAGAGTTAAATACATGAGTGTCTACAGAGATGCTCAAAGTTTTTCATCAAACCTTCCTCTACATGAAAAACAAAAGATCTTAAGAATTAGGATATTCTTAGAAAAACTACAGATTTTCTAAAAGACACAAGACAGGATCAAAGATGTGCTCACCATCATTTCTTAATCTTTCCAAAGATTTTTGGAGCTTTAGTGTTATTTCCAAATCTTTTGTTAGTGGAAACATAGCAGGAAACTCACTGAATTATTCCCCTGATATTTTTCTCCTATTCTTAATCTCAGTCCTACTCAGTCACCTTATGTGATGTAATGAATATTTCACCAGGACTATGTACAGCCCTAGATATGAATTAGCTAATTCAGAGAACTGCCTGGAGCTTGTCAAAATCCTTTGTGATTTCTGAAGCTGAAACGCTGTTAGGAAATCTTTGGGAGCGTACCTCTAATAATATTTCTGGCACTTGGTTTTTCACAAATTGGGAGAGCTTTTTGAAAACCAACAACTTCGTATGTCAGGTTCATCTAACTCTGATTCCTCCCAAGTTTTGATTAATTTTTAATCTGTGAAAATCTGTGTACATTAAAGAAACAGGGTTATTCACTTCAGTTGAATTCATTTTCAAATCTAAATAGGTCTTCCTTATTAGGGTAGCTTTGAGTCATTTACATCTTCTTCCTTTAACTGAATTACAGTTCCAGATACAGCTATTTAAACTCAAAACTGTCACTTCAGTTTGTTCAGTGTTGCCCAAGAAAAATCTTGTATCTTTGTCATACATCCCAGATGTATTAAATTATATCAGAAGAAGGCTTTCTTCTGCCTTTTTTTTTTTTACCTTTGTTCTTAAAAAACCAGCAGGAGTTGTAACCCAGAGCCCAGGATTTGCTAAGTCACAGTTACATCTGGAATGACACTTGAAGAACATGATCCAGAGGTAGGTTTATGCTACATTTTTCAGATCATTGGAAATGACCCATATGATGTCATCAGCTGTCAAGAGAATGAAGTATAAACAGATCCTGCATCTGCACACATCTGTCTGGCCTGATTTTAATTGCAGCATCAATTCATTTGTAACATGTTGCAAAGGTGCATTTACCTAGACATTTCCACTTTGATTCTATCATCCTGAAGGGCTTGTTCCTGACTAAGATTCATTGGAAAAGAAGAATTATAAGCTTAAAATATAGATAAATATGAACTTGAACCAAACCTACTGCCCAAAGGGAAATAAGAGTTTTTCTCGGCAAAAAGAAAAAAAAAAAGTTCACGTTTAGACTTTTTGAAGGTTGAGGACAAAAGAAAGGAAATTTTTCATATTCTTGTGGCTTTCACTAAATGTAACACAAGTGAGCGAACCTTGTTTAAGGGGCTCTGAAGGATGAATTGTCTCTTGACTTTGAAATGTCAGTAACATTTTTAGTAATAACAGGTTTTTACATAGGTTTTAATGTCTGTCTAATTAATTTCTCAGACTGAGAGCTGCTACCATTTCTGAACTATAAGAACAGACAACATTTCTGAACTATAAGAACACTCAGAGCATTCGGAGATAAACAAGAATACAGGCTGGAAAACTGTTCATTTATGCTTGTACTGGCTGGATTTGGAGTTAATTTTCATTAGCCTGGCTCTGATAGAATCCATGTGGATGTGGGTGCTTAACAGATTTTGTTTGGTGGCGGTTTGGTGGTGGTAGGGGGAAGTAATTTCTGCAGCTGGTTTTGCTCTGAAACCAAGAGTATAAAAGGCTTTAAGTAGGCTACCAGCCCCCATTTGTAATAAACATAGTAGGCTGTCTCACCAGCACCAGCAACACAGAAAGTTCAGTTTCCTTCTGCAGAGAGATAAGAGGATCCTAATGGGTAGCTCTGAGGGCTGCATTTCCTATTTCACGCTCAGTGCATACAACTTAGATTGACCCTCTTCGTATGTCATGGATTCTTTAACAAGCCCACACTGCCCTTCCAAAGACACAAAGCTTCCCAATTCCCCCAAATGTATAATGCTAATTGCTTTAGACCATATTGAATGTTTAAATTCAGTAATCAAAGCTAAGTATATTTTACTGGTTTAATCTAACCAATTACATTCTGGTGTCTCCATGTCAATGGTACCATAGTCCAGCAGTTGCAGGAAACAGAGCATCTACTTTGTCAGTCAGTTCTGAAATTCAAGATGCAGTTGTGAGTTCAATAAGTTAACATGTATAGATTGCCCTTACACGAACTAGCATCCAGTGATATAAGATGAAATCCCAGAGTCCTAGTTGAGTCGGAATTGACTCCACGGCAATGGGTTTAGTTAAAATTTTGCAAGCTATTCCTTCTGCAGGAGATGCATTTGCCATGCATACCGAAGGATCCCATCTTTTTTAAAACCCAATAAGTGAAGGGGATGCCTTTTATGGATCAAAACTGTAAGGGAATATAGTCCACTCTATACCACTAAAAGAAGTGAAAAAGTCTTAATTCACGGTTTGACGGTTTACACTGGTAAAGTTCACAAAGTTTCATGTAAAGTTACCCTTTAAAGGTGTAGGTGGTATAAATTATGCAGGAATAATTTATGATGATTAGAGTTCATCTGTATCTTCATTATAATTACGAAGACATTCGTAAACCCACACTTGCAGTTTTTTTTTTTTTTTTTTTTAGTGAAAAATGATAAGATTATACAGGAGAAAATTTCTTTGTAGTTTCTAGAGTTGTCAGCATATTTAACACAAACCAAATATATGTGAAATCCAGTACTGAAAATTTAACATACATATTTTAATTAGTCATAACTGTGATCTCTCTGATAGATTAGAAATATTTTCTTATTTTTTAACCAATTAAAAAAGATGTCTACGGAAAAATTCTCCCTTTTTCAGTGCTATTTTCTTAAGTTTTCCTAACAAATGTAGAATGTCAATGTTATTTTGAACTAATAAACTACTTAGGAAAAGGAGCAACTTATACATTTTTCTAGTAAAAAATGCTCAAAGTAATCGTATTATAAAGATAAAAATAAATTAAGCAGTTTTAATGTTTTAATTAATTTGATATTGAGACTGTGAAAAATGTCTATAGTGCAAAATACTTACAAGGAAATTAAAAAAAAAAAAACTAAAACCCATTGCCGTCAAGTTGGTTCTGACTCATAGCGACCCTATAGGACAGAGTAGAACTGCCCCATAGGGTTTCCAAGAAGCCCCTGGTGGAACTGAACTGCCGACCTTTTGGTTAGCTGCCGAGCTCTTAACCACATATTCTGAATTTCAACAAACTTTGTATTTGAGAATAAAAGATCACCGGAAGGAAAGAATTTTTAAAGCAAGTTAGATATATTTGTTAGCTCACCTATGTCAGTACGTCAAGTGCAGATGATCTATTATGCTTTTTACCAGGATTAAGTATTGATAAAATTTTTCTGTGATTAAACATAAACCTTGTAAATAATTCTGTAAGGAAAAGCTTTTTGTGTGTGTGTGAAACCTATACTTTTAAAAAATATACTTATGCCAGATTTCTTGAATGTACTATGTAATTATAACTTTGAAAAATAATTGTTAGTTTGGAATTTCTGAAGCTTTGAAATTTAAAAAAAAAAAAAAACTTGAACAATCTGGTCTGTTTCCAGCAAAAATTAAATTTCTAAAAAAGACAAAGGAAGGTTTAAACCTTTCATTATGGAAAATAATAAGCATATGGAAATGTCTGTCTTGCCACAAATAAATGGTTTAATGTGTCACTGGCCAGAACTGAATGATTGCATTTCTTTAAAACTTTATGATCTCTTCCCAAATCCAGCTGCCCAAACAGGCTTACAAAAAAGATGTTTTGTCAAGAAGCTCTTAGCACCTTTGCCATGAGCATAGAAAGTAAATATACATCCTCTGTGACAGCTCTTAGAGCAACTGGTGGTACAAATGATTAAAGTACTGGGCTGCTAACCAAAAGGTTGGAGGTTCAAGTCTACTCAGAGGCACCTTGGAAGAAAAGCCTGGTTATCAACTCGTGAAAAATCAGCATCGAAAGCCCTGTGGAGCACAGTTCTACCTTGACACCTGTAAGGTCGTTCTGAGTAGGAATCGACTCAACAGCAACTGGTTTGACTGGTATGGCAACAATTCATGCCTATGTCCTTTTTTCTCTTCTGTTTAACCATGTAATTTTGTATTTTATGAACTAATTCTCCCAATTATCAGTGTTGCAAATTGGCTTTAAAATGTCCAGTCTTATTTATACTATAATTTCTAAATATGGATGTCCATGCTTATTTCAAATGTTTGGAGGAAAGTAATTTCTAAGGCAGTTTTTTATAAGGATAGTAATTTGGTTTTTTTCTATGCAAGGGTGTTTTATCATACCCACATTTCTCTCTCAAGATACTTAAATCTGGGGACAGCCTGGTTCCATTTTCAATGAGCTACTTAGTTCCCCAATTGCAATTGTTTTAAACTCTTAATAAACCTCTCTGATTTAACTCGGGAAAAAAAAAAAAAGGTTAAATCTATTTTAAGGTACTTAGCACACAAACCGTTTTGTGTTTGGCTATTACAGGCAGATAATACACCCAAAACCAATCTGGATGGCATTGAGTTGATTCTAACTCATAGCGACCCTATAGGACATAGTGGAACTGCTCTATAGGGTTTCCAAAGAGTGGCTGGTGGATTCGAACTGCCGACCTTTTGGTTAGCAGCTGTAGCTCAGAGTTTGTAAAATGCAAACAGAAAATAGACTACTTTGTCATGACCTTGGTAAAACTAAGCTCTCCCCAAAACACCGAAACTTAAAGCAAAGGCTTCTATTGTTAAAAGTTTGGCACATAAATATCTTTTTTAGTTGCTTACCCAGCCTTATAAAAGCATTTCCTCAGGTAGGTCATCAAGAGCAATCACTAGCTGTGTGAACTGTGAATGGCCACATAAAAGTCACCAGTTACCATCAAGTCGATTCCAACTTATGGCAGCCCCATGAGTGTCAGGGTAAAACTGTGTCCCATGGGGTTTTCAGCGGCTGATTTTTTTCCAAGTGGGTTTCCAGTCCTTATTCCAAGATGCCTTTGGGCAGACTCAAACCTTCAACATTTTGCTTAGTAGCCGAGCTTGCTGCTGTTTGTCCTATCCAAGGACTCCTACAGCCACGTTAAGTAATGTAATACATTTAATAAACATATATATTTGAAATGAGGAAAACCCTGGTGGCGTAGTGGTTAAGTGCTACAGCTACTAACCAAAGAGACGGCACTTTGAATCTGCCAGGCACTCCTTGGAAACTCTATGGGGCAGTTCTACTCTGTCCCATAGGGTCACTATGAGTCAGAATTGACTCAATGGCACTGGGTTTGGTTTTTTGGTTTGGTTTATTTGAAATGAGACTGCATAACTTTAATCCTTGATCACATTAATGTTAACTCCCTCATTTTCCACAAGATGTTAGAAAAGAGTGTGTTTTATTGTATATCAAAACTGTGTATCTTGAAGTTTAATGTTAACTGAGAAACTTTGACTAGCCTAGACGCTAGCCTCAGGGTGACTTGGGTCAGCTAATAGATTGACATTTGGATAACACGAAACACCTTTTTCAGCTTCACTAATCATTTTTAAATTGAATTTCCTTGGCCTAACTACATAGCTACTGCAGATTGTGTCTAGTGCCTTTGTGAAAATGCAGGTACTAAAAATGAAAAACCTAGTGCTGTCGAGTTGATTCCGACTCATAGCAACCCTATAGGACAGAGTAGAACTGCCCCATAGAGTTTCCAAGGAGCACTTGGTGGATCTGAACTGCTGACCCTTTGGTTAGCAGCTGTAGCACTTAACTATTACCCACGTGTCTGTCAGTTTGTCTTACTATGGGGGCTTGTGTGTTGCTGTGATGCTGGAAGCTATGCCACCGGTATTCAGATACCAGCAGGGTCACCCATGGAGGACAGGTTTCAGATGAGCTTCCAGACTAAGACAGACTAGGAGGAAGGACCCGGCAGTCTACTTCTGAAAAGCATTAGCCAGTGAAAACCTTATGAATAGCAGTGGAACATTGTCTGATATAGTGCTGGAAGATGAGTCCCCCAGGTTGGAAGGCACTGAAAAGATGACTGCGGAAGAGCTGCCTCCTCAAAGTAGAGTCGGTCTTAATGACATGGGTGGAGTAAAGCTTTCGGGACCTTCATTTGCTGATGTGGCATGACTCAAAATGAGAAGAAACAGCTGAAAACATCCATTAATAATCGGAACCTGGAATGTACGAAGTATGAATCTAGGAAAATTAGAAATCATCAAAAATGGAATGGAACCCATAAACATTGATATCCTAGGCATTAGTGAGCTGAAATGGACTGCTATTGGCCATTTTGAATTGGACAATCACATAGACTACTATGCTGGGAATGACAACTTGAAGAGGAATGGTATTGCATTCATCATCAAAAAGAACATTTCAAAATCTATCCTGAAGTACAACGCTATCAGTGATAGGATAATATCCATATGCCTACAAGGAAGACCAGTTAATACGACTATTATTCAAATTTACACACCAACCACTAGGGCCAAAGATGAAGAAATTGAAAATTTTTATCAGCTGCTACAGTCTGCAATTGATCGAACATACAATCAAGATGCACTGATAATTACTGGCGATTGGAATGCAAAAGTTGGAAACAAAGAAGAAGGATCAGTAGTTGGAAAATATGGCCTTGGGAAAAGAAAGAATTCCAGAGATTGAATGATAGAATTTTGCAAGACCAACGACTTCTTCATTGCAAATATCTTCTTTCACCAACATAAACGGCAACTATACACATGGACCTTGCCAGATGGAACACACAGAAATCAAATTGACCATATCTGTGGAAAGACACGATCGCAAACCTCAATCTCATCAGTCAGAACAAGGCCAGGGGCCGACTGTGGAACAGATCATCAATCGTTCATATGCAAGTTCAAGGTGAAACTGAAGAAAATCAGAGCAAGTCCACGAGAGAAAATATGACCTTGAGTATATCCCACCTGAATTTAGAGACCATCTGAAGAATAGATTTGATGCTTTGAACACTAGTGACCGAAGACCAGATGAGTTGTGGAATGACATCAAGGACATCATCCATGAAGAAAGCAAGAGGTCACTGAAAAGGCAGGAAAGAAAGAAAAGACTGAGATGGATGTCAGAGGAGACTCTGGAACTTGCTCTTGAACGTCGAGCAGCTAAAGCAAAAGGAAGAATTGATGAAGTAAAAGAGCTGAACAGAAGATTTCAAAGGGCCTCTCAAGAAGACAAAGTAAAGCATTATAATGACATGTGCGAAAAGCTGGAGATGGAAAACCAAAAGGGAAGAATGCGCTCTGTGTTTCTCAAGCTGAAAGAACTGAAGAAAAAATTCAAGGCTTGAGTTGCAATAGTGAAGGATTCCATGGAGAAAATATTAAACGATGCAGGAAGCATCAAAAGAAGATGGGAGGAATACACAGAGTCATTATACCAAAAAGAATTAGTTGATATTCAACCATTTCAGGAGGTGGCATATGATCAGGAACCGATGGTACTGAAGGAAGAAATCCAAGCTGCTCTGAAGGCATTGGCGAAAAACAGGGCTCCAGGAATTGATGGAATATCAATTGAGATGTTTCAACAAACAGATGCAGTGCTGGAGGTGCTCACTCGTCTATGCCAAGAAATATGGAAGACAGCTTCCTGGCCAACTGACTGGAAGAGATCCATATTTATGCCTATTCCCAAGAAAGGTGATCCAATCGAATGTGGAAATTACAGAACAATATCGTTAATATCACACGCAAGCAAAATTTTGCTGATCATTCAAAAATGGCTGCAGCAGTATATTGACAGGGAACTGCCAGAAATTCAGGCTCATTTCAGAAGAGGACACGGAACTGGGGATATCATTGCTGATGTCAGATGGACCCTGGCTGAAAGCAGAGAATACCAGAAGGATGTTTCCCTGTGTTTTATTGACTCTGCAAAGGCATTCAACTGTGTGGATCATAACAAAGTACGAATAACACTGCGAAGAATAGGAATACCAAAACATTTAATTGTGCTCATGAGGAACCTTTACATTGATCAAGAGGCAGTTGTTCGGATAGAACAAGGGGATACTGATTGGTTAAAATCAGGAAAGGTGTGCGTCAGGGTTGTAGTCTTTCACCATATCTATTTAATCTGTATGCTGAACAAATAATCCGAGAAGCTGGACTATATGAAGAAGAACAGGACATCAGGATTGGAGGAAGACTCATTAACAACCTGAGTTATGCAGATGACACAACCTTGCTTGCTGAAAGTGAAGAGAACTTGAAGCACTAATGAAGATCAAAGACCGCAGCCTTCAGTATGCATTACACCTCAAAATAAAGAAAATCCTCACAACTGGACCAGTGAGCAACATCATGATAAATGGAGAAAAGATTGAAGTTGTCAAGGATTTCATTTTGCTTGGATCCACAATCAACACCCATGGAAGCAGCAGTCAAGAAATCAAAAGATGCATTGCATTGGGCAAATCTGCTGCAAAGGACCTCTGCAAAGTGTTGAAGAGCAAAGATGTCACCCTGAAGACTAAGGTGCGCCTGACCCAAGCCGTGGTATTTTCAATCACATCATATGCATGTGAAAGCTGGACAATGAATAAGGAAGACCCAAGAAGAGTTGACGCCTTTGAATTGTGGTGTTGGTGAAGAATATTGAATATACCATGGACTGCCAAAAGAACGGACAAATCTGTCTTGGAAGAAGTGCTGTCAGAATGCTCCTTAGAGGCAAGGATGGCGAGACTGCGTCTTACATACTTTGGACGTGCTGTCAGGAGGGATCTGTCCCTGGAGAAGGACGTCATGCTTGACAGAGTACAGAGTCTGCAGAAAAGAGGAAGACCCTCAACCAGGTGGATTGACACAGTGATTGCAACAATGAGCTCAAGCATAACAACGATTGTAAGGATGGCGAAGGACAGGGCAGTGCTTCCTTCTGTTGTGTGTAGGGTCGCTATGAGTTGGAACCGACTCTACGGCACCTAACAACAACAAAAATGCAAACCACTATGTTTGTGTATATGTGTGTGCACCTTTCACTGGAAGCCACCTGGTCCATTGAGGATCCCCAACTGCATAGACAAAAGGGGCTCAGGGACATCATGCTTTGTCTCTGCTTGTCTTTTAAACTATTACATGTATTTCCAAATGCCTTTTATCCCTAAATTCTGTGGTGAATTTCTAACTCAAAAGCTGAATCACCCCTAAACTTTGAAATATTTCATGACCATGTCACTCTGGTGATCGTGTGTGTTTGAAATTATATATATGAAATATATATGTATATAATTTTACAGTGGCCTACATGCTATCTATGATTTCCAAGTCTTTTTTTTTTTTAAACATTTTGGAATTAATAACACAATTTTTCTATCCCTGCTAGTTAATGAATTAGTATATCTAATAAACTTGACATCTTATTAACTGAAGTACAAACCTAATATTTGAGGCAAAGGTTAGTTATCAACTGGGGGATATGTCATCCTTCCAGATGTGCTATGTGATATAGAAGAGCTCTGGATGCTCAGTGTTATCATTTTTAGCTAGATATTATGTTTCATGCTTGGTTATTTTTAAACTAAGGTTGTAGGAAAGGGAATGGATTTGATTTTTTTTTTTCAAGATCTTTTAAAATTCCTTCACTTTTTCCTTCCACAAATACTTACTGAGTACCTATTTTCTGTCATTCACTGAACTAGGAATTGGCCATAGGGATGAATAAGAAACAGTCTTTGCTGTTGTAGAACTTACAATTTTGCAGAAGAGAAACTTTAAAAACAAATAAATTGACCAACAATATATTATATTAACAGTGCGATAAAGCTCGAAGGCACTGGGAGATGGGAAAGTGCACTCTAGAGATGTGAAGAGAAGCTGTGGTGGCACAATGGTTAAATGCTCAGCTGCTAACTGAAAAGTCAACAGTTGGAACCCACCAGCCATTTCACAGAAGAGACCTGGCAACCTGTTCCCCTAAAGATTGCAGCCTAGGAAATCCAATGAGATGTTTTTATTCTGTCCCATAGGGTTGCTATGAGTTGGAATCGACTTGACGGCACGTAACGACAACAGGGATAACAGCAAAGAACTATGAAATCCTTGTGTAGACATCTTTGCAAACATTATATACAAATAAAACATCTGCTTTATCATCAGGATACATTCTGGTAAAAGATGTTAATTGATCTTCTCAAATCCTCAACTGACAACAAATTAACTGACAAACATAAATTAAAAATATATATAATTTTCTTAAAAATAAAAAAAATGAAAGAAAAACTAGAACCAGGCTCCCCTTTCCGGAAGGTGGTTGAACCCTTCCATCCTGGGTGAAGAAGGTATTACCACTTCCATCCAACAGCCCATCTTTCCACACACCCCAAGACCCAGCAGAGGATATGCCAAAAGAACTAGAATTACCAGAAAATTAAATAGTATTAAAACTTTTTTTTTTTTTGCAAATGTCTTGCAGAGACCTGCTCAAACTTCACAAAGGAACAAAAAAATAGCTGAGTTTATGGAGTGTGCACTCAGTAAATGCCCTTTGAAATAGAGTAAGGGCCTGGATTTTTATTCCACTGCAAAAGACAAATGAATCAGTCCAAACCAAATCCCTTTGCCGCAGAGTCAATTCCAACTCATAGGGACCCTGTAGGACAGAATAGAACTGCCCCGTAGGACTTCCAAAGCTGTAATCTTTATGGAAGCAGACTGCCACATCTTTCTCCTGCAGAGCAGCTGGTGGGTTCGAACTGAGAACCTTTCAGCTTGCAGCCCAGCACTTAACCACTGAGCCACAGGGTTCCTTAATGAGTCAGTGAGTGAGACCAAAATAATACCTTTATTACTGGAAAAGGCTAGGTTTGAGTATATAGCTTATGTGTGCAGAAACAGTGGCCTTTCTAATCTTCAACTTCCAAATTAAACTGATATAGTCACCTAAATCCCTGAAACAGAAAAATTACAGATCACAGTCCATGGTGACACCACCTGTAAAAACTTACAGCATGAATGAGAAAACAGGTCTCCACAAACACAGTGAGAGCAGAGATGCACATATGTTAACCCCTCTCCCCAACTCACCAATCAGGTAATTCATTCCTGGAATGGAATAAGGAATGAGGCCAATGACTAGGAATATTTAGGAAACAGCTTTCCTTGACAAAGCAATTAAAAAAAAAAAAAAAATTGCCGTCAAGTCAATTTCGGCACATAGAGACGCTAATAAAAGTGAGGAAAACACCTACCACAAATATCTGTTGAAAATCTTAAAATGGTACTGTAACCACTTTTATCTGAAAACACCAGTATATCCCATCAGCCTATAAATATCACTACAGTCCCTGGATGGTGCAAGCAGTAACCCACTCGACTACTAATCAAAAGGTTGATGTTTCACGTCTACCCAGATGGGCCTCGCAAGAAAGTCCTGGCTATCTACTTCAAAAAAAAAAAATCAGCTATTGAAACCCCATGTAGCGCAGTTCCATTCTGAGACACGCTGGGTTGCGGTGAGTTAGAATCGACCCCACAGCGACTGCTACCAGGACTGGATATAAGCAGGGTCCCATTATGCCTTAAGCGATCTTCTAAATTTCAGCATAGAGGCAGTTCTGTTTGCTATACCACCACCGAATCTGCACTATCAAATCCCTCCAAAGCCCTCCGCGGGACTCTATGGCCATCATTTATAAGTAAAAATGACAGGACACATATTTTCTACTCCTCCTGTAAGTGAAAATTAACCAATCTTTGCTCAAAAAAAAAGAGCATTGGAAACTTTTCCTGACAGCTTAAAATTTTTATTCTTGCTGAGCACTGTTTAAAACTCTTCTCCAACAAAAATAACCATCCATAATTTTGTTATCTGTGCTACTGTTTATAAAATTATAAAGTGGAGAGTTAAATAAACAAAGATAAATAAAAAGCAGATGTTTGACTGAAGCCTTATGTAATTCCGCAGAGCACAGAGATTTTCAGGGGCAAAGGCTGTGGCAATTCAGACATAAAGGCGTTTGTTTTCTTCTTTACTAAAAGATAAAGATAGACAAATCTCCCAAGACACACTTGCACAGTAGTTGGTAAGCATGACATTTTTGTAAATTGGATCATCTTTTAAATACCCAAGGGAAACATCCGAGCCCAGTGCTGCTGGACAACCTCCCTGCCCCCAAAACTTATCTCCACTTGACTGTCTCTTCCATTTTCCACCACAGCTGTTCCAAGATTTTTCCCAAGCTCAACTCTCATCCTGCCACTGGTTACACTTTCCTAACAGACGACCCGTTTCCTGCCACATTAAAAATAAATGCAGCTATCAGCATGAGCTTTCTCAAGTTCCCTCCCATCCACTTTCATCTTTTCACCTGGCCTTATATCTTCCCTCCTTTCCAAAGCTGACATTGTATACAAGGACTTGCCCCAGCCCTCAGCCCCCACACCTTTCCTGCTTCCTCTCAATGTTAGGTCCATAAAGTTTTCCTTCTTTCTCTCACAGTGTCACTTTTATCTCCTCCAGTAGGTAATTCCTACTGCTTTAAGTGTCCACCTCTTCCTGATCCTCAAAACTGTCGTTTACCAACCAGACCAAAAAACCAAAGCCACTGCCGCCAGAATAGAGTAGAACTGCCCCATAGGGTTTCCAAGGCTGCAAGTCTTCACAGAAGCAGACTGCCACATCTTTCTCCCGAGGAGCATCTGATGGGTTCAAACCATCGACCTTTTGGTTAGTAGTCAAGTGCTTTGACTACTGTGCTGCCAGGGCTCCCCACTTACCAAACAAACATTTAATAGTACAGAACATGTCTTCTTTTGAAATCCCCCTCAGCTTCTGTGATGCTACTCTCCCCTTTGGTTCTCTCTTTTTTTTTTCTTGCTACTGATTTCACTAGTTCCTTTTAATTTGAAGGCCCCTTAACTGTTATTTTTCTATTATTAACTCCTTTATATTTGACCGTAAATGGTATCTCTAGATCATCTCAGGTATTATCATTACTTGACTAACTAATAAACAGCAATGGATTTCTAAATCAATCCCCACCAGATTATTCCATGTCCTATCTCTTCTGAGGTACAGGCAAGCATTTCTAAGTACCTACTAGTATCTTCACCTCAGTGTTCAATCGATGTCTACAACAGAACAAGTTTTTTGTTTTTTGTTTTTTTGAGGGAGTAGGACAAACATTTGCCACAATAGAGAAATACCCATGAGCATATCCCTTCCCCCAGGCTGGGGTGTGGGGAGGAAATACCTTAAGTGATTGGTAGTTTTAATATAAATTCTGTACCTTCAGCCTCTGTTTCTCTTTGGAAGTTGGCTGCCAGAGGGAACATGGGTTCCAGTCTGCTGCTCTGTACTGTCCGTTTTACAGGAGCAGGCCACCACATAAGGAGACTGGCAATTTTCCAGTGCTGCTAAGGATTGGATTGGCAAATCCCAAAATTCTGGAGTATGTTATTAGGAAGCTCTGTTGCCTCCCAATAAGCTGTATTTGTCATTATCAGTTTTATTAGTAATAAAGGTGACATTTTTGTTTCTATGTGATGGCGTCTTTGGCTCTTTCAGCTAGCTCAGGAAGCAAGATTACTCAGTTTCCTTAAATCCTCGAATCCGGCTTTCTTCACCACGCCCTCCCCCACATGTTCCTATATCAAGGAAATAATACTGGCTGACGCTCAGTTGCCCAAACTGGCAAACTAGTACCTCAGATCCCATCAAAGCCACAAGTCTTTGGACTAGTGGGTTGCGGAAACGTTACATCAGTAGTGGGTCAACAAAGCAGACTACTCAAGACCGTGATGCTGAAGAAACAAGAGAGGACCAGAAAACAAAGTGGGAGTAGAAGAAGGGGTAGCCAGAAACAAGATCCTGTTCCAGGAAAATCCCAAAGCAGGTAAAGAAAAAAAAAAAAATTCTGCAGACAGCTAATCCATTGAGATATCTTACTTAAGAATATTTTAACAAGCTTCAGAGACCATGAATATTTTCCTTAAGGCACAAAACTACAACGACGGTTTTGGAGTCACGCTGAGTGAAAAGAGTAAAGGATTTTAAAGTCTAATGGGTTCAAATGTGCTCTGCCACTTCCTAGCAACGTGATTTTAGCAAGTTGCATCTCTCTGAACCTGTTTCCTGGCAAGCTTATTGTGAATATTAAATGAATGAACATGTAAAAAAAAAAAAAAGTTTCCGCTATGTAACAAATTCTGAGACATGTTAGTCTCCCTTTCCCTTTTGAAAGTACTCTTAGTTATCCTTCCAACTATGGCTACAATCCCTTTTCTCTCTCTCTTCCTTACCACTACCTGCGTAAGGAACCTCACCATCTATTACCTGAACTATTCGGAACAATATTTTGGCCTCTGTGACTCCATCTACTAGATTCATTTACTCAAGGACTGTATTCAGAAAGCCCCTCAGTAAACGAGGCAATGCTTTAGACACTGGACAGATACCAGGAATTCTCCCAATTAATCTTCCAAACTGATACATTAGATATTATTCTAAAATTAAAAACTAATTTTTGTTACATAAAAGATTAAATGCCTCCTATGGCTTTTTTACATATGGCTTTTTTTTATATGGCTTTGTAGAACCTACATATTAACGTCTAAATTCCTTAACCAAGCATAAAAACACTTTCATAACCTGCCTCCAATTTTCTGTCTGACTTCACCTACAGCTCACCCTTAAAGCTCCAGGCATCCTACCCCTTAGTCTAACACTTCACCTTACACACCTGATCTTCTCCAAACATCGTTTCTTTTGTTGAGATTTCTTGCTATTTCATGGTGTTTATTATATATTATATTTAAAGTATCTGAGATTTATCCTTTTACTGGAAAATATCTATTTAATCTTTAAATTTTCTAGTTCTTTTGAGTGTTCCCTGATCTCCACTTTTGACTCACCAGGATTATTTATTTTTAGATCTGACTTCCAAATACCTTATGCCAACCTCTCATAGCATATTTCAATGGTTGGTGTATTTACTTCCCTTTCCAGTTTGTAATCTAATTTCAACTCCCGCAACTTGACCTAGACTTCTTTTTCACTTACCACCAATATCTACACATAACTGCTCCACATTGCCCAGTCCAACAGACACTTTTCAAACTTTATACACATTTTTTTTTATATTAAGTGGACACCTCTGCTTCATTTGACAAAGTTGATGATTAACTAGCCTAGAAACTCTTCTCCTGTGGATAACATACCATTAATTCTCTCCCATCACGCTCAACCTTATTTTTCTTTATCAGCCCATTAAACCAATGGTGTTCTTTAGGGTTTCTTTTTCGATTTACTGCTTAACTCATTAAGCATACTATGACTGGGAAACATTACTCTCTTAAGATATTAAATATCTCCAATATTCTGATGTCTCTAAAATGTCTTTAGATGCAATTTTGGTCTAAAGATTAACGCTCACATAACAACTTCTTGTTAGACATCCAAAAAGCCCTAACCTTGAGAGTTAACATGCCCCAGCTAAAATGATCATTTCTCTCCACCACCCTTCTCCTCAATACACCCTGTATTTCCTATGTAATCAAGTACAAGGCCACTGCTCAAGTCATACTCCTAGAAGTAATGTTAGTCTAACTACTCTCATCCTTCAGATTCAATTCATCACCAGGTCATACAGCTTTCTACTTAAAATTTCTCAAATCCATCTCTTCTCCTTCCATAGAACTATAGACTCTTACCACTTCTCACATGCATTACTGTAACTCCTTACTCTGTCTCCATTTTGATTTACTCCAATGTATTTCCCATTCTGCTACAATCTATATAAAATGTTTGAATCTAGTTTAGTTAAATAGAAGGAAAACTTTTATTTTAAAAAGTAGAAAAATTATATTGAATTTTTTGCAAGCTATTTTTACAGATTTCCTTACCCAATTTCCTTTCTGAAGTTAGATACAAGTAGCTTGATGTAAACAAATATTCATTAGTATCCTTTATCAAAGTCTACCGAGGCTCATATGTAATTGCACACTGTGTCTGAGGATGGTTGAATATGGAATTTTTTCACAATGTTTATTATTTTCCATGTTTAGTCTTTCCACAATCTTATCAACACTTATTTTGAAGTAAAAGAAATAAAACTCACCATTCTTAATCAAAGTCTGCAACTTTTTTGGCCACCATCTTCACCAGAATTGTGGTTGTCAAAACTGTCCATTTTCTTGGATGCTTAAGTGATGCTATGTGCTTAATATAGGAAGTCAAGGAGGAGAAAGATAGGTGAAAAGAGAGAAAAAAAACTGTCAATGTACAAAGATTGGTTAAAAATAGCATTTTTGGTCAAAGTAGTTTGGTCAAATTCTGTATTGTTGGAATAAACAGTTTCGTCCATGAGGACTCAAAATTCACAAAGAGGCAATTATTTTTTTCTTTTTTCTAGGTTCACTATACAAAATTTGAGGTAACTGAAAAATTTTGCTTACTAAAAGGGAGAATTTTTAAATGAAAAATCCAAGGTACAGAAGTATTTAAAACTTTAAGCTTTATCAAACTGATGGCACATACCAAAAACAATATGTTTTATGATATTCAAAAGATATTTACCAGAAATTTTGACCTCTGCAGTACACTTTTCATTCACAAAATTATCATGGAAAGAATCATTAAGTTATTTTATAACTCAAGTTGCATTATTCATGATTGTAACCACAAAGCTATTATGCTGAGTGTATACTGTCATTTGTTGTTTCCAAAATAGAAAACTAATTGTAAATGCAAAGCACAGTTACAACATATATGAATGTAGAAATGGTGACATCTTGACTTTTTTAGCTTCATCCAACTCCATCCTAGGCCAGAATTCTTTAGAGCATCAATACACTGCCTGTTTCTTTGGGTTTCCATACCGCAAACATTTTTTGCCACCCAGGTTCCAAACCACAGTTTCTTCTTGCTATGAACATATTTATTTGGAGCTAGAGCAGCTGTGTTACATGGTGAGAGAGACAGGAAGATGTGCTTTCCCTCTGGGATAAACCAAGCAACTCCAATAATGGTAGCTGAGAAGGTCTACAATGACATCAAGTGAAAGAAAAGGTATAAAAGCACTATAAAAAAGGGTTACTGTTATGTATTAAATTGTGTCCCCAAAAAGCATATGTTGTAAATCCTAACCCCTATACTTGTGATTAAAATCCTATTTAGGAATGGTTTTATTTGTTACGTTAATGAGACAGTATTAGTGTTGGATGTGTCCTGAGTTACTCTCCTTTGAGATCTAAAAGGAGAAAATTAAGAAGCAAAGATGGGGAAGAGAGATGCCAACCCACATGAAGATCACCCAGGAGTAGAAGCTCAAAACAGGCAAGGACATTCCTCCAAAGCCAACAGAGAAAGAAAGCCTGTGCCTTGAACCAGCACTCTGAATGCAGACTTCTAGCAAATGGTGAGAAAATAAATTTGTGTGTGTTAAATCCAACCATTAGTGATATTTCTGTTATAGCAGCACTGAATAACTAAGAATTTGGTGCCAAGTAGTGGGGTTGCGTCTCTAACAGACACCTAAAATGTGGAAGTAGTTTTTAAAATGGGGAATGGATGTAGGCTGGAAAAGTTTCAGGGCACCTAACTATAAAAGCCTAGATTGCCTTGAAGAGACTGTTGGTAGAATTATGGACATCAAAGACAATACTTGTGAGGGCTCAGAAGAAAATGAGGAGAGCTATAGAGAAAGTCTCTATTGTCTTAGAGAATACATATGATGCTGTCAACAGAATGCTGCTAGACAAGTGGACAATAAATGTTCTTCAGTTGAGATTTTAAAAGGAAATGATGACTACATGACCGAACAATGGAGGAAAGGAAATACTTTTTACACAGGGGCAAAGAGCTTGTCTGAATTATGTGGAAATGTATGGTGGAAAGTAGAAGTTGTAAGTGATGAACTTGGATATTTGGCTGAGATTTCTAAACAAGATCTTAAAGGGGCTGTGTTAGTTACCTAGTGCTGTATAACAGAAATACCAAAATGGATGGATTTAACAAAAAGAAATTTATTCTCTCACAGTCTAGTAGGCTAGAAGTCCAAATTCAAGGTGTCAGCTCCAGTGGAAAGCTTTCTTTCTCTGTTGGCTCTGGAAGAATGTCTTTGTCATCAATTTTCTGCAGTCAAGGAGCTTCTCGGTGCAGGGACCCCGAGTCCAAAGGATGTGCTATCCTCCTGGCTCTTGTTTCTTGGTAGTATGACATCCCCATATCACTCTGCTCACATCTTTCTTTCATATCTCAAGAGATTGATTTAAGACACAACATAATCTTGGAGATTGAGTTCTGCCTCATTAATATAACTGCCACTATGGAACCCCACTTCATTAAGAGATGACAAAATGGTGGACAATCACACAATAGTGGGAATCATGGCCTAACCAAATTGACACACATTTTTCGGTGACACAATTCAATCCATAGCAGGGGTCATGTGGTTTCTCCTTGCCGCTTATAGTAAAATGCAAAGAAAAGAGACAGACTTCAAAATGAACTGTGCAAAATGAAAAAAAAAAGAAAAAAACTTAAAGATTTGGAAAATTTTGTTGTAAAATTTTCATCAAGGACATGGCTACACAATCTTTTGTTAAAGAGATTAAGCCAGTGACTGATAGATCTAACCAATTACCACAGCAGAAAATTCATCAGCTTAGACTGAAGGGGACAAAGAAAGAAGGAAAGAACACTGTATGTCTCTTGGAATTCTACAGACAGGAACCAGGCCAAAGGAGCTATATGTGTTGTCCTCCAAGAAAAGAAAAAGACCATCTTTGGAGAAGTTTGGAGTTCAGCAAATCTGATGGAAGGAATGTGAAAAGCAGGGCTGATTTGGTTTCAAAGTGTAGAGCCATGGTGTTCTGGATCTCAGAGGGCGGAGCCACAGCCCCTGGGATTTCAAAAGGTGGAGCCAGAGCCTCCTAAATTTCAAAGAGTGAGATCAGCACTAACTCAGTTCCAGAGTGTGGGGCTGCTATTCAGATTAGCTAAAAAGATAGGGCCACCACCCAAAGCTTTCAGGGCCGAAAGGGTGGGGTCATCACTCAAATGGACTAGGAGAATGGGGCCACCCAAAGCTGAAAGAGAAAAATTGCTATCACACTGGGCCTAGACGGCAGGGCCAAAGCCCAGGGCCAATGGGCCTCCACCCAAAATCCAGACAGTGTGGCCAACACCCAGAGTCTGGAGGGCACGGCCATGGCCCAGAAGGTTGGTCTCAGAGAACAGAAGATTCTTTCTAAGCCTTGAAAACTAACTTAATTTGTTTTGCTGCATTTTTGGACTTCCTTGCTGCCCATTATCCTCTCTTTCCCTCCAATTTCTTCCATTTATAATCGAAATGTCTACCTTGTGCCTTTCCACCATTGGACTTTGCAAGCAGATAATGTGTAGTCTAGATTTCACAGGTTTACAGATGAAGAGGAATTTTTCCCCAAAATAGAATATGACTAAAGTCTCACCCATATTTGTTTTAGATAATTCAGAAGATGAGATTTTGGACTTGGTGTTGATTTAAGACTTGGGATGATGTGATTGGGTGAATATATTTCGCACATGGGAAGGACGTGAATTTTCGAGGACCAAAGGTGGAATATTCCAGATTGAGTTGAGTCCTCCCAAAATATGTGTTGTAAATCCTAACCCCTGGACCTATGATTATAATGTCATTTAGGAATGGGTTTTCTTTGTTCTGTTAATGAGACTAGTTGCTGTCAGTGGATAACATTGTGAAGAATGGGAATTCCAGAAGACTTAATTGTGCCCATGAGGAGCCTGTACATAAATCAAGAGGCAGTTGTTGGGACAGAACAAGTGAATACTACACGGTTTAAAGTCAGGAAAGTCGTGCATCAGGGTTGTATCCTTTCAGCATACCTATTCAATCTGTATGTTGAGCAAATAATTCAAGAAACTGGACTATATGAAGAAGAATGGAGCATCAGGATTGGAGGAAGACTTATTAACAACCTGCGTTATGCAGATGACACAACATTTTGCTTACTGAAAATAAAGAGGACTTGAAGAACTTACTGATGAAGATCAACGACCACAGCCTTCTGTATGGATTACACCTCAACATAAAGAAAACAAAAATCCTCACAACTAGACCAGTAGGCAACATCATAATAAATGGAGAAAAGATTGAAGTTGTCAAGGATTTCATTTTACTTGGATCCACAATCAACACTCATGCAAGCAGCAGTCAAGAAATCAAAAGACATACTGTGTTGGGCAAATCTGCTGCAAAAGACCTTTTTAAAGTGTTGAAAAACAACGATGTCACTTTGAAGACTAAGGTTTTCCTGACTCAAACCATGATATTTCAATTGCATCATAAGCATGCCAAACCTGAACAACGAATAAGGAAGACAGAAGAAGAATTGAAGCCTTTGACTTGTGGTGTTGGCAAAGTATATTGAATATATTGTGGACAGCCAAAAGAACAAACAAATCTGTCTTGGAAGAAGTACAACCAGAATGCTTCTTAAAAGCAAGAATGATGAGACAATGTCTTACATACTTTGGACATGTTGTCAGGAGAGATCAGTCCCTGGATAATGACATTACGCTTGATAAAGTACAGGGTCAGTGAAAAAGAGGAAGACCTTCAACGAGATGGACTGACATGGTGGCTGTAAAAATGGGCTCAAGCATAGCAACAATTGTGAACATGGCAAAGGACCAGACAATGTTTGTTCCGTTACACACAGGGTAGCTATGAGTCGGAATCAACTCGACCACACCTAAAGACAGTAACAACAACAGCTGCTGTCAATTCTATTCCAACTCATGCTGACTCCATGTGTATCAGAGTGGAATTGTGCCCTATAGGGTTTTCAATAACTGACTTTTCAGAAGTAGATTGTCAGGCTTTTCTTCTGAGGCACTCTGGCTGGACTTGAACCTCCAAGCTTTTGATTAGCATCCGAGCATATTCACTCTTTGCACCACACAGGTACAACAGCTGATATTTGCAAAGCAGCTGGGGAGCTATGTACTACAAGGAACATTTTGAACACATTGTTTTACTTAATTTTCTAAATATGTCTATAAGGTAGGTACTATTATCTTAATTTGATAGAAAAGTCAGGCCCACAGAAGTTAAAAAAAAAAGGATGTTTCAAATATCAGTGTTAGCAAGGGACTAAGAAGCCAAAGTTCAAATTCAGGTTTTTATGAGTTTAAGACCAATATATTACCACTAGACTATTCATACAATAGACATTATATTTAAGGATTTTGTTTTCATTTGCTTTCAACCTTAACTTTGTTTAAAAATCTTTTTTTAAGTTGATGACTTTTAGACCATTTTACAAAGTTTTCTGATAACAATACAAGGTCACCACTGAGCTATATAAAAAGAGAAAGAAAAGGCCTGCAATACTGTCACTTACTCAACGTTATCTGTAGTATTCCCAGGGTGATAATGTAACGAAAATTCACCATGTGGTAATAGCGGGTATATAGGCACGTTCATACACGTATTTATTTATAATATTTCATTCATGTTTGCTGACAGTCCTCAGAAATATACAATTAAGAAAGCAAATAACAGCATTTGGAACTTCAAGTGACTTTCAAGCACATGTTCACTGTACCATAAATAACTCTCCAAAAATGTGCTTTAATCTATGTATGAGAATGCATTTCACATAAAAATATGTCTATACTAATGAAAAAGAAAAGAATTTCTAGAATTCAGTATTTTATTCTTTGTTTATGAAGGAAGTAATCTATATTCTCATAGTTTCATGTGTTCAACTGATCGTTTTGATATTCTTGACTAAATTGGCAAATCATTTCAACTGGAATGATAGGGCTAATATGCTCAGTTACAGTGTCTTCAGACCTTATGGAAAAATTCCACATTATAGAATGTCACTTTCCTTTGAGATTATCCTTTAGTTTTCTTTGATATAAATAATAATTTCAGTTATCCTAATAATTCCCTAAAGTTCTTCTTGACTAACAGTTCATGCATGTGTTTGTGGTCGGCAAAATGTTAAGGTGACATCTGCAACTTCTTTCCCACAGTTTTATTCCTATGATTAAGCAACAAAAAGGAGACTATTTATATGGGCCTAATCCAATCATGGGAAACCCTGTTGGTGTTGCAGTTAAGTGCTACGGCTGCTAACCAAAAGGTTGGCAGTTTGAATCCACCAGGTGCTCCTTGGAAACTCTATGGGGCAGTTCTACTCTGTCCTATAGGTTTGTTACGAGTTGGAATTGACTCAGTGGCGACGGGTTTGGTTTTTTTGTTTAATCTAATCACATGAGCACTTTAAAAGCAGAGTTTTCTTCATCTGATAGGAGAAGGAGAAGTCAGAGGAATTCTAAGCTTGAGAAGAACTCTGGTCACCACTGTTGCTTTGAAGATGGAAAGACCATCTGAGAAGGCATGTAAGGGACATCCAGGAGCAGAGAGCAGCTGCTGCCTGACAGCTAACAAGGAACTGAGGACCTGAGATTCACAGCCACAAGAAAGTGGATTCTGCCAACAACCTGAATGAGCACGGGAGTGAATTTATCCCCAGAGCCTCCAGGGAAGAGCTCAGTTAAGCTAGCACCTTGATTTCAGCCTTGTAAGACCCTGAACAGAGAATTCAGTATAGCAGCTCAGACTTCTCACCAACAGAACTGTGAGAAAATAAACAAGTATTGTTTCAAGCTGCTAAGTTTGTGGTAATTTGTTATGCAGCAATAGAAAGCTAACACACAGCTAGATCACTTTAGGAAATTTCATCTTCTTAATATGTCCATGAACTTTTACCTCATATCCAAGCTATAATCCCAATGTTGCTAAACCAACGAAGGACATGAGCTACCAGACTGAGACACAAAAAAGGCCAAAGCACCCATTATTAAATATTGAAAAACATCATTGAGCTCTCATTATGCAGCAGGCCCTGGACTAGACGATAATACAAAGATGTGTATGACAGTCACGACCATAAGGACCTAATAGCAGGCAAAAACAGTGAAAACATAAATTACTACACAGAGCAATGAATGCACAGTGTGAAACAATTGCAAGATAGCACCAATAGGACATGTTTATTTAATGGCTGGGGTTCATATATAGAAAAGCTTTTGAAAATATTTATTATTAGATATACTGTTTTTCTCAGCTTCTGATGTATGTAAGTATAGATCTCCATTTCTTTTACTTCATTTCAGTCTCTTTGAATTTTAGATTTTGTAATGTCTATGTCCCCTGTAGTCTACCAGACAAATTTTAGTAATTTATTATATAATATATTGACTTGCTTTTTTAAATTACTCAATCTAGATCAGAGTAATCCACTGAAGATATTCACATCCCAGAGCAAGGTTTATGCATCTTTTTGTGTTTAGGGGTGCCAAGCACAGATAACCAATTCTGAAAACAGAATTTTAAAGTGACCAGCGATATCTGCCCCGTGAAGTCAAGATAACAAGCTTCAATATTTAAACAGTAAGAAGAATGGCACATTAAAAAATAAATAAATAACTTTATAAAAGAAGAAGGTTGATTCATTAAAATATTAATAAGTAGACAATGGTGCTTATTAATGTAGCTAACTACATTCCCCAAATAACGGGCGTATTGCTCCTCATAAATAAAACATGTAGAGCGTGCTTATTCTTCCCCAAAATGGACCTTTGTGTATAATTTCTTGAGATGTCATTAAAAAACATTTCTGTATAACAGGAAACAAAAAAAGGTTAATACCATCTATACTTTAGAGTATTTTCTGCCGTGTGTTACAAGTTACTGAAATAGAGGTAGCTTATAAATATTAACCAAAAAGAAATCTTTTGTGAAATTAATAGCCTTTTCTATTCTGTACATGCCAGAAGAGCCAGTTATTTTACTGTCAGCCTGTTTGCTATATTTAACAATTATTTTAATACTCAAAATCCTTAAGGACAAAAGACGGAAGGGTTGCCAATTTCCAATATGGCCTAGAGATCACTCATAGCCCCAGGCAAATGAGTTATAGTTTATTTCTTTGACCTCTTCTTGAAATGACTGTAGGATTGTTTGAAGTGAAGGTTGAGCATCACCTTCATCCATTCTGATTTCACATTTCTAATTAGACCAAATGTATTCTAATCAAAATATAAGAAAGAATGTTAAAATACCCCAAAAAGAGCAGATTTCAACACAACAGCACACTAACAACATGATAAAAATAATAAAGTCTCTGACTCAAATGACTTTATGCATAAACAAAGACATAAAGAATAAAAGAAAACAAAGTGCTCCTGGCCCTGTAATACAAACCAGTCCAATGACTTCTTCAAATAAAAAATTATATAATTCTAAAAAGGAGAAAAGAAAGAGGAAGGAAATGGATAATAGCAGATCATCTCCTGTTGATTGTCATTTAGTGAGAAAGTACAATGTTCTTTTTAATAGGTTTTTTTTAAAAAAACTAGACTATTGGCAAATAGAGAGCAAATTCTTATTGAAGAGTTAAGACTCAATTTGTATGACCTAACATAATATTTCAGAGATGATTTCTATCAACATGTTATTGTTAAGGACTAATTTTTAAAAG
The DNA here is from genome assembly GCF_030014295.1 of Loxodonta africana. Lineage (NCBI taxonomy): Eukaryota > Metazoa > Chordata > Mammalia > Proboscidea > Elephantidae > Loxodonta > Loxodonta africana. The sequence goes on from NC_087355.1 coordinate 29,076,556, forward strand.
CTAAAAGCATGACTCATATACATATGAAATAAACATATGTCAAAATTTAAGTCATCAATAAGTGAAGAAATCAGTAAGATGTTAAAAAAGATGTTAAAGCTAGGTCAAAAGAAATTCAAAGAACACACACACTCACCCACACTGACACACCCACATATACAACACACACACACACACAAAATCAGGGCTACTGAAATTCATTTGCAAATAGATGCATTACTGCTTAATATCCGGAGGTCAATAGAATAAATGTTTGGAATCACCTCTTGGGATGAAAAGGATGGTATTACATTTATTTTTGCATTTCTACAAGAAAAAAAATAGCATCTCTATGAACAGGAACCATTTGCATCATTCTCAGGCCTGCACAAGTTAACTTTTTTCTCCAAAAGTTGTAAAATAGAACAGTCAAAATCAAGGATAGGCACAGACCTCTACAGAACAGGATAGCCCTAAGAATCTGATAGACAATATCCAGTATTCTATTGAAAGGATAACCAGTAATCTTTTTGCCCATTTCAAAGTTTTCAAAATTTCTCCCAAAGCTATGTCCCTTTCCTGTTCAGAAATGTATTCTTTCACCAGAGAAACAATATTTATTGAATGCCATTAGCTATAGGGTCACGAAGAGTTAGAATCAACTCGAAGGCAATAGGTTTTACTGAACATGCAAAGTTGAATAAGATAGGATCTGTCCTTCAATAATATTTTGGTAAAGATGTATAGAGTCAAGTGAATTATCAATATCAATAGTGAGATAAGTAATACAATAAACATATAAATTAAGCCCAGTATGAGATGATACCATAACAAATAAGCATATAAACCAGATGTTACATTAGAACATTAGTAGAAGAAGAAATACTTGAGTTCAACTTAGAAAGACACATAACAAATAATTAGGTAGGTGCTCAGTCTAGAAATTTATAAATGAAGATGTTTACCAAAAGAGGAAGTCCATGGAATAATCATGTGTTGTTGTTAGGTGCCGTTAAGTCAGTTCTGACTTACAGTGATCCTATGTACAACAGAAGGAAACACAGCCCAGTCCTGAGCTATCCTCACTCCTTACTGTGTTTGAGACCATTGTTGCAGCCACTGTGTCAATCCATCTTTTTGAAGGTCTTCCTCCTTTTTGCTGACCCTCTGCTTTACGAAGCATGATGTCCTTCTCCAGGGACTGGTCCCTCCTGATAATATGTCCAAAGTACGTGAGACAAAGTCTCACCACCTTCACTCCCAAGGGGCACTCTGGCTGTCCTTCTTCCAAAACAGACTTGTCAGTACTTCTGGCAGTCCATGGTATATATATTCAATATTCTTTGCAAACACCATAATTCAAAGGCATCAATCCTTTTTCCATCATCGTTATTCATTGTCCAGCTTTCACATGCATATAAGGCGATTGAAAACACCCTGGCTTGGGTCAGGTGCACCTTAGTCCTCAAAGTGACATCTTTCCTTTTCAACACTTTAAACAGATCTTTTGGTATAGATTTGACCAATACAACGCGTCCTTTGATTTCTTGACCACCGCATTGTGAACATTGATCCAAGTAAAATGAAATCATTGACAACTTCAATCTTTTCTTCACTGATCATGATGTTACTTATTGGTCCAGTTGTGAGGATTTTTGTTTCCTTCATGTTGAGGTGTAACACATACTGAAGGCTGTGGCCCTTGATCTTCATCAGTAAGTGGTTCAAGCTCTCTTCACTTTGAGCATTTAAGGTTGTGTTATCTACATATCAAAGGTTGTTAATGAGTCTTCCACCAATCCTGATGCTGTGTTCTTCTTCATAGAGTCCAGCTTCTCAGATTATTTGCTCAGCATACAGATTGAATAAGTATGCTGAAAGGATACAACCCTGAAGCACACCTTTCCTGATTTTAAACCACGCAGTATCCTCTTGTTCTGTTTGAACAACTGCATCTTGATCTATGTACAGGTTCCTCATGAGCACAATTAAGTGTTCTGGAATCCCCATTCTTTATAACGGTATCCATAATTTGTTATGATCCACACAGTTGAATGCCCTTGTATAGCCAATAAAACACAGGTAAATATTTTTTCTGGTATTCTCTGCTTTCAGCCAGGATCCATCTGACATCAGGAATGATATCCGTGGTTCCAAGTCTTCTTCTGAATCTGGCTTGAACTTCTGGTAATTCCCTGTCTACATACTGCTGCAGCCACTTTTGAATGACCTTCAGCAAAATTCTACTTGCTTTTCATATTAATGATACTATGATAATTTCCACATTCAGTTGGATCACCTCTTTGGAAGTTTGACCAGGTAGCTGTCCTCCAAATTTCTTGGCATAGGTGAGTGAGCACTTTTTTGTGTGATACATAAAATAAAAACATGCTGCAATCAATAGCATTTTAGATTAGATAAACTGCAGTAATTGGCAGAGTGATTTCTGGCATTAGTGATTTGTCTAATTATTGGTCATCAACTAATTTTGTGACTATAGAAAAAAGAATTTAAGGAGAAAATAAGTGAATTCTGTTGACGATTTGAAGACATGATGGATGTATGAGGTCAATTGAGAATTAGAAATACATAACTTTCAAAAGAAGTGAAAGGCTAGATATAGGTTTGGGAAATAAAAGTGTGGATTTCGGCAAGATTGTTCATATAAAGAAGATAGTGACAAATGAATAGAACTGAAGCTAACATTGTGATTAACAGGTGCATAGAAGATTTGGAGGAAAAGAACTATCTAGCACTTGATGGATTACCAGCTAGGATGGCTACATGGTATGTAAATCCAAACAACTCAGGCTTTACTTACATGTGGTAAATCTGCATACAGTGAAGTCTTCTGATTGGCTGTGAGAATTAGGGAGAAGAATTATATTTTCAAATCATAATGATATATTAACTGAACTCTCATTGTGCCTCAACTAATATCCCAGTTTTAAAAAAAATGTACTGTAAAACTTTAAGATTGTATCAGTTCTTTCATTGGGTATACAGAGCATCTATTACTTTTGATTTTATATTTTTGTATGTGTGTGTATAATGCCTCTTTTTCAATCACTCCAATTGTGCCCCTAACATCTAGTGCATATTTTTATCTCAACCTTCATGATAACAATGTACTCTAATTTCCTGTTTGCTGCTTATTCTCCTCCCGTTAGATTCTTAGGTTCTGAATGGTTCTATCAGTGTCTTATTTATTGTTTTACCATCAGAAATATAGTATGATGTGTGACATACAGTGGGTGCTCAATACCTGCATTTGTTTTCTGTTTGCTTTTAATAAATGGAAGAGCTGTTCTATATGACCACACTTGGCCAGGTAAGGGTCATTACATCCCTTAGAGGAATGAGCAGAAGCTTTGCCACTACTTACTTGGTCCTCCTAGCTCCTCATGGATTTTATTTCCTCCTTTTATTTGACATAAATGCTTATTAAGAGTTGACTATGTCAAAAAGATGTGGCTCCTGCCTGCAAAGGACACCACAGATTAAAAGGTCCTATATCATTCTAGGCAGCAGCCTATCTACTTGGCAATAACACAAAAATGAAAAATCATTTTATAGTAAAAATGTTGTTATTCTCATTGCAATTCCATATCCTCATTCTCCTTCACATTTTCAACCTATAATAATTTGTTCCTACATAAACTCTAGCCTAAATATGGAAAAAAAAATAATCCAATATAGACACAGGGCTTTGAATTTAAAGAGTTAATAGTTCTTCTGTGTCTTTCAGGAAACACAACCACCTGATTCCTGCCCAAACATCAGTTCTCAAACTTCACTTCCAGATAGCACAACTCTGGCCACATTTTTGCTTCAGTGTTGCTTACTACTTATAGTCTAAATATTCTAATTCCTAAGACTACTGAATTTAAGTGATAAATTGGTCAACAAATCTTCCTTTGACTGTGTGTCTCATAATATGAGTTTAATTAGCTACCTCTGGGGAGCTCCTATAGACAAATATATTGTAGTTCTTACTCATCTCTGATACTGTTACTAACACCGGTGTAAGCCATTAGTACAAAGGTGGCAACATGAAGCCAAAACAAGAAAAGGGATGAAAGGTAAATGGCTAGGAATGTATTGCAAATATGCTAAATCTATATGGCATAGGGCATAACCAAATGAAGTACTAAAGAACACCGGACACCGAGTACAACTAGATGCAGAGCTAGAAATAGTCACTGAGCAAGTATAGATCAAAACCCTAAGACAGGAAACAAATAAGATCTGCTGGAAGCAACACTGAATGTATGTGAGCTATTTTTACTTACAACTTTTTAAAAATTCAACAACGTATGGCTAAAATAAGAGAAATAAGAACTTCGTGTGTGTGTGCTTAAAAAAAAAAAAAATTGCCATTGAGTTGATTCCAACTCATAGCCACCCTATAGGACAGAGGAGAACTGCCCCATAGAGTTTCCAAGGACCACCTGGTGGATTTGAACTGCCAACCCTTTGGTTAGCAGCCATAGCACTTAACCACTGCACCACCAGGGTTTCCAGTGTGTGCTTAGAACTGTTAAATTACTAGTTAATACTGAACAAATAAAACTTAGCCAAAAAAAAAAAAAAAAAAGGCAAAATCATTCTTAAATGAGAATATTAACTCCTGTAGATTTAACAATTTTAAATAAAAACTTTGCCTAGCATGACCTTCCCATAGGTTTGGCATTTATTCATTGCTATCAGCATTTGAAACTGATTTTAAGCATAGCCTTAATCCAGGCTTCAATTCTACATAGAAGGATGACATTCAATTTTTTGGTTGTGATACACATTTCTCTCTCCCAAGACAAAGTAAAAGCTCTTTAGCTGCCACAGCAGCCCTGTTGTGGCCTCTTCATTTGTACACTGGGGATAGTAACAGTTGTCATGTAGGATAAATCTGTATAATATTCATAAAATACATGGAGCTACTCAGAAGACTACAATATTAGTGTTACTGTAATAGAGAAGAGGACTTGAAGCACTTACTGATGTAGATCAAAAATTACAGCCCTCAGCATGAATTACACCTCAACATAAAGAAAACAAAAATTGTCACAACTGGACCAATAAGCCAAGATCATGATAAACAGAGAAAATACTGAAGTTGTCAAGAATTTCATTCTGCTTGGATCCACAATCAATGCCCATAGAAACAGCAGTCAAGAAATCAAAAGATTCACTGCATTTTGCAAATCTGCTGAAAATACCTCTTTGAAGTATTAAAAAGCGAAGAAGTCACTTTGAAGACTAAGTTGTGGCTGACCCAAGTCATGGTGTTTTCAATGGCCTCATATGTATGCGAAAGCTGGACAATGAATAAGAAAGACCAAAGAACTGACACTTTTGAATTGTGGTATTAGCAAAGAATATTGAATATACTTTTTTTTTTTTTTTATGGACTGCCAGAAGAACAAGCAAGCCTATCTTGGAAGAAGTACAGTCAGAGTGCTTCTTGGAAGCAAGGAAGGCGAGACTTTGTCTCACATATTTTGGACATTTTATCAGGAGGGACCAGTCCTGAAAAAGAGGAAGATCTTCAAGGAGATGGATTGGTACAGTGGCTGCAACAATGGGCTCAAACATAGCAACAATTGTGAGGATGACACAGGACCTGGCAGTGTTTCATTCTGTTGTACATAGGATCACTATGAGTCGGAACCATCCTGGCAGCACCTAACAGCAACATAATAGTATGTAAAGGTATAGTTACAATACCACTGAGAAATTGGTGGTATTTTTCACTGATTCATGGATTATGACTATCTTTAATTACTGTGAAGTGAGTGGCATATCTTATTGAAATAAGAGCTAAAAAGAAAGTGTTTGATTCAGGCACTCATGGAATATTTACTTTATTCTAAGCCACACTAAAAATGGACTAATCTTTAATGGTTATTCAGGACATACTATGCATGAATCCTAAGAGATAGAATTATAGAAAACTAAACTTCCTCTTTTCAAAAATTTCTGCTACTTTTTATAGATATAACCCAGTGATTTCCTCACTTTTCTCTATCAGGTATTTTCATTTCCATCTACCAAATGATAGTTTATTACACAATTATGGTTTTTTATTTTCTATTAGTATGTGCTTTTTAGAAGCCCTGGTGGTGTAGTGGTTAAGTGCTACAGCTGCTAACCAAGAGGTCGGCAGTTCAAATCCACCAGGTGCTCCTCAGAAACTGTATCGGGCAGTTCTACTCTGTCCTATAGAGTCGCTATGAGTCGGAATCGACTCGATGGCAGTGGGTGGGTTTTTTTATTGTGCTTTTTAGTTTCCAATGAGTAAGAGAAAATCATCCTGGTTTTAAATGGAATTGTTTATTCCAAAACAGCAACAACAACAAAAGAACACTGTATCATTTTTGCTGCATCTTATTGTGAATGAATTATTTTCTTTAAAAAATATATATATTATATTATATATTATATATATATATATATATATAAGTACCTTTATTAGCTAGAACACTCCTAGGCCTAGATAACCCCAGTTTTGAAATTACTGCTAAAGGAACTAAATTTGAAATCAGGATGGCAGCTGTCATAAAGAATGAGATACTGTTTGGGAAACATAGGGCTTCCACAGTTCCCAACACTATTTTAACTGCCTTAAAAATATCAACTCGTTTAATCTTCACTACCTCCTTGTGAGATAAACTATTATTTCCATTTTCACAGATGAAGAAGCTGGGGCACACAAAGTTGAACTCATGCATGTCACCCAATTAGTCAGAAAAAGAGTCAAAATTCTTCTTATTCAAGAAAAATCAAGGTGAATGGCTTACATTCTTTCCTATTAACCGTCATGCATACTGCTTCTCATATACCAAAAAAACCAAACCCAATGCCTTCCAGTTGACTCCAACTCATAGCGACCCTACAGAACAGAGTAAAACTGCCCCATGGAGTTTCCAAGGTGGATTCAAACTGCCGACCTTTTGGTTAGCAACCGTAGCATTTAATGACTACACCACCAAGGTTTTTGCTTCTCATATATAGGTGTGCAAAACAGAGGTAAGATCTAGCTAAATATAAGTTTAATTAGTTGCTGGCTTAAAGGGGAAATTTTTTAAATGTAAAAAGTACATTCTGATAAAAAATAATTTTCTTTATGCATGAAAGATGGCTGAGTATTTTGAATGCAGTTGGTACAGGTTTTAATGAGAGGGAAACATTTCGTGAACAGTATTGGCAACTTTCAGTTTCTGCTGTAACATGTAAGGTGCTTGGAAGTTCTCACACCCATCCTTATAATAAGAAATTGTAAATTAACCTAAACTGTAAATTAATGCGAACTGAGTCATTTAACAAACCATCACCCTGAATTCTGAAGAGACAGGTGAATCAAGAGAGTCAGAGAGGATCTGCTTACCTGGAAGAGAAGCCACTGGAGCCATAAACTGGTAGAAACACTTAAATGATAATTCTGAGGAACTGCTGGCGGCTGAATGTGAACTAGAAATAATTGAGAGTGAGAAACCCTTGGGAGGCTCCCACATTTTGTGGGTTTTATCTTCAGGAACTTCCAAAGTTGTCATGGTGAAGGATCTCACGGTTCTGGGTTGGGGAGATGAAGAGCAAACAATGTGAAATTTGCCCACAGTTCTCCATAACAAAAGCCTATTCTCCAGGGAAAAGACTTGACCAGAACGTTACCCTAGTTGAAGGAGGCTATTACTCCTACTTTAGGTGTCTCAGAAGAAAGTCCTGGCCATCTCCCTCTGATGGCCATTGAAAACCCAATGGAGCACATTTCTACTCTGACACACAGGGCGTCTCTGTGTGTGGGAGTCAACTTGGGGGCAACTAATGGTGAAGGTGGTAGTTCCTTCTAGTCTCGTAACACCTATGGAAGGGTGGACAGTTATACTATTGGGAAAAAAATACTTGTGAATGTCACAGCCCAGGAACCCCGTAACAAACTGAGGTTTAATCATAAAATTGAAGAATATTTCCCCTCCCCCATAAACAGTGCTTCAGTGTAATAGTAGATTATACTTGAAAAAGCTATCAGACACGGACTGCATCTGATAAGAGGTTCTCAGGGAAATCCAAAGACAATAGGGAAGACAAAAAAAAAATTAGAGTGATTGGAAGCCTTTGGAATCCACAGCTGCAGCATATGTTAAACACAGCCTAATTTACAACCAGAATAACTTACCCTAACTCATAACCAGATTAACATAAAAACTCACACTAAAGGCCTGTTTAGCTCAGTTCCCATTACTCAATATACTATGTTCAATTTTCAACGATAGATTGTAGGGCATGCTAAAAGAGAAGGAAAAACAAAGCCTGAAGAGATAAAGCAAGCATCAGAATCAGATTCAGGTAAAACACAGATATTGAAATAATTAGAGAAATTAAAATAACTAGAGCTACAGCTGTTATCCAAAATGTCGGTGGTTCAAATCCAGCAACAGCTCCTTGGAAACCCTAGGGTAGCTATGAGTCGGAATCAACTAGACAGCAGTGGGTTTGTTTTTTGGTTTTTGTATGATTAGCATATAAGGGGACATGGTGGTGCAATGCGTAAGAGCTCCGCTTGCTAACCTCAAGGTCGGTGGTTCAAACCTACCAATGGCTCCTGGTAGAAAAGGTCTGACAATCTGCTCCCATAAAGATTACGGCCTAAGAAACCCTATGGGGCAGTCCTACTCTGCCCTGTAGTGTCGCAATGTGTTAGAATCAACGTGACAGCACACAAGAACAACAACATGATTAATATAGTCAGGGCTTCAGTGGAAAAGATAGGAATCCCTGACGGTGCAATACTTAAGTGCTCAGCTGCTAACCAAAAGTTAGGTAGTTTGAACCCACCCAGTAGCTCTGCAGGAGAAAGACCAGGCGATCATCTTCCGTTAAGATTACAACCGAGAACTTACCCTATGGGGAAGTTCTATTCTGTCACACAGGGTCAACATGAGTCATGATTGACTAGCAGGCACCCAACAACGAATGGAAAAAGTAAGCAACATGCAAGAGCAAATGGGTAATCTAAGCTGAAGGAAGGAACACCAAGAAAGAATAAAACTAAACACTGCCAATCAAAAACACTGTAAGAAAAACGAAGAATGCCTTTGATGGTGTCAGATAAAAAACAAATCCAGACTTTGATAGGGAGAATCTTTATTCAGAAAGAAAAGGAGGAAGAAAAAGGGACAATTGCAGGAGCAGCGGAGGGAGACTACTACAACAGGGAGAACAGAGGGCCATAAGATCAGCAAGTGGCTCTAAGCTTTAGGAAAATGTGTTTTCCTCTGTAGAGAATGAGAGTACACAAGGTTAGAAAAAAATCCAGGAACAGGGAAGTGGGATGAGTGGATGATATCATCAGGAATAATCAGGATGTTTTATGCTGTGGTCAGCTAATTCCCCAAGATAGGCTCTTAAAGAAGAGTAGTATGTTGGCTCACTTTGGGAGTGGGCCAAATTTCAGGGGCTTGAGGGAAGGACAGCAGCTTAACCAAAGTTTGGTTAACAAGCGCTTTGCTTCTAATTGATCAACGGGAACAAGTAATTCAGTTACAGGAAATGGGAATTTATAGGGTCTGGGTCTGGCCTTGTCATAGGTAAGCAAGAGGGGATCCATGAGTTTTACCTAAGTCATATGGGAAGGGTGGTTATTTGCAGCAAGCCATTTTCCTGAACACAAAAGGTGGGGAGATTTTTTTAAAATGTATTTAAAATCCTTAAAACACTATCATTAGCATTGCTCAATCAATGGAAGAACGATTCCAGCACTGAAAGACAGAATTAATGTTCTCATTGTATAAAGATTAAGTTCGAAAAGATGATTATTTGACTTGAAATGTGTATGGCAAAGCTACCTTCTACTCTCCAATATTCACAAACATACTCATATGCACAAAAAGCCACTATAAAACCTAATTTTGGAATAAATCAAAGTTTAGCCAAAATTACACATCTCAAAATATTTAACCAAGTTAAGCTGATTTTCCAATTGCCCTACAGTATTCTTCTAGCTAGTGTTGCCCTAGGCTCAGGGGTAAATTCTAGTCGATGCAGTGTTACTTAAAGCTTCTGGGAGGGGTAGGGATGGAGAGCATGTACCGGACGCACAGTGAAAAAAAAACAAAAAAACTTAAAATCCTCTTTTTTTTCATAGGATCTTTCCCACTTTTAACAACTATCCCTTAACACATAAATATTGAAGTTCACTCAAACAGGATGTTTGCTACATTTAAGGGTTCTATAACAGGCCACGCACTGATTTTTAGTTCCTTCTAGTTCAGAAATACTAAAGAAGGAGAAAGGTGAGAGAAAAGAGGACTTAAGTTTCCTCAGTGATAAACTTTTTCCTGCCTTTCCTTTGCCCGCCAATTTAGAGAAAGAAGAGAGATGGTGGAAAACTGGTCAAGCTGAGTCTCAGATCCGAACTGTAGTACTCCTGGCCTTTTCCAATTCCTGACATTCTTGTATACTTTTCTGGTTTCTCCATGTCACGGAAAAGGCAGGAAAGATGAGGAAATCAGGCGAACTGTTGTTTGGTTATGCTAACAAGAAGCCTTTCCTAATTGATCGTGGAATTCAGTGCGGTTTCCTAATGGGTACAGTTAAATTTAATTTGTTTTTCCAGTCAGATGTCAGACCCTACTCCCCATTTTGAGAAAGGTCTTTAAGTTTGTTTGGACTGTTCACATGCTACCAAAACAGTTTCCAAGTGGAACATTCTCTTTGGCAAAAAATCCCTTAATCTCCTTGTTTGACTAGTTGAAAAGGTTGTTTTCTTATTGCATTTAATTTAATTCCATTACGCCTCATATCCTTGTAGTCTTTAGTCTCCACCTAAATTTCTAGGCTCTCAAGTTATTTCCTGTCCTATATTTTCTTCTCACGTCCATTGTTTCTTTGTTTTCTCTCTCTTTGCTTCTGATGCTCTCCCTCTCAAGCCTTTCCAAGGAATCCTAGGAAATTGTATGAAACACTAAACACTCTTATGTTCATTTTTAAAAGCTATAGGATCCAATGATAAGAAAGGCATTCTCCAACCCGCTATTGCCAAACTTCTGCAAAACTATAGTCTTCCCTCATTGCTACACTCTTCTGTCTCCCTGGTAACTGCTCTGGATTTATTAGGGATTTTGTCATCCAGGCACCATGTTCTGTAACAACCCTCCCCATGTGAATTGTCCATTCAATATTCCACATTCACAGTTCTTAACTTTTGATCTCTGCCCATTATTCCACACTGCCTTCCCACGCACCCACAGACATACAATTGACACAGTTATTTCAGATGTCTATTCCCATAGTTATATCCTGGATTTGTTGTCAGATCAAAGCATGTGAGCTCTAATTCCCTATTCTTCATCCAATGCTACTTATCATTCTAACTCTCTTATGCTCTTACAGACATGGCGCCTCTCATCATTTCCATTTTCCCTTACTCTACGTAGAGCTTTCTCCACACCCAACATCCCAATTATCAGCAAACTCTTACCTCTATTAAGCTTCCACTATTGTACTCAGGGATTCAGATATTGTAAATTGCCCATATCTTGATGTGTCCACAGATTGTTAACAGGTAGTACAACTAGGCAGAAGTCTCATTTGATCTCCTTAAAAACGTAGCACACCTTCATGCTAGTTGCTTGCTCTTACTCCCAGACTCATCACTTATTTGAGTTTGTCCCTGGAACAGTTAGTCATGGGAACCACACACCCATCAATCTCCCATTCTACAGCATCTCTTCTTCTGTATCCCCCCTTGTAAAACACAACTCTGGATCAAGCACACAGACAGAATTCTCATTTTATATGCCTGTCCTCTGACTGAACTGCTGGAAAAAAATATCACCAATTCTGGAGACTGCGATTACTACAAATTAGAATTTTTGAATCTCTGAGTTGATCTCTTAACTCTATTAAGACTGAATTATCTTAGTGCATTATACTTCTTCAGTCGAGAAAATCAAGGTCCTCAAAAATTTTCTTTGAAATACCTGTCTCCCCATGGACATTATTACCTATGTCCTCCAGGGCCAGAAGACAGGAAGTTCTTCTTCCCCTGTAAATTTAAAACTTCTTATTTCTCTACCTCTCCATCTCAACAAGAACACACTTCCTTGACAAAGAGCACTCAAAGTTTTAAGGCACTTAGCATTGCTGAAGGGGCTGACAAAGAAGTAGGCCAAAACTCCATTTTATTTCTTTTTCTTTCCTCTTTTTATTTCTTTGTTGAAAATTAATCTGCATAGTGGTTTCACAAATAACAGAAAGGAGATAACAAGAATATAATTATGTTTAAACCAGAAGAAAATGTTCCAGTGTTCCAGGAAATATGTGATAAGATATGTTTTGCTTAAGATTTTTTTTGTTCTCAGAAAGTACATACGTATGAACATGGTCTGCTTAAGACTGTCTGTGCTAAGACCACCACCAGGAAGGTGTGTTCATATATGGAATGTATTCCTGTGAGGGATGATACTAAAGATCTTATGACCAGGACTCATCAGCGTTCTATAACTATTTTACAACATTAATCGTATCCTGTAACTGTTTTAAAAATATCAACCAATCCTGTATAAAAGGCACTGTAAAAATTTTACCCCTGAGGAACATTTAGCAGGGAGCATTTAGCATCTCACTATTTCCCCATCACAGCTGTTTCCCCATCACAACTGTTTCCCCAGTTATGGCTGCTGTATGGCCATGGCTGCTCTTTATCCTCAATAAAAACTCTCTTCCTTTTAAATTTAAACAGACTTTTAAAATTAAAGTGACTTTTAGTTCTTCAACATATCTGGTGTCAAAAGTTGTGATTTTGAGCTCTACTACACCCTCCCTCCTGTCTTGTCTTTTTCCAGTCCATTATATGCAATACATGCACACACATGCACATACACACATACACTGCTGCCAAAGTGGTCTGCCTAAATCACATATTTTATCATGACACTACTGTGCTAAAATTCCCTTCAACTGTTTCCCATTGCTCTTAGACTGAAGTCTGAATTTTTTCAACTTGTTTTTTAAGATGGTGAAGTACTTGATTCCAGACATTTGCAGCCTCATCTCTAACTATACTAGCCCTTGCTCTTCCTTCCTCCTGCTTTCAAAAGCCCCCCCCAAAAAAAGTTGCCCTCAAATTGATTCCGAATCTTTGCAACCCCACGTGTTGTACAGTAGAGCTGCACTCCATAAAGTTTTCAAGGTGCCTCGGGATGAGTTCAAATCTCCAACTTTTGAATTAGTAGCCTAGCTCTTAACTGTTTGTGCTACCCAGAGACTTGCCTCTTGCTTATTTTAGGACCTTTATGTAGGCATACAGAGCCCTGTAGGCACTGTGGTTAAGAGCTCGACTGCTAACAGAAAGTTCGGCAGTTCGAATCTACCAGCCTCTCTTTGGTAACCCTATGGGGCAGCTCTACTCTGTCCTAAAGGGTCTCTATGAGTCTGAATCAACTAGGTGGCAACAGGTTTATATATGCTGAATCCTCTGCCTAGAGGATTCCCTGTCACCTACCTGATGCCTCACCATATAACTCCAATGGGTTACTTCGCTCTCATAACTACCTCAGGTTTCATTTGATCAGATGTAACTTAGACTTCTGTTTCCTCTAAGAAGCTGTCCCTGAATCTCCAAATTTGGATTAGGTGACATGCTCCCATACAGTTCTATATTATCCCTGAGGTAGCCCATATTACAGTGTGTTTTAATCACCTATTTATTTGTTTATGTTTCCCACTAGACACTAAGCATTATAAGGTCAGCTACAACATCCACCTTTTTCACTGATTCTTCTCTGAGGCCAAGCACTAGAGTCTAACACAAATATTTGTGAACTGAACTGGCCTGTGTATTCAGCTCATCATAGATCCAGTGGGATATGTAGATCACCAAACGAAATCTGAAAGTACTCATAAAATGCTGCGATCTACTTTTCAAAGACAGCTAAGCATGATACATATATGAGCTAACAAAAAATAATAAAATCATTTAAACATTTCTTCCAACACAAACATCCCCCCACCCCCCACCACACACACATACAAGAAGAACATTAGAAGCATCACGGTTAATGTTGTTAGCCAAAGTTCATATTTTCTTAGACATTGCTTAGGGGTTTTCTTCCAGAGAATATAAAGAAAAATCAGATTAAAAAGAGTATATTTGCTTTGACTACCAAACATCAAGTTTCAGACCAAGCTGAGGGCTTTCTAAAGAGAATAGTATTAATCTACTTAGATGACCAGACACATTGGAAGGAGAGGATCTGGAATAGCTGTGGGATATGTGAGAATTCAAAGACAAGGAATGGATAACTTTAGAAGTACGGCTGATCATCACAAATAATTCTCTTTAGTATTTTGTAGACTAAGGTATAAGAGAGATGTAAATTATCTTCGCATTTTTCTAAACTGCTTGACTGTGTTTATTGAATACACCATCGTGCCAACATGGGTTGGAAAGGAGTTTTTCCATTTTGTTACATGCAGTTAAATTTATTAATACAATGATTTCCCTGCCTTCCTTTTATTTATTTATTTGTTTTATTATGTGTCAATTGTATGTTAGGCACAGGGCCGGGCAATGAAAAGGCAAAGACAAAACTTTGCCTTTGGATTGGTTCTGTTAGGGAGACTGAGCTAGCAACTATCAGAGGGGGTGATGGCTGTGTTGAAATAAAATTATCAGCAGTAAAGGGGGGGCTATCTACATTATTCTCAAGGGTACTTGAGAAATATCTCTTCAGTTGTATAGGTTAAATAATGTTCACCTAAAACCTCTTGAGGAAACCCTGGTGGTGTAGTGGTTAAGAGCTATGGCTGTTAACCAAAAGGTCGGCAGCTGGAATTCACCAGATGCTCCTTGGAAACCTTATGCGGCAGTTCTACTCTGTCTTATAGGGTCACTATGAGTTGGGATTGGCTCAATGGCAATGGGCTTGGTTTTTAAAACCTTTTATATGCCGAGTATTCAAATTACTTGGTGTTTCTCAAACCACAATAAGATCCAAGAGGCAGGAGTCTATAACTCCAGGTTGTAAAATAAGAAAACCCTTTTGTTAAACATACTTTCAACCCGAAGACTAACTAAAAGGAGTAAATTTACAAAGATTTCTATTTAAACTGTGTAAAAGGAAAAATCTGAAAAATTTTCAGTGTCTAGAAAGTGAAAATTAATTGCATATATCTCAAAATACGTACCTCTTCAGAATTATTCTCTATTCAGATTTTAGTGATTTTATCTTTTCTTTTAGTGACTGTAAGACACTTGTATGTCGTCTTCCACAGTTCCCTCCTAATGAGTTTTTCTAGTTCTATTTTTTAATAATGTAAAAAGTGTTTTGATTTTTAAATATTACTCTCATGTGTCTTTTAGTAATAAGACCCTCAAGGTTAGAGAGATAACCTTTTTTTTTTTGCATTTTTTTTAACGTTATTTTACTTCAGGTCAGGACTCAAAATAGAAACAAAAAATGTAATCCTTTATAATCTCATATTTAGTTTTTTTGATTGACTGTGTTATTGGTGAAATTACCAAAATAAAAATGTCATCTTAGCTCGTGTGGGAAAGGGAATCTCTAGCATTCAATTCAGCAGTAAAGCCCTGGATTAGGGTGGTAATGATATATATGAAATGACACCGTGTGGTTGGCAGTCACAAGAAAGCCATAGCACACCTTTATCCTTAGATAGTCCAGAATAGAATATCCCTGATGTTTGCATTTGAAGTGAGGTGATGGGCAAAGTCAGAGGAGTAAATACTTGGACTTCAAGCTCCATCCAGTTTAGTTTCTGGCCAAATCATTAACAAAACAAAAGGAAGTGAATTTCAGCCCATATAGCATACTATTAGTGGGAGTGGAAACTCATCCACTGGTCCTTCTCTCCAGGGTGACCTTTAAATGCACAGGTTGCTTGTATGGGGTACTAGGAGTCTGAATTACAGGCTGAGTTATCAGGTCACAGAGACCGCAGATAGAAAATTATGTTGTTTATTTAGGAAATGAAAGAGATTTCTAGAGAAATGGAAATTACAGTCTGTCATTTTCAGGAAAGTCTTTTTGTTTTAGGCATTTTGAAGAAATATGCAAGTACTATAAACAACCTAACAATAAAATTTTTTCAGTGCCACAATTCAGAGAAATAATAAAAAAGTAATTGATAGCCTTGGATATCATGAAGGAGCTGCTGTTTGTTGTGGGGTTCTCACACCACAATTTTCTATTGCTGAAATAATTTACTTTTATTTCTGGGGCTGATATTGGAATCTGTACATTTCTGGTACAAAATAACTTCAGGCATTTTAAATATATTTGATGTTCAAGCACAAACCGGAGAAGGAAGCTTTTGGTATTCCTCAACAACTCTGGATGTCTTATATTTCCATATAAGACATCATTGAATGCACTTGGAAAGAAATCTTGGGCTTAAATACTGTTTGGCAGTGGTAAGAACACACAGCCAAGCTGAATGACTTCCCAGGCCTGAGCGGTGTGTTACACTTCCCGTGCTGATGGACGCTGACACACACTGCTCCCTAAATCACCCCTACTTTAATATCCTGGCCCCCTTGAAGAGACTTGGGTTGACATGAGCTTAAATCCAAGCCTGCTCCTGCTGGCTTTCATTCAGCTGGAAAAACTAACATGTAACAACCACTGGGAATGGGCTTTGCTTACATGGGAAGTACTCCCAGCCACTGCATTAACTTCAGTGACCTTTTCTCCAACGCTTAAGACTACAAGGAACTTGGAGATGTGGGAGAAAAAGAAAAAAAAGAACAGTTTTCAGGATTTTGGTTGGCAAGGCTGCAAGCTACTGAGACTGTATGAATTCTCCGGCAAGAGGCCAACAGTGATTGGTGAGGCTCCCTCCTTTTCAGCATAGATAGCCCGCTTAATGATACCTGTGCCGTCATTTAAAACATGTCTGATCACAGTACATACACCTGCACACGGGCTTCCCTCCCCCAAATCAACAAGTCCATTAAGAACTTCAATAGTGACAAGATCCATCTCTCCCTTGCCCCACTCAGATTTGTAAAGATACTTTCATATTGCTAGAGACTGGATGCTTACTTTTGGTTAGCTAATTGTTAGTCTGTAGACTTCCAAAAGTTCTCATTCTACCCACAGTGAAAAATAAAACCTCCAAGGGAAGCTAGCACATACTTATAGAATGACTATTTTCTTACTTGTCAGCACATTAGGAAGCAAGGAAAATGCAGTTTCACTTTTCATTGGACTTAATTCTTGCTTCGCTCCTGTCCTATTATATGATAAGGAAAATGAGGCAAATTTGCCCCATGTCCTAGAGAAAATCAAGGATATGAGGAATCTTGGATAAGAGGCAAGGATATTTATCATTTCCCTATCAGAATTCTGGAATATTCGTTCTTTTCAACGATGCTGACTGAATATATATAAACATCAGTTAAAGAGTGCTCTTTTTACCCAGTTGTCTCTAAAAGCCACTAGATACCGTTGAATACCACTTTTAGGGTATTCAACTTATACTACTGCTTACTTATACTACTGCTTGTACCACAGTTATAATTCACAACATAAAAAATATAAATAAAAGCTGTGATTGCTGTTTTCTTGGAAGGAAATCAATTATTTCTCAACCCTCGTTTCTTACAAAATGAGTTTGGACCATTAGAGAGAATCAGGAGTTATTTTCAACCCCAAGAGAGAACATTTCTTCAAAGAAGTTTGTTCTCTTGTTGGTTTATTACATAATGGCCCTTCTTTGTAAAATTTAAAACGTCTTTTTTTTTTTTTTGGTAGATGTAGAATGGAAAAGTGACCTGCTTCCCTATTATCCTATGAAATGGCTCTATTTATGTGCATTCAACTTACGTTTCGTAGGTGAAATAGAGTAGATTGGATCTAATTTATTTCAGGTACAGATTAGTTAACAAGTTTATAATAGCAGTCTTGATAGCACTGTAGGTAAAGAAATCTCCAATCAGGGTAATACACGATGTCTTGTGAAGAGGCTTTATACAAGTCAAACACCTACTGGTAAGTGTTGAATGAGTGCTAAGTACCTCCTATGTGACATCTAACCCATTGAGAAGTGAATTAAATTCTCAAATACTGCAGAAGTATTTTGCTGCTAAACACTTTCTAATCTCTAGAGAATACTACCAAAAAAAAAAGAAACAAACCCATTGCCGTCAAGTCGATTCCGACTCATAGTGACCCTATAGGACAGAGTAGAACTGCTCCACAGGATTTCCAAGGAGCAGCTGGTGGATTTGAACTGCCAACGTTTTGGTTAGTAGCTGAGCTCTTTAACCACAGGGCCACCAGTGCTCCAGAGAATGCTGGCCTTTGATATTTCTGCAACATAGCCACCTTACTAATGTTCAGTAAACATGGTGATTTTTACTCTCATTGGGGAAAAATAGAATTCCCTTGACTCAATATAGCAATAAACACTGGTAAACCTACAAAAAGGAAAAAGAAAAGGCTGACTTGGTATAGAATGTCCTCACCCTGTGTGTATAAATCCTATGTAGATGTGAATGATTTGATTTACTTTCCATATCAAAAGCAATGTCTTACCTAAGGCAAAATTAGAATTGTGTGTGATAATAACAGACAGAGCTGTGATGGTGACTTGTTTGAAATAAATTTAATGATTTTTACCTTAGGTCCTGTTATTTGAAAACCTACATGAAATCAGATGAACGTTAGCTAAGTACTCTGTATTAGAGGTGAGCTGGACTTTAAAGTGATAATGTCTTAATTGTCAGATGGCAGCCCTGAATACAGCAGTGACAAGTTTAAGAGAGAATAACATTTCAGGATTAAGGCTTTAAATGAACAACTCCCAACTTCGTAGACTCAAATGCAATCTATCATGTTGAAGACGGGCGAAGTTTGTACTTAGAGATCCGTCTCACATTTTCTAGGATTTCTTGGCCTTATTAATTCAAATCTTACTCTCAATGCATGCATGTAGCCAAGATAATTACTAGAAGGCGAGATCAAAGCCAGCATATTAGACTCCTATTCCATTTTCTGCTGATGTGAGTGATCTGCCTCTCCTTTGATGTCGTATGCTTCTACAGCTAAAGTACAGAGGATAAAAATACTACACCATGTAATCTGGCATTTATCCCATGAGAGCAGAATTCCAAATTGTGACACATGTCAAGAAGTTTAAAAAAAAAAAAACTTAAAAGAGACCTATGCTTTATAAAGTGACATACTCTGCATTTAAACACCATCAAACATCATTTTCCATTATAAATTTAGTCCCTGATATAAAATTCAGAGAACTTTTGTATCTACAGTAGAAGAAAATAGTTACCACATTTACTAGCAATTCCATGAAACGTGTGCTGGAGCCTTCATCCCTCCTAATGAGGGCAGAGGAGAGGACATAGAAGCACAGGCGGGCTTACACATGTATTTGTGTGTGTACATCCATTCAAGGATTCAGAGGCCAGCAGTTAGTGTACTCTACACGTATAGCCAGCTGGTTTTAGTTTGCTCTGAACTTTCTATCACCTTAGGTCATGAGGCTGAGTAACTGGCAGATTTCTGGATTGCTTGTTGCTGATTAGAGAAAAAAGAGTTTTTGGTATATTACATTGTATTTAACTTACTATCCTCCCTTATGCTCTATCTCTGGTGATGTTCTATTACATACTAAACGTTGTTGGTCTGATCTTACCTTATCTGACAGTCTTCTGGGGGTTGAGTAGGTTACTTTTCAGACATATGTTAAATGTGTGTGTGTGTGTGCATGTACATGCATGCTTTCCTACACGTGATTGAAGACATTGTAGCTGTATTTCTAAATTATTTTTTCTGGTAAATTAAATTGAATTCTTGACTTTCTGAAGGAAAAATACTTGTTTTCAATCACAGCTAAGTTACTAGTTGATTCTGGTCCATTCTGTTGTAGACTGAGAGCCCTCCACGGTACCATGATCAGACCTACATGTTTTGACGGGATAACGGAGAATTGTTTGGACTTCATGGCTGTCACTGGTAAAGCAGAACACCCAATACTGGGAAAATTTGTTTTGATAGACCATGACTTAACCCACGCACTTCACTTCAAATCGAAATCTATTTTTTACTTTGAAAAATAATGGCTTTCCTCTTTCCCATAAACCATATTTTCAAGGACTCCAAATGCCAGAATGGTTATAATGTACAGTAATAGAAGCAGACCAACTACACATACGTAATACATTTCTTGCTTCTTTCTTCTCAATTAATGGGAACCAGCTTCTAATAATAAGGTAATCTATAACTGAATATAGATCTTTAAGTGTATTTGATTACCAAATATAGAGAAATACCTCCTATGATCTTTGGTTACATTATAAGATAAAGCAGTGCTAGAACCCCAAATATGAGCAAATATGGTGAAAAGTTGACATTCAGAAACTGAAAACATGTAGTCATGATATAGATCTCTGACAAAATTCTAAGGTACATTTTTAAACAAATACTTCCAAAACACAAATGAAATAAGAGACAGAGGTCACATTTTACAAGTATGGGTTCAATTACAACCATTTATGTTTAGGTAATCTCAATCCCTTTTATTTGAGTGATGCAATAAAGCCATACCATAGACATAGTACAAGTTTAATTCATAACTAATTTTATCTTGATATATGGTGCAAAAGGTTAAGCATTCAACTACTAGCCAAAAGTTTGGTGGTGGTTTGAACCCACTAGGAGAAACTTCGGAAGACAGGACTTGTAGTCTACTTCCAAAATGTCACAGCCTCGAAAGCCTCGTGGAGTATTTCTACTCTGCATATATGGGGTCACTATGAATTGGAACTGACTCGATATCAACTAACAACATATATTCAACTAAAAACATAAAGATAAGTCCTACTTAGCTGTTAACAGGAGTCTCACATTCCAGAGAGAAGCATGAGCTCAGACTTAGATGCTATGTGTAAAGTACTGTTCGAGAGACTTCAAAGCAAGGTCACATTACAAGTTTTGTGGGCCCTAGGCATGTTTGCCTTTGTGGACTCAGTGCTTGACAAAAATATTAAAAATTATATTTTAGGACTGTACTGGCATAAAGATGAGTATATTAATATAATATATTAAATATTTTTTCAACTTAGAAGTTTTTTTTTCTTCTGATTTTATAAGAAATTAAAACATTTGTGTTGGTCCGTAAAAGTATCATGGGCTGTAGGCATTGTGCCTACAGGGTCTAATACCTAAGGGTCTAATACCTGGTTGAGTAAGTAAATTAATTAAAAGATAGTCTATATTCTTTAAAAATTTACAATTTTGATCAACAAATATTACAATTGCACCAACAAGAACATAAAACTGAATGGAAATATTCTGGGAAATATGACCAAAGTGCTTTGGGTGATTCAGTGAAGGGAAAGACCTTTGACCGGAACCATCGATTTGAGGAGGTATAGTATTTTCCTACTGAAGGAAATCCATTGAAACCACTCTTGGCATTAACTTTTCTGCCACTAAATTCATTTTAACTCTTAGTTCTCATCTTAAATCACATGCCCGTTGCTTCCTTTCTGAAACACTTTCTTCACTTCACTTTCTGTACACAACTATCTCTGCGTTCTCCTGTTTATTCACTGGCTATTTCTTGTCAATTTTCTTTTCTAGTTCCTCATCTTCCTCACCTGTGAACACTGGAGTGCTGCAGGTATCGCATTTCTTAGCTCCTTGTTTTCCTCCATCCATATATATTTAAAAATTTTTTTTTTTTATATATGTATTCTGTATTTAACTACCCTCATGACTTTAAGTATCATTCAGATGCTGTAGTTCCCATATTCCTACCTCTATTCCCAGATCTCTCCCCTGAATCTGGACTCATACACCCGACTGCTTTCCCTACATCTCCCTTTGGACATCTATATTTATCTAATTCTTCTAATTGCTTCAAAGTATTTTGATCAACTTAGATTTATTTTGCGTTCCACATCCAAACCATCCACAAACTTTTTCCAGTATCTGACCACCTGTCACCACCTCCACTACTCATGCCTTGGCCAAGGCCAACATTATCATGTCTCATCAGGACTATCGTAATTTCCCCCTAACTGGTCACTCTGCAGTCTATTTTCTATATGGCAGCCAGAGCAATCATGTTGAGATAAAGAAAAACCAGGCACGTCTGTGCTTGGTGTCCTTTTAGGGATTCCCATCTGACTCAGAATAAAATGAGAAAGGCTTAGTATAGTCTAAAAGGTCCTTATGTTTTGGTTCCAGTCTGTATCTCTGACCCTTCTCTTCAGTCTCTCTAACTCACCCTTCTCTACCTCATTTCCCTTGGATCTGTTTGCTAATGTCTTCCTTATCCAAGAGACCCTTCCTCACTACTCTAACTATAATAACACTATGAGTTATTCTTTATTCTTTGACCCATTATTCTTTGTCCTATTGACTTTTTTAGTAGCCCTAATCATCAAGTAGTATACTCTGTATTATTTATTTATAGGTTTTTTTTTCTCCTTACTACAGAATAACTTCCATAGAAGTATGGTCTTTCACTTTTTTTTTTTTAATATTAAATTCTGAATACCTAAACTGTATTTGGCACTAGTAAATTCTTAATAAATATTAAGTGAATAAATTAATGAATAGGTAAAATAGTTTTGAGAATTACTCCCAATCTACTAGTTACTATTTCTATGAAAATGAATCAAATCATAGTAAGGATGGGGAATTTTCTAGAGAAACTCACAAACTTGGAAAACCAAAGAAATTGTGCTACTGAGAATATACCGATAATCAGAATTTTTGTTCTAAACAGTGTAAGTTTAACGATAAACAAGAAAAACTTGAATTAATTATGAAAATTTCTCTAAACCTTTTTGTTTGTAGATCTTCACTGATTCTGTTTTCAAGCACACCTTTCCTCCATTGTTGCAATGTCATTTTCACTTTGACACTTTTAAGAGCATGTTTTTCCTTGTGCATTTTGCTTGAAATTAGAAATATAATATCCTATGCTTAGTATGTGGAGCAATGGTTAAGAGCTCAGCTGCTAACCACAAGATCGACAGTTCAAGTCCACCAGCCACTCCTTGGAAACCCTATGGTGCAGTTCCTACCTGTCCTGTAGGGTCACTATGAGTCAGAATCGACTTGACAACAACTGGTTTCTTTACTTTTCTTTTTTGGATGGTTCGTATGGGAGTATCTGGTTGATGCAAGTGCTCTGGACTGCTCACTGCAAGGCAGGAGAGCTGAGCCCACCCAGAAGGGGCTTGGAAGAAAGTCCTAGTGATCTAGTTCAGAAAAACCAGCCTTTGAAAACTGTGTGGAGCACAGTTATACTCCGACACACACGGGGTCACCATGAGTCGGAGAGATTGGCAACTAGTTATGCTTAGCATATATACTGTGAGTTTGTTTTTGGAAGAAACTCAATTTTCTTACGCTTCGTATTACTAGAATATGATTTTCTTCAAATGGGCTGACAACAGCCCAGAGTAAAGTTTCAGAAATCTCCCTTGTAAGTAGCTGAGTCCTAACACTCTGTTTCAGTAAATAGCAGTGTTGTGTGTGTCTGTTACACATATCTTTAAAATGAATCTATAAGCCCTTTGTGGGGGAGACTTCTTAATATAATCTAAAATTTGTTTTCCTTTTCCATAATAATACATTTACAGCTAAGAGGGGGATGCCCAGCGAGATACTGCATTTGCCACTCACAATCACTTCTGACCATAGCTAAGTAATGAAATTATTGCCAATAAAAGATGAGTCAAGGTGATGTGCGTCATTTCCGGGTCCTGGACTTAACACATTGCACATGTATTCTTCCACACTCTTTCCCCTTTCTGTGAGCTGCAAAGAGGACATGCCTGTGACCCATGTTCAGCCATACAAATAAGACCATGTCATAGGAACGGTGGAAAAGGAAGGAGGAAGGAACGTGTGTCCCTTATTGACCACATAAGTGCAAAGCAGCTAGACTTACCAAGCTATGGTTAAGCAGCTTAACCAACCTACTCATTGATTCATGTAAGGAAAACAAAATTCCCTGTTTTTCAATCATTTATTTGTGGTCTCTTCGTGTTAGCAGCTTAGCCTTTCACCCTAAATAATACACCTTTCTTCACCCTTCACACTTCTCCCTAATTAGATGTGAATTTGAAATGTTGGAGCTTGAATCTTGGACCATGAGGTAAAAACTATAGGCTGATGATATAAGGAACCCAGATTCCTGTTAATCATGGAACATATGATATCCCTGAATTATATATTCCATAAGAGGTCCCTGGGTGGTGCAAATGATTAAGCACTCAAATACTAGCCAAAAAGATAGTGGTTCAAACCCACTCAAAGTTGCCTTGAAAGATAGGTCTGGTGATCTGCTTCTGAAGGGTCACAGCCTCGAAAAATCTTATGGAGTAGTTCTGCTCTGCACGCATGGAGTCACCATGAGTCAGAATCAACTAACAAAAACAATAACCCATACCTGCAGTGTGATGGACCACTTTTGTGTGGTCTTTCTAGCCATGGTCTTGTAACTCTCGCCCAAGTGATTGGGCAGGACTGTGTGATAAGGTAATTGTGGCCCAAGGGATTGGTCAGTTTTGCCATCTTGCTGGGCTTGAAATGAGCCACTTCAGAGGCAGAAAAGGAGAGGATCTTACCACCACCAAGGAAGAATAGCCAGGGCAGAGAACATGTCCATTAGACCAGGACCTCTGTGCTGAGAAGCTCCTGGAACCAAGAAACAGAGAGAGAAAGAGAGCTGTAACACTGAAGGCACAAGAAGCAGCGGCAGAGATCCGGTAGCAAAGACCCGGCATCAGGAGATGGCGTGGTGCGTTTCCTGGCCTACTAGAAAGAGAAAGCTGAGTTCTAATGGGCAGAGGCCAAGGGCCAGGGAGAGGTGCGCCTGGGAGAAGAGCTAAGAAGAGGTTGTCCTGATGTAAGAACTGTATCCTGAGCGTTTCTGAGCCTAAACTGCAACTGTTACTTCCCTAATAAACCCCATGATCATGAGCCTTGTCTGTGTGTTCTGTGCAGTCATTGCAATAAATTATCAAACTCTGAAGAGAAGCAGAGAGTGCCGTGGGAGGGACAGCTGGTGTCAGAATTGGTAAAGATAACAGAGAGAGGAAACGTGTCTGACCTCCACCTCACAGGAAACAGCTTTGGGCTGTTGATGGTGATTCTCATTCCCCCTCATGAAGTGGGAAGAGGTCAGGCATCACTTGCATTCCGTTTTTACAATATCCCAGATTTGGTTTGATGAAAAAGTGAAAAAAGGGCCCTATTTAAGCCACTTTTCTTTTGGGTTTCTATTGCTTGAGCCGAATCTAATCCCTACTAATAAAGCATGTTGTATTCCCTTCTAACTGAATTATTTGCATTCTGTCAATTACTATAGAGCTAGATTAGAAACAATCCTGCTACAGCCAATAGGGTTGCTTCAGTCTGGATATCAGCACATTTTTTATTTACTATCCAAGAGAACATGGTCCTTCTTCAGGCAGTCCTTCTTCATGAGCTATTATGTCACATGTACAAATGAGTGGGTATTGTTATAAACCTGAGATACCGGAGTTTTCATTACCAAGTTTCCATTTATCTTGTTGGAAGAGTTGCTTATTCCTTTCCTGTGATATCCCTGGAAGATAAATTTGTTGCAATAAGATAAAGGAAACTCTTCACTGAAAGCCACAGCAAACAACTCAAGTCTGTTTTTAACATGTATTTTTCACCCTCCATATTATTCGAGCAGGACTAACTAAATTTCAGTGCCCAGAGAAATTTCTTGGTGTTATTTTTTTAATAGAATCTGGAGAAACATTTCAAAATGTTTTGATTTCAAAACTCCCCCTACCCACCCGCTGCCTTTATAGTGGCTTTAGTACGGGATTCCTCTGAAGGACATGGAACCTAAATTGCTTCCAAACTGAAGTTCTAATTCCAGGTCAAGATTGAGATTATTCATGTATATGAGAAATTGCCTTGCAGTGCTTCCCATTTCAGAACAAATTACTGCTATAATCAAGGAGGGAAGAAGAAACGCTGTAGTTTGATAGCCTGATGTTTATCAAGAATAGTTCTGCTTTTACTCTGTTTAGCTACTAAAAGAAAGATCTGATCTAAAAAAGTGCTAGGCAATTAATGATTTACTATATTTTGAAAATAATAGTGATAGGCCAAAATAATTTAAGTCTAATATATATAATTATAATAACTAACCTCTTATGGTGTGTTATAGTTTCCAAATCACTTTAACAGTCATTATTCCATTAGGTTTTCATCATAGTCCTATGAAGTAGGGTGGACAGGTATGATCATATTACAATTTTTTTTCCTGGATGTGTAGCCTAGGGCTTCTATAATTTAAGCAACTGTATAACTGGCAGTAACAAAGATACGTTTTCAGTTTCCAGAGCCTGCCATCTTCCTACTTCGCCATATAATATGAATTAAAAACTTAAAATCTCTCTTTGAGAGATTGTATTGGTAACTGCAAATGCACAAAATAAAAACTGTATCAATTTATGCAAAAACAGAATAAACTTAACAAAGTAAGGCTTTTGCCCACTTCGCTTGAATACTGTCCAGTATGAGGAATGCTTCAATTTGGAGAAATGAAAGATATTAGATAAATACTTTAATGCAGTTAGTTCTTTTTTCTTTTTCTCTTTATATAACTTCTAATGCAAAAAAGTTATTTTACCTTTAAAGAAAGTCTCAAGTGCTGGAAGATAAATCTATAATGGGAAAATATAACTCTGAGAAAATATAGCTTATGATTATCATCACTGTAACCATAGCAATCGTTATGAAAAAACATATTGTCTAGTATATTTAGAGTGAGAGAAGTTATTAATGATTGAATTGTATCCCCCCAAAAGATATGGTGAAGTCATAACTGTTGTACTTGTGCAAGTTTGGAAATAGGGTCTTTGGAGATGCTATCATTTAGGTTAACCTGAGGTCATAATAGAGTAGGGTGGGTTCTAATCCAAAATGACTGGTGTCCTTATACAAGAGTTGGTACACAAAGACAGAGGAAGGATAGCCATGTGACAACAGAGATGAATGCAGTAGTAAGTCAAGGAACATCACGGATTGTTGGGAACCACCAGTAACTAGAAGAGAGTCATGACAATGTGTCTCTCTCAGAGTCTTAGAAGGAATCAGCACGACTGGTACCCTGATTTGGATATCTAGCCTCCAGAACTATGAGAGAATAAATTTCTGTTCTTAGAAGTCAGACATTTTGTGATATTTTGTAAAAGCAAGGCTAGGAAACGAACACAGATGGCATGCCTTTTTACGGGTACCTTTTAAAACTGAAAATTTGAGAGTTGACTCAAAATTGTATGATTAAAAAAATAAAAAAAATTTGGCAACAAGTGAACTCCAACTCATAGTGACTTCATATGTCAGAGTAGAACTGTGCTCTGCAGGGTTTTCAATGACTGATTTTTTTGGAAGTAGATTGCCAGGCCTTTCTTTCAAGGCACCTCTGGGTGGACTCGAACCTCCAATCTTCAGGTTAGCAGCTGAGCATGTTAACCATTTGCACTACCCTGGGACTCCAATTGTGTGAGAGGGGAACCTTTTCTGTTTAGTACCAATAAAGATATGGATAACTTCCTGCACGGTATGCCTGTGCCCTGACAGTGTTCTTTGAAAATGATGTACTTCTTTTTAAAAAGTCTGAAGCAGTAATCCTGAGTACCTAAGGATCTATGTGTGGCTGGCTGCTGCTTGAATATTTTGAGAACCAACTACTCAATATTATCAAACAATGGTTATTTATTTATTTGATAAAATGTACTGTTTTTTTCTCCAAGTTGCCTAATTGGCTGGTTGTTTGACACCTTATAAAAGCCAATAAATTATTTTAATAATTATCCCCATACCCAATGAATAGTATTTTCTTAAAAGAACTTCAGCTGATACAAATGCCTTAAATTTGATTCAGTAATTCAAACGGAACACGAGGAACTGTGAAAAGGGGTCATTGAAGCAGCTCAGAAGCTACTGAAATGTATGAAAAATATGGACTCCTGCCCCTTCTCTGAGTAAACTGCACAGAACCCTACATAAATGGTGCATTAAGCTTTCATGACTTCGGCCCTAGGCTACATATTTAAGTGGTCCCCATTGTATTCACACACAAACAGTAGCACTGTATATTAAGAATCACAGTGATAGCAAAGTAGCTATAACATTATTAGCATGATTTTATTTTTATTTTTATGGCTTCTTGACGAGTTTGACAACTATCTACTGGCTTTTAGGAAATGCCTAAAATGTCAGTTAAACATGCCTTTATGGTAGAAGATAGACAGCTTTCGTTTTACTCATGGGATCGTCTATGAGAAAGCTTCTCAGACAAAAATTGGGGGGCTTGAGTTATAATGAACGTTTCATATACAGGCTTTCTTGTTATCAATTAATTCAACTGACTTCATCAATTTTTTCCCCCTTCAGTCTTGATGATTTTATGACCTAGACCCAGGCGATACCCTTAGGCGGTCCATGTGATAATTGACACATTTTCTAACACGGAGTAGTGATGCCCAAGTCACTGCTTTCAGGCCGTGACTTGAGCTTATTGGAGTCTGCAGCAGGACTCCTTTTATCCTCATACATCAGAATACACTGACAGCTCTCCCAAGCAGGGACCACGCACATCTTTCCCCCAGGAAAATATATGCAAACACCTCCAGAACATTGTAATGGTTGCTAGGCATCACAATGGTGACATCTTTATGACAAACGCAGTATGCAGAAGAAGGCCTAATATAAGAATAACAAATTATTACATTCAGAGGACAATTTTACAAGATTAACTAGTGTAATAAATTACTCCTAAAGTCAAAATACCATGTTACCTTTTAAGGCATCTCACGGTGGAGACAAAATGAGCTGGTCTATAAAAACACAGAGAATATAGAAGAGAATACAAACTGCTTTTTCACATTTTTTACAAGAGAATTATATTTGCCTTATAAGACAGTAAGTGCAGCCAGTAATTATGGTAAAATAGGGTTATGTGGCAAGTAATTACGGTAAAATAGCAATGCATGATGAGACAACTATGTTTATTATTATTTTTCATACTTTAGTAACATCGCAATCTATATACTTTTAATTTAATTAAAAGCCTGTGGCATTTCATTTCTAAGACAATTTTGATACATAGAACTTTGCATGGTAAATGCCAAAACTCAAACACATTTTGTAATAATTAGCAAATAAATGGTTTTGACAGGATAGAAGGAATGATTTTTGATGTTTTTATTAAAGGCTATGAATGAGTTCTCCTGGTGTTTTTGATCAGGGATTCAAAAAATTAAAAAGGAAATGGTTTCTAGGTTTCCAGATTTGTTACCCGTTTCTCAGCTTCTTCATGCTGCATGTACAACATACTTCAAAAGTGATTTAAAAAAAAAAAAAAGAGTTCTGCAGCTTGAATGGTAGAGAATTCACATTTGTGATATACAGAAATATTTTTATTTAATTATAAGCACAGCTGATATTCAGATGTGCATGTCTTTTATTCATCAATATTAAATCTCACTTCCCTGGTGGTTCGAGTCTTTTCTAAGAAATAAACAAAAGAAGGAGGAGGTGGAGGAGGAGGAAAGGAGGCTCAGAGAGAAAGAAGACGAGAAAGAGAAAAGAAAAGGATAGACCAAAGGAAAGAAGGAAGGAGGGAGGGAGGGAGGATGGAAGGAAGGAAGGAAGGAAGGAAGGAAGGAAGGAAGGAAGGAAGGAAGGAAGGAAGGAAGGGAGGAAGGGAGGGAGGGAGGGAGGGAGGGAGGGAGGGAGGGAGGGAGGGAGGGGAGGGGAGGGGAGGGGAGGGGAGGGGAGGGGGGGAGGGAGGAAGGGAGGGAGGGAGGAAATGAGAAACCACAGGCCATCCAAATCTTATCTGCTCCCCAAATACTCTAATATCTGAAGTACAAAGGCTGGGTTTCTATTAAAATCTTTTACAAATAACTGGTTTAAATTATGACTAATTGAAACATAAATGATGCAGCCAGGCTTTGTTGGTGATTATTTTGAGCTAGATGTTGCTGTTGAGAGTGGACCACTGGGCTCAAACTTGGCCTAAGCAAAAACTGCAGTACAGAACATTCACGTTCACATTTTTTTTTTTTAATTCCTTTTATTCAAGGCTCATGAATCCTGAAGATCAGGGATGTGTTCCACCCATATTCCTCCCAACCCTCACTCTCATAGTGCTTCCTACTGTGGCAGGCATACAGTGGTACTTCACAAATGGATAAAAAAAGATAGGTGAGTGGATAGTACATTGTTCCAAGGGTCCCACATTGCAAGTGACTAACAGGATGTTCCCACCTCGTGAGAAAAATAAATATCCCTTTTGGATTGTCTTGTTAACTTCTGAAGGTGAATTTGCTAATGCTCAAAGTAGAATTCTTGGAAGTGGAGAGAGAGTGATTGGGATAATGTTGATATTTACTGAGTTTGGGTTGGAGAAAAAGTTGGAGAGTGAAGGATAGGGAAGGCATGGAAGATTCTCAAAAATAATTTATGCATTATCTTCCCTATTGGTAATCTACAGAAAGGGAGGGACTAATCAAAGAGAAAATGGAGACTAAATTGACTTGAATGTCTAACGAGTAATAATTTAATAACTATATATATGAGCCATTATTCATACTTATTTTTCATTCTTTCTTCGCTGTATCTCAGTATGGGAAGTTTCTATTAATCTATCATCAAATTCATTGATTCTTTCCTAGATTGTGTCCAGTGTACTGATTAACTCCATCATTAATGTTAAATTTCACCTGCGTAGCAAACAGTTCTTAAACACAACACTAAAGGCTGTTGTCGTTCGGTCACGTCAAGTCGATTTTGACTCATAGTGACCCCCCATATGACAGGATAGGACTGTCCCATAGGGTTTTTTTAGGCCACAATCTTTACTGAGTAGATCTCCAAGTTTTTTCTCCCTTGGAGCCTCTCGATGGATTTCCAACATTAACCTTTTGGTTAACAGCCTAGGGCTTAACCGTTGCAACATCAGGGGTCCTTAACACTAGAGGAAAACCAGAACCTGTTGCCATCGAGTAGATTCCAACTCGCGGTGACCATATAGGACAGAGTAGAACTGCTCCAGGGTTTCCAGGGAGTGGCTGGTTAATTCAATCTGCCAACCTTTTGGTTAGTAGCTGAGCTCTTAATCACTGCACCATCAGGGCTCCTTAGCACTACAGGAGGTCTCCTTTAGTAATCCAATTCCCTCCTCTGGGATTCATAAAAGCCTGTACAAGTAATTCTCCACCATTCCTAAAAATTCTCCCATTAGGAGATCCAACAAGCACTCAGAATAGCACATTCCAGTTTTTAACAATATCTATATTAAGAAAGTTATCTCTATCATTCTTTAGCTAAATCTATATTTTGTTGCTTATTTTACTATGGACATTATGATTAACAAAAAGACAAATAAAAACAATCATTTCCTTCTTTTCAAGCTCAAAACTTAAGTCTCCTTTACTTTATCTCATTAAATTCTTTGAAACGATTCTTCACAGATTTGAGGATTATCTTTTTTGAAGAGGCTTAAATATATACATAAAACTTTTTTAAGTAAAATAAGTTTAAATTGAATGGTACACATGGATAAGAAACTCAGATGTAACTCCAATTTGTCTCTCTTCATCAAATGGTGGATCCTACTTCTAAGTAAGATAGACCTGCAAGGTAAAGAGTTAGCCAGAATATTTACATTCAGTTTTCTTTTCTTGTATTGACCCAGTAAATATGATTGTCAGTGTTTATATCATCATTGTGGATCTACATAACATAAAGTGTTAAACAATTTTATGACTTTCTTATGTGACAAAATAATAAATGCATTAAAATGTTGATTGCAAATCTAAATAACACTTTAATAATCATATTGTCTTCTGTTTTCCAGAGAAAATTTAAAAAGAATCATATTTGGGATTATTAAGTATCATATTTTCCTATACTATCAGTCATTTTTATTTGGTGCAATGAGTTGCTATTTAGAAATACAAAAACAAAAAATGATAAGCTATTCATTATAATCAGTCAAGTGTATAAGATAATGTTTTTGCCAGACTATCAAAAATAACAAACCAATTCAAATCTACTGGTAGAATGACCAGGTATCAACTGTAGCCCTGCCATATTTTTGCCATCATCGCCATGAACTGGAAGCGTGGTAAGGGACTAATCAGTTCCTGTCAAGTTGATACCAACTCATGGTGACCCTATGTATGCCAGAGTAGAACTGTGCTCTGTCGGGTTTTCAGTGGCTGATTTTTCTGGCCTTTCTTCAGAGGCACCACTGGGTGGACTCAAACCTCCATCTTTGGTTAGCAGCCATGCACGCCTTAGTTGTTTTCCCCACTAAGAGAGTTCTACATACCCAGTGTATAAACCCTGGTGGTGTAGTGGTGAAGTGCTATGGGTGCTAACCAAAAGGTTGGCAGTTTGAATCCACCAGGCGCTCCTTGGAAACTCTATATGGCAGTTCTACTCTGTCCTATAGGGTCACTGTGAGTCGGATCGACTCCTCGGTGTATGTATGTATGTATATATCCCCAGTAGGAGGATGGGAACAGAAAAAAGCTAGGATGAGAAAAACATTGAAAGACAGTTAACTTCTACCCCTCAACATCTTTTCTACCTACTCTCTCTCTTCCCCACTTGCCACCTCACCTCAACACCAAAGTCAGCAGTCAGAAATACGCAATCTCAAAACTTTATTTAAATTGTTCATCTGACCTATTAAAATGGAAAATTATTCTACCTTTACAGAAATAAATTTACTTTTAGAGTGGATTTGTAATTTCAGATTTGGGAACACAAATGTGGGAAATTTGTCCTAGGAGGTTTTTTTTTTTTTTTTTTTTAATATTTCTCAATAGAAGAGGATATATGAATACAGGCAATATATAAGTTCAAATATTTCATTTAATGGATTATAACCTGTCTAATTAGTTGACAAAGAATTTCCCCGATGACTCCCATGCAACAAAGAGTTACATAAACTCTCTCTGCCTGCATTGGCTCATCTACAAAATGATGACGGTAATACCTTTTAGAGTTGTTTTGAGGAATGTCGTGAGGTTTAAACCAGCTGCTTCATGAACTTAGAGTAATGCATGGTAAGCAGTAAGAACTCAGCTAGCATTAACTGTTATTATTGAAATCAATTTCCTTAAGGTCCACAATGTCACTAATATCCTTAAGTCATCTATGGTTTTGTGACACAATCATTTCAACAGGTTCAGGTTTTCTAAGCTGGTAACAAATATTATTTATCTGGAACTTTGTCTCACTATTTTAATTTCTACTTTAAGGACACAAAAATATCTTGTAAGGAAAAATGTGTATTCTGTTCTCTATCTGTGATAAGTTTATCCACGCAATTGCCATTTTGGATTTACAGTGATTGGATTGATAGTGCTATGTTTACATTGTCTGGACTTTCTATATGTATATCCAATCCAATTAAAGATTTGAATTGTTGTTGGCAATAAAACTATATTTGGGTCTATATTTTGACTGTGATTAGAGACCGGCCCATTGGTTTAATGGACTAGCCTTTCACTGAAGAAATCCGAGTTCGTAAATGAGTTAATTTATTAGAGAAATGCTGTAATTTGAGCCTTGTTTCTTCTGATCAAATTCCTTCTCCCTGCTGCCATACTCAACTCCACTCTTCTGCTTTTGCCACCTCCATGCACACAGAAACACACTCTACACAATGTGGTATGACAGATCGTTTCCATTCTCAATTCCAGTCAAAACACAGTTAAGATGATTTTTTTTTTTATATGAGAGGAGAAGGTTGCTATTCATCTTCCTATATGCTGTCAATCATCCTTCCTAAATTCCAGTGACTATGACCACCAAAGCCAAGAAAGAACTAATACAGGTAATCTGAGCACAAAAATTTTTTAAGAGTGGAATGGAACTGAACAGGGGTAACCCTTATTATCTTTTATAGCCATTTAACAATCTACAAGCCTGACTGGAATTTTCCTATGCATATGGAGGGTTCTACCCAACATCTCCCCCCATTAATTAATTAATTATCTTATTTCGTTTTACTTTATTATATTTTGGCGCTCCCTTTGAAAAAGAAAATGTGATGCCTTTGGCCTGCCCTGGTGAAAGTTAAATACTGCCTTTTTTCATTTTCATTTTCCACAGAAGATATGTGACAAATGACATAGTAATTTTCCCATTTCTTCATGTTCATAAAACATTGATAATATGATTTTTACCTTACCTTTGTTCTCAATTAAATGAAATGTTCCAATACAATTAATGGGCTCTTGTAATTTAGGTTTTCTTTAGAGGTTTCTCTTGTCTCTGATTAACAGCATTTTCCATCCATTCTGAGAACCCCCGACTGCTATTCAGAATGTTTCATTATGCCTGCCAGCTATAAATACAATTGTGAACCAATATCATTTTAATTGTTTCACTAATAACTTGCTTTAAATGATTCAACAGTCATCAGGAAAGATAAGTGCTCTTGTACCCTGCAGGCTTCTGGGCCTGATGGCATGAGGCAACGTAGAGTGCTGTATCAGAATAATGAAACCATATGCAGAAGATAATGACAAAGCACTCACATTGCTGGAAAGATAAATGAAAACAGTAGATCTTCTTTCTCAGTAATATAACATCCATTTCTACCTCCCATTTCAACCATTAGACCTTCCAAACAGATTAATGCACAAATA
Source organism: Loxodonta africana (assembly GCF_030014295.1). Taxonomy (NCBI): domain Eukaryota; kingdom Metazoa; phylum Chordata; class Mammalia; order Proboscidea; family Elephantidae; genus Loxodonta; species Loxodonta africana. The sequence continues at coordinate 29,111,258 of NC_087355.1, forward strand.
CACATACGCAACATGTCCTTTCATCATAGCCATATGCTCCCATTTTTCCATGCGGACTGTGAATGATGGAGTTAACGAGCTTTACAAATGCTCTTGTTAATTAACAAAAATTGTTACTTTCTCATTTGAGGGGGGGTTCTTATAAATTAGACTTAATTACACCAGATAATTGCAACTGCCAGGCACTGAGCAACTCCTTCTCATTCTGTTCTTTCAGTGGTGAATCAACAATTGCAACCCTTGCCTATTTGTGTAGATGAATTTAATAAGCAAACAGCCCTTTTATGTTAATGGTTTACTGGCATGCGTGGGCCTGGCAGGAGAAATGTGCTGGGGGAGGGTTTGCTAATGGCAGCACATAACCACATTAATTAAAATATAACTGCCATTTAAAGATTTGTAGTGTGGAATTAGAGCTTGTTGGGAACTGAGAAAATCAAGCTAGAGTGCATATTAGCACCATTACTCTGGGTGCCCTGCACAGCAGTCAGCAACCTCATGTGTCATAAATGTAATTTATGAGTGCTATTTGCTTTGAAATATATGTTTTTAGTTCACTCATTAGAATGTAAAAATTTGCAGTGTCTGCTTCAGGAGGTTCAAAATAAATTCACTAAAAGCTGAGGCCCATGATCTGCTTTTAACAAATCCCTCAACAACGATTTTTTTTTTTTTTAATTATTACTTCCATAATTTCTTACAGCAAAACCAACTGTCGCCTTTTCTGAAGACAAATTTCATGCTTTATGACAAATTTAAGCCTCAGTCCTACTATCATGTGTGCACTTTTAGCTATGCTTTTATAATTCGGGGTAATTGTTATTGGTTCTTTAATAAATAGTGTCCTCAATTTTGTCACTTTGTCCTTAAGAAGGTGGATGCTGCTGCTGTTATATGGTGTTGAGTCTATTTCGACTCTGAGCGACTCCAGGTGACAGAGAACTGCCCCATAGGGTTGCTAGGTTGTAATCTGTATGGGAGCAGCTCACCAAGTCCCTATCCAACTGAGCTTTTCACTGAGTTTGAACCGCCATCTTTTTGGTAAGGAGCCCCCACGGTGGTACAAGGGTCAAGAAGGTGGATTTTTTTTTTTTAAAAAGTTGCGGTAGAGTCGATTTCGACTCACATCAACCCCCTAGGACAGAGTAGAACTGCCCCATACGGTTTCCAAGGAGCGGCTAATGGATTCAAACTGCCAACGTTTTAGTTAGCAGCTGAGCTCTTAGCCACTGAGCCATCAGGGCTCCAAAAAGATGGATAGAAACTTCTAAATGCTTTAGAGTTGAACACATGCAGAGAAGATCAGTGAGAAAGTTTCTTGTAAAGCTTTTCATTAGTCTATTTCTGGGATTCACTCAGTACTTTTAAATCATCCTTGATCTATATCAGTCCCATTTATACTTCGCCTACAAAGGGGCTAAAAATATACAAACTCTAGATAAAATACCAGGGTAACAGGGCAGTACCTAGGGGAAAAACATTTAATCGAATCTTAATATCAAAAAGATTCTTGCTTTGGAAATCAGATGACTGTACCAAATCCCACCTTACTAAAATTTTATACCTTTAACAATGTAAAAATTGGCAATTTACTCTTTTTCTTTGTTCGACCCACCCATTTAAAAAAAAAAAAAAATACCCAGTACCGGGGAGTCGATTCCGACTCATAGCGACTCTATAGGACAGAGTAGAACTGCCCCCACAGAGTTTCCAAGGAGCTCCTGGCAGATTTGAACTGCCCGACCCATTGGTTAGCAGCCATAGCACTTAACCACTACGCCACCAACCCACCCATAAAGCCCGTGAATTCCTGAACTGCACTTTTAGCTTTCTAAGTAGGTGGAACTGATTGAAATACAGGGTACATGCCTCTTGCCGTCTATGCGCTGCCCTTTTTGTAAACTACTTGGACAGCTTTCCCACACCCAGTAACTTGAGTACTATAGGTAAAGAGATGAGAACCCTGCCACCTGTGAAGAAGAGGAAAGTCCAGCCACACTAATGAGGGTCTTTTTATGTGAAGTCTAGCGCCGTAGCTGATATTATTTCTCAGGTTAACCCCTTGTTTCACTGAGGAAGCAGGACTACTTGGAGCCAAAGATGGCTACTGCTGAATCCTCAGCCCTATAAAGTTCCGACAAGCTCGTTAGGTTTAATAGTGGAATGCAGGACCATTCTGGCAATTCTTACATAGAATAAGGTTTTAAAAATATGTGACGTCTTTTTTTTTTTTTTATGGTATAGTCCCAATGTTTAGAGTTTGCTTTCTACTTGGGGTGCTGTGGTGCAATTTTCTATCCACATTTTCTAACTTAGTCCCTTGCAACCAGTGACATGTCATTTTAGGGTGGGTAGTTGGGTCACAGAAGCAGTTTCTGCCTACAAAAGAGAATTTTTATTAAGTTTTTTTTTTTTTTCTTTATGTGTAGGTATCGTCTTGATTCATAACCATGGCCTCTAGAAAAATCATCTATCTTGAAATGTCATTTCTGGTATATAGGGTAGAGTTAGGTGGTGGGAACCATAGAATTTATGACCAGAATGACTTCCACAGATCATCCAATGCAACCATTTAACTAATGAGGAAATTGAGCCCTTCCCCCAAGTTATTAAGTCATTGGTCTGAGATCACATAACAAATGAATGAAAAGATATGTCAAACCTGTGAGAAGCACTAGGTCTTTTGATTCCTCACCCAATATTTTTTTCCAAAGCATTGCCTATGTTCTACCAGGAAACTCAGAAAATCTCTATTTATTCTAATTGAGTTCAATAACTATTTAGTATTAGGCCCTTTACTGGGCACCAATTGTTCAAATACAGAAAGAAAAAAAAAAACATAGCCCCTGCACTGAAGGAGTGCAGTTTGCTGGGCAAGAAAAAGCACAAAAATAGATATATTCAATATCACGTAGACAGAGACATGTGCTAGGAGCTCCAGAAATACACAGAAAAATTTAAGCATTCCCTAAGAGAGAAAAAGCATGCTTAAAGGGAGGGGTGTATGAAACACAATATGCGTACAGAGAAATATATGTGATTTGTACTACGAGGTACTCTTGTGTGAAGCAAAGGTGTGGCAGGAGATGAGGCATAGGAACTAAATTCCATACTGTATACAGGACATTGGAAGAAATAATGGGGGACCATTGATGAATTTTCCACATAAGACTGACATGGTCATATTTGTATATCACATAGGCCATTATGTGATAATTCAGGGGATCGGTTGAATGGGGCAAAATTAAATGCAGTGAAACAAGTCAGGAAGCTGTTGCAATAGGACAGCAATAGTAGGAATAGAGAGGTGGAAACACACTTAAGAAAAATTTAGGAAGGAAAGTATTCAGTTTGTGCTTGACTACTAACAGAAAGTTGGTGATTTAAACCCATGGTGCCATGGAAGAAAGGCCTGGTAATCTGTTTCCATAAAGATTACAACCAAGAAGACCCTATGGAGCTCAGTTCTACTCTGTAACACATGGAGTTGCCATGAGTTGAATTTACTGATTGGCAGCGGGTTTGGTTTTGGTTAGCATGGTGCCTGGCACATGATAAGTGATCAAAAAGTGGTATGTGTAACCATTGTTGCTTACTAAAAAGTGAGATTTTAAATTCATTTGAAGGTTTCAATGCAAACATCTCCACTCTTGGGATCATGAGTGATATTTCTCTTATTTCCTTAGAAAATGGCATTGTATTGTGTTGACACAGAGCAGGTAATAAGAAAGATTCATCCAATGTATGCAAAAATGAATGAATGACCCTGTCCTCCTGCAGATAAAGAAGGCTCCAACTTGTCATTACACTCATGTATTTAAACGGAAAGAAAATTTCACTTGCAACATTGCATGCTCTACTCAATATTAAATGACAAAGCAGAGTTTCCAGTAATGAGATTGGGGAATGCCATCACCCTACAGGCACTGAAGCCAGGTTCATTGCAATTCAGTACTATAGCACTGGGGACTTGGGATGCTTAATTTAGCAGTATCACTATTGTTTTTATATGAAAATAAACTTGGAATTGGAAACAGCCACTCACCAGCTTTCCTGAAGTGCCATCATTCCAGGAATGGGTAAGTAGTTTCTTTGGCCCTCACTGACATCTGGGTCTCCACATGCCAACTTTCTCCTGTACAGGAACCCAGCAACCTATTATGGCTGTCAGACTGGTAAAAGTGAGGCTTATTTACCAATTTTGACTCTACAGATGAGCCTAAGTCAGTATAGAAGTTTGCTTCTAATTTAGAAAATTTGGAACCAAAAATTAAGAGCTTCTGGGCATCCATTTTTTCCTTATTTCTACCCTCAGTACTATTATTTCAAATGGGTGGACAAGTAGGCAATGGAATTAACGAGAAATGAATCGTTACACATTAATTGGCAAGATCCTCTGTGCATAATGTAATAATATTCTAGCAAACACTACAGCCTATTCGGTATTACATCACCGGTGATATAACACTGAAATGATGCCAGCATAACAAAGCATCAACAGGAAAAAAAAAAAAGGGCAATGATCCAGAAACTTAACAGATGCTTAGTGAAGATTAAAGTATAAACTGAATTATGCTTGTAAGTCTTCTAGTTCTTTACCAGACAGACTGAACATCAAGGTCTTCCCTTAATGATTTGAATGACCACCTGAAAATATGAGAATGCCATATGGCAGTAGATGTTGCTACCATGCCTAGAAGACAGTTTATATCATTGACCCTGACAGCCTCAAGTTATGGCAGCTTTCCAAACTTGGCACTGCTTCCAGGATTCTGATTCAACTAGAAATGAAATGATCTGGGGGAACACTTGACCTGAGACCAAATGTCAAGAGGTGAAAAGTAATGTCTAGGGCAGGTGCTGAGACTAATCTTCCCCTTCCTGCTGCTCATACATAAATACACGTATACGCCTTTTGATATTCCTTGTGTTGTGTTGTTTCCATATTATTTTATTGATTAACTCATATATATTATTTTATTGATTAACTAGTGTATATACGTATGTATATATATAAAACCAGTTATTCCAACTCAGTTGATTCCAACTCATGGCGACATGGGGACCCCATGCATATCAGAGTAGAACTGTGCTCTGAAGGTTTTTCAATGGCTGATTTTTCTAAAGCAGATCACAAGGCCTTTCTTCCAAGGTGCCTCTGGTGGACTTGAACCTCCAACCATTCAGTTAGCAGCTGAGCCCTTAACTGTTTGACCACCCAGGGGCAAAAATATCTACGACTCTTAGCCAACAATATCAGGATTCCTAGTAGGTAAAAGAAGACAGAGTCTGATTAAAATTTTTGACAAATGTAACAAAATGTTAAATTCAGTCTCATCCTAAGTTTCAACTGTTGTTGTTGTTAGGTGTCATTGAGTCGTTTCCAACTCATAGCGACCCCACGTGACAGAGTAGAACTACCCCATAGGGTTTTCTTGGCTGTAATCTTTACAAAAGCAGATTGCCAAGTCTTTCTCCATGGAGCGACGAAAAAAATGGAGCCACCGGGTAGGTTCAAACTGACAGCTTTTTGGTTAGCAGTGGAGAGCTTAAGATAGTTACAGTATGCAACTGATATCCAAAAATGAGGTGACAGAACTTGCATGAAGCACATGTTAAGATATTATAAAGTGTGTTCTGCGACATGTTGCTCGTCACTAACCTGCAGAGAGAAATGAGGTCAGAGACCTCTAGAGAGGAATATTTTAGAGATACTGGTCAGTGTCCCATGCAAGAGAAACAGGGGTTTTAGAGGGAAGCGTACAGTGCAAACCAATAGCTATCTCTAGAACATTCAGCAAGCTTAGATTTATGCTGTCTGGAATTTGAAAGGGGTGGACTGGTGTTTATTTTTACAGGTGAATTCTAATGACAATTGATTGACTGGAGCTGACAAAGAAAATAGAAACAAGACTGTTGATAGCAAGCTACTTTTTACTGATGGCATGTTTTCCTGGAGACCACATGTGTACTCATGAGAGGAAGCCTGTCTGGGATTGCCCTCAGATGAAAACTGCCCAAGAAGAACACATAAAATGTGTGTAATGTAAGGGATATGTTTCCAAAAGCTCAAAGTAGGTGGAAAATTTTTAGAGGCCAACTGTAGGACAGTTAATGTCTCATAACCTGGAAACCGCAAGCCAATGTCCCCAAGGGAGTTGCAAATACAGGTAGGGAAAGGAAAGGTCAGTTTTGGAATTGTGTAATACCCAGATTGCTGATCCAATCAGCACCCAGGGAGGCTGGAGTTAAAAAATCAAAGGGTATATTGCATTGGGCAAATCTTCTGCAAAAGACTTCTTTAAAGTGTTAAAAAGTAAAGACTTCCCTTTGATGACTAAAGTGCACCTGACCCAAGCCATGGTATTTTCAATTGCCTCATATGCATGTGAAAACTGGACAATGAAGAAGGAAGACCAAAAAAGAACCAATGGCTTTGAATTATGGTGTTGGCAAAGAATATTGAATACATATACCATGGACTGACAGAAGAACAAACAGACCTGTCTTGGAAGAAAGACGACTAGAATGCTCCTTAGAAGCAAGGATGTCAAGATTTCATTTTACTTACTTTGAACATAGTATCGGAAAGGACCAATACCTGGAGAAGGACATCATTTTTGGTAAAGTAGAGGGTCATCGAAAAAGAGGAAGACCCTCGATGAGATGGATTGGTGCAGCAGCTACAACAATTGGGCTCAAATATAGCAATGATTGTGAGAATGGCACGAGACTGGGCAACATTTCCTTTTGTTGTAAATAGAGTTGATATGAGTCAGAACTATTTGATGGCACTTTTTTTTTTTTTACCAACAGCATAATACCCAGAATGCTCTGTTGCTAAGAACTGAATCATCATGTAAGACCCTAAACACTACTGCTTTATATCTGTTGCCTCCCCCGAACCTGATTTCAAAAAGTCCAAAACAATCTAGACTAACATATGAGGAAAGATTTAATTGGATTAGTGTTTAGAAAACAGTCATATTCTTGTTATTGTTGTTAGGTGCCGTTTAGTCAGTTCTGACTCATAGCGACCCTACATATAACAGAACGAAACTTGGTGCCATCTTCACAGTTGCTGCCATGCTTGAGCCCATTGTTGCAGCCACTGCATCAATCCAGCTCCTTGAGGATCTTCCTCTTTTTCACTGACCCTCTATTTTACCAAACATGATGTCCTCCTCCAGGGACTGATCCCTCCTGATAATGTGCCCAAAGTGTGCGAGACATAGTCTCACCATCCTTGTCTCTAAAGAGCATTCTGGTTGTACTTCTTCCAAGACAGATTTGTTCTTTCTTCTGGCAGTCCATGGTATATTATTCAATTATCTTCACCAATACCACAATTCAAAGGCATCAATTCTTCTTCTGTCTTCCTTATTCATTGTCCAGCTTTCACATGCACTGAGATGACTGATAACACTATGCTTCGGTCAGGCGCACCTTAGTCCCGAAGGTGAAATCTTTGCTTTTCAATATTTTAAAAAGGCTCTTTGCAGCCAATTTGCCCAATGCAATATATCTTTTGATTTCTTTACTGCTGCTTCCATGAGTGTTGCTTGTGGATCCAAGTAAAGTGAAATCCTTGACAATTTCAATCTTTTCTCCGTTTATCATAATGTTGCTTATTGGTTCAGCTGTGAGAATTTTTGTTTTTGTTTATGTTGAGGTATAATCCATACCAAAGGCTGTGGTCTTTGATCTTCATCAGTAAAGTGCTTCAAGTCCTCTTCACTTTCAGGAAGCAAGGTTGTGTCATCTGCATAATGCAGTTGCTAATGAGCCTTGCTCCAATCCTGATGCCTAGTTCTTCTTCATATAGTCTGGCGTCTTGGGTTATTTCACTCAGCATACAGATTGAATAAGTATGGTGAAAGGCTACAACCTGAGGCATACCTTTCCTGACCTTAAACCATGCGGTAACCCCTTGTTCTGTTCGAACGTCTGCCTCTTAATCCATGTACAGATTCCTCATGAGCACAATTAAGTGTTCCAGAATGCCTTAGCATAGTCAATAAAACACAGGTAAACATCTTTCTGATATTCTCTGCTTTCAACCAGGATCCAACTGACATCAGCAGTGATATCCCTGGTTCCATGTCCTCTTCTAAATCTGGCTTGAATTTCTGGCAGTTCCCTGTCTATATATTGCCACAGCCACTTTTGAATGATCTTCAGCAAGACTTTTTAAAGGCTTTTTAATACCTGGAAAAAAAGTGTTGCTTTTTATTTAAGACCAACAAAGCTATTGGACCTCCCTGAAAGTTCATCCAAGACTCAGGTTCAAGTTAGTACACTTAGTAGATCTGAAGGGGAAGCCAGTGGGAGAATTTCTAAAGTTGGTTTCTGATTGTGTCCTTCAAAGTCCATCTAATTCCATAAAATGGTCATATATTAATAGGAAAATAATATTGCTGAAAGAGGGTCTCCTTGCATGGAGGTGGTGGAACCTGGGCACATGACTGAATATGAGATACATTCTGCAGCAGGAGAAACTTGGTGGGTAGAGTCCTGTGGAAGTGTGTGCACACACACACACATACACAAAAACATGCTGTGGGTCATCCAGTTGTGATGAAGCAGTGGCAATGGGAGATTCTGTGGGAAAGAAAGCTAAAGATGTTTGGGAGGAAACTACACCCAGAGGATTGGCCACTCTGTCATTTCCTGTGGCAGTATGCACACTATGCCACCATTCTCCATTGTTACTGGAAAAGAGACCAAAATATAACCCATGACAGAACATCATATCCCAACCTCCAAGCAGTCTACACGAGAAGATTGAGGAGAAAGTCAAAGATAAACACATTATTGGAGATCACGAAATATTTCAAAAAGGTAGCACCATAAAAAAGGGCACCATTAAACCAATAATGTAATTACTATCAGAGAAAATATCTTCAACAGAAAAATTTCTATAGGTTCTTAAAAGAACACATTTGTTCTCACAGAGATTAATTTATTCAAAAATAAAAAAATATTATAAAAATTAAAGATTATTTACATGAATACCAGAGGCAATAGATGAAATAAATAGATGAATGGTTGTAGCTGAAGAGAGAATTAAGGAGCATGAAGTAATTAAATGAGTGAAAGAAAATTTAAGAGATAAGAAAGATTAATCCAGAAATTGGGATATGCTTCATTAGAGTCAATATAAGGCTAGAAACAAATATCCCCCAAATCTCAGTGACTTAGTTATTCAGAAAGTGTCCTTTCATGATGACACCCCATATACTACCTGAGCGATGCTTCCAAACCAAGGTGTATAGACCAGTCTAGTTTCAAGGAATATAGGACTGCAATCCTTGCTTGTGTTTGGAAGAAGAGCTATAGCCACAGTACCTAGTAGAAGTTCCGGATGGACATGAGGTAAAAAATGGACAGGAGGTGATATTGAAAGAAATAATAAGGGAGAATTTCTCAGAACCAGAGATAGACATTTGCCTTCATATGGAAATTATTCACTAAGTGTACACATTTTCCTGAATACTAGGTTTCAACAGCACTTCTGACCTTCACCTCATGGCATCCATGTTCTAAAAAGAGAGATAAAATTGACAGTTGAAAAATCTGATCAAGAAAAAAAAAAGGGTAAATAACAAAGAGGATTTTAAAATGAAATATGACTTCAGAAACTAAAAAAGATTTAAAAAATAGCAATTACTACATGGAATTATCTACCAACAATTTGGAAATTACACTTATTATTATGGGAATATATGTCAAATTTCAAACGGGCCTAAGAAAAATATAAAATCTGAATATACCAGTACCAAAGAAGAAAGTGAAATGTGGTCAGAGGTCCTAATTGTGTGGATAATATCCAATCTCCATTTGTCACTTATCTGACACCAAACTGTGTTGACAAAATCAAATCAAATCAATTTATTATCAATTCTCTTCTCAGCTCTGACACTGTTCTGACACCAGCTGCACACACAGAACTTAATCCTCTCACCCTGACCACCCTGAGCTAGCTCAGACCTCACAAGTTATAAGGCACAGTCCTCCAGACTGCCAAGCCTTCCCAAGACTTCAGATGCCATCTGCAAGCTTGGGAGTCCCCAAGACACCCTCACTTCTGACCTGCTGGCTACAAATTTGGGGGTTTCCTCTACCCTCTCAGGATACCAGCTTTAAGCTCAGGAGTTATCAGCCTCCCTCCCCCCCCCACCCCCACTTCTGACCTACTGCTCCCACTGCTCCCTTGGGTTTGGTAATTTGTTAGAACAACTCACAGAAAGCACTATACTTATGATTACAGTCTTATTATAGCAAAAAGAATATAAATAAAGACATGCATAGAGTGAGGTCTGAGAGAGTTCCCAAGGCAACGCTTCCATGTCCCAAAAAGGGGCACTCTACCCTCCCATGTACATCAGTGTCTTTCACCAACCAGGAAACCAATGGAGCATCCATGTCCAAAGCCTTATTGGATCTCATTACGTAGTCACAATTGATCGAGTCAGCTTACTTCCCCTGAGATCAGTTAATGTCACGAGGTGGTCTTTCTGACCTAGCCAGCCCCCACCTGCCACCTCATTGGCATAAAGTCTCAGATGTTGTCTAGAGGCCTATAGATAACAAAAGCATGTGGGTTACTCAGGAAATTCCAAGGCATTAGAGTTATCTCTCAGGACGCGTGAACAAAAACCAAATTACCTTTGAGTTCATTCTCTATTTTCTTTACTAAACAAACAAACAAATCTGTTGCCATCGAGTTAGTTCCAACACATAGCAACCATACCCAGTGCGGTGGAGTCGATTCCGACTCATAGCAACCCTATAGGGTAGAGTAGAACTGCCCCATGCAGTTTCCAAGGAGGGCCTGGCAGATTCCAACTGCAGAACCTTTGGTTAGCAGCTGTAGCACTTAACCACTACCCACCATACAAAAACCCACATAAACCAAAAAAAAAAAAAAACAAACCCAGTGCCGTGCAGTGGATTCCAGCTCATAGTGACCCTACAGGACAGAGTAGAACTGCCCCATAGAGTTTCTAAGGGGGGCCTGGCGGATTTGAACTGCCTTACCCTTTGGTTAGCTGCCATCTCCTTTGGTTAGTAGCCATAGCACTTAACCACTACACCACCAGCGTTTCCTAAATAGAACCGAGTAAAACTATCCCATAGGGTTTCTAAGGAGTGGCTGATAGATTCGAACTGCCAACCTTTTCGTGGTTAGCAGCCTGAGCTCTGAACCACTGCGGTCCCAGGGCTCCATGTTAACTCTATTTCATAGCAGTTTTGACCTCTGATATTCTCACACTTGTCTCTATTTGTCAATAGTCTTTTTTCTCGTATTTATTTCTGCTTTCAGAACAATTATTCCTTTTCTTTTGTGTTCTTTATTTTATTTTTCACACCTTTGCTCTAGTCTCTTCAATGAAATAATATCATTGTTTAAAAAAATTAATTACTTAAAGCTGTGTTTGCCAAAGAAAAGTGTTCATCTTATTTTACCTACTGATGCGGCAGTCTGCTTCCCTGAAGGTTTACAGCCTTGGAAACCCTCTGAGGGAGTTCTACTCTGTCCTATAGGGCTCTGTGGGTTGGAATCAACTCGATAGCAGTGGGTTTAAATTTTTTATAGTTTGCAGTATTCCCAATATATCAGCATTGTTTTCATTTTCAACCAGTATTTGTGCTGTTAATTTTTTTTTTTTAATGATAAATTTTGTTATTTTTTTCAAAATGTAGCTCTCTCGCTTTCTTCCCTTTTGGTCACTTGATGTAAATTACAAGTATGTGAACTTTTGCCCTGAAATTAGGTTATTCTTATGGCCTAGGATATAAGCAATGTTGTAAAAGGTGCATAGAAAACAAAAAAAAAAAAAATGTATCCTTAGACCGTAGCAAACTAAGTGTGATATATAATAGAAATTAATCCAACCCAATTATCTATCTTACCTTTTTTTTGTCTAGGAACAGCTACAACTAAAAGAAAAAAATAAAAGGTTAATTTCTAACAAATGGATTATTTACATAAAATTCTTCTTTTCTAATTGATTAAAAAAAAGGACAAATCTGTTGCCGTCAAGCCGATTCTGACTCGTAGGGACCCTCTAGGATAGAGTAAAACTGCCCCCTAGGGTCTCCCAGGAGCAGCTGGTGAATTCAAACTGCCACCTTTTGGGTTAGCAGCCTAGCTCTTAACCACTGTGCCCCCAGGGCTCCAATTTCTAAATGATACTACATATGATACAAAAAAATAACGATTTGTCACTACTATGTTCTCCTTAGTAATTACAGCTTTGTAATACGAAGTTACGTAATTTCATTTAAGAAATTTTGCTTCGAATTTTATAATTTTAGACAATACTACCGCTATTTCTACTATTGTAACTGTTTTCTTTTTTTCTCAAGGAGCAAGATTTACTAAATTTCTTACAAACTGGGGAGGATTTGTTGTAAGGATATGTGTGCATTGAATTCCAAGTTGGGGATTCTTTAAAACAGAGACTGACAAACTTTTTCTTTAAAGAGCCACATAGGCAGCATTTTAGGCTTTGCCGCCAAGGGTTAAAATAAAGGATATTATGTAAGTACATATATAAGAAGAGAGAAAACAAGTATCCATGAAATTCAAAATATAATAATTGAGTTTTTTTTTTTTTTTTTTTTTGTAATACAGGTTGATTAATGTTGTTAGGTGCCATGGAGTTGATTCCTACTCATGACAACCCTATGGAAGATAGAAGGAAACACTGCCTGGTCCTGCACCTTCCTCACGATTGTTGCTATGTTTGAGTCCATTGTTGTAGACACTGTGTCAATCCACCTCCTTGAGGGTCTTCCTCTTTTTACCTGACGCTCTATTTTACCGAGGGTGATTTCCTTCTCCAGGGACTGGTCCCTCCTGATAACACGTCCAAAGTACATGAGACAAAGTTTCTCCGTCCTCACTTCTAAGCAGTGTTCTCACTGTACTTTTTCCAAGACGGATTTGTTTATTCTTCTGGCAGTCCATGGTATATTTAATATTCTTTGCCAACACCATAATTCAAATACATCAATTCATATTCCTTCTTCCTTTCATTGTCCATCTTTTGTATACATACGAGGAGGTTGAAAATACCATGGATTGGGTCAGGAGCACCTAAGTCTTCAGGATGATATCTTTTCTTTTTAACACTTTAAAGAGGTCTTCTATAGCAGATTTGTCCAATGCAATCTATTGTTTGATTTCTTGGCTATTGCTTCCATGGGCATTGATTGTGGATCCAAGTAAAATGAAATCACTGATAACTTCATTATTTTCTCCACTTATCACGATGTTGCTTATTCATCCAGTTGCAAGGATTTTTGTTTTCTTTATGTTGATGTGTAATTCATACTAAAGGCTGTGGCCTTTGATCTTCATCAGTAAGTGCTTCAAGTCCTCTTCACTTTCAGCAAGCAAGGTTGTATCATCTGCGTATTGCAGATTGTTAATGAGTCTTCCTCCAGTCCTGATGCTGCGTTCTTTTTCATATATTCCAACTTCTCAGATTATTTGCTCAGCATCTAGATTGAATAAGTATGGTGAAAGGATGCAGCCCTGATGCACACTGTCTTAGCCTGGGTTAGAGAGGGGTCAGTGAAGCGTATACATATATACATACATACATATAGAGAGAGAAACAGAGTGAGAGAGATTGGCAAATCTGCTGCAAAAAGACCTCTTTAAAGTGTTAAAAAGTAAAGATGCCGCTTTGAGGACTAAGGTGGTCCAGACCCAAACCACGGTACTTTCAACCACCTCACATTCATGTGAAAGTTGGACAATGAATAAGGAAGATCAAAGAAGAACTGATATATATGAATTATGGTATTGGTGAAGAATATTGAATATACCATTGTCAAGGATTGAATTGTGTCCCCCAAAAATATGTATCAACTTGCCTAGGCCATGATTCCCAGTACTGTGTGCTTGTCCACCATTTTTATTATCTGATAGGATTTTCCTATGTGTTGTAAATCCCACCTCTATGATGTTAATGAGGTGGGATTATTAATTAATGCATGTTTGCAGCTGTTTCTTCTAATTTTGAGTTGTACCACATCAGAAAATGAAAGTCCTGAAAGTGCGCCTTCATGCACATCATTAAGGTTGACTCTACTTTGAGGAAGCAGCTCTACCCCAGTTGTATTTTTAGTGCCTTCCAAGCTGAGGAGCTCATTTTCCAGCACTATATCAGACAATGTTCCACTGCTATTCATAAGCTTTTCACTGGTCAGTTTTTCTAGAAATAGATTTCCAGATCCTTATTCCTTTTTTTTTTTTTTATTCCTAGTCTGTCTTAGTCTAGAAGCTCTGCTGAAAGCTGTCCACCAAGGGGCACCCTGCTGGTATTTGAAATACTGTTAACATAGCTTCCAGCATCACAGCAACACCCAAGCCACCACAGTACAACAAACTGAAAGAAGAGTGGTGGGTTGACTAATAAGCAAAATGTAATTCATTTTGCTTAATTAGAATTCAGAGTTAGCTTTCTCTATCATCAAATTCTGGAGTCCCTGGGTGGCTCAAACTGCTAAGTGCTCAACTACTAGCCTGAAGGTTGGTAGCTTTAACCCACCCAGAGGCACCTAGAAAGACAGGCCTAGTGATCTGCTTCTGAAATGTCACAGCCTAAAAAAAAACTTATAGAGCAGTTCTACTCTGCACACATGGGGTTGCCATGAATCCGAATCTACTGAACGGCAATTAACACGTATGCCCACTTACCAGATTCTTCATCCTCTCCTCAAAATACCTTTTCTCCTTCTCATAGCTTCCACTATGCTCCTTTATATTAGACAAGCTGTATGCTTCTCATTATGGCCGTGCTGTTATTCTTCTCTATAGAACCTATTTAGCTTCAGTTGCCACCCTGCATTGCCCCAAAACTCAGTATTTCCTAATTGAAACTACCAAAAGAGAGGGGATTTGTTTGATCTCATTCATGATTTCATCCCCTTATTTCATACACAGGTGATAGATTTGCCTATGAATTCATCGCCCTGGAGTTAGAGTACACCCTCAGTCTTTCAGCCGTAGGGACATGGTAGTGAGTGTAATACTGCCATAATTAAGGCCAGCTTCTTAACAGGATAGGTTTCCTCAGAAGAAATGTGTGTGAGGCAGAAATTTTGAGGCTTAGTCTGTCCTGTAAACCAATTCTTTTGTTTGTGCTTCCCCATGTTAAGCCTAGGTATATCCTTTCACTTTAAATTATCTGATTTTTATTTTAGGTGTGGTTTTTTTGAAATATTAGGTGGTTTAATTCAGCCTTAATATCTTTTTTTAAATTTTGTTGTTGTTGTTGAGAACATATGCAGCAAAACGTATACCAACTCAACAATTTCTACATGTGCCATTTTGTGACGTTGAGCACATTCTTCCAGCTGTCCAATCATTCTCACCTGTTTTCTAAATTGTTTCTCCCCCATTTACCTAAATTCACTGCCCCCTAAGGTTACTGTCTAATCTTTCAAGTTGTTGTTGTCAATATGATCCCACCGTTTTATTGTAATGATCGAAGCAATGCTTATTTTCCTGAGAAGTTCAGTCTTTTGTGTATGGTTTTCTTTTCTAGATGAATTATATAACCATGCTGCCAAATCTCATTAAGTATTATACTGTGATATAAATTCTAATTTTATTTAATCTTTTTAAATTAATTCTGAGAAAAGTGACATGTCTAACAAATTTCTTTTCTCATCCAGAAACTTAATAAGACTTTTCATTTATTAAAGCCTTTTTTTAAAAATTTTTCAGTAATGATTTATATTTTTTTAATATTACATAAAATTCTTCAGTTTATTTTTATTGCTGTTTCTATTTCAAGTGTAACATTTTTCAAAATGTTTTACTAATCCTATAAATAGAAAAATTCGCCTCCCCTTTTTTTTCTGGTCTAATTTCTGTTGGCTAAGATCTCCAGAGTAATGTATAATAATAGCAAATCTCTTATTTTTTCCACTTTATGGGAATGCTTTTTATGTGTATTCTTTTTTTTTCAATTTAGAAGCAATTTTTGAGTATTTATTATAACCAGAAAATATTCTAGGTTCTTAGAATGTAACAGTGAACAATTCAGACCGAGTTCTTTAACCCATTGTGATTATACTCTAGAGAGGGAGACAGTCGACAATAAGTATACTAAAGAAATAAGAGGAGAGCATCTTAGAAGTTGGCACATACTATGAAAGAAAATAATAGGTAAGGTTGAGAGGATTTGAGGAGGAGGAAGGAGAGGAGGGGCTACAATATTAAATAGGTTGGCCAGGGTAGCTCTCATGGAAAAAGGGGCATTTGGGCAGAAATATAAAGTATGATTTTCACCATCATATATGGTTTTATACTTTAAAATTTTAGTAAATACTTGAATTTTACGCAAAAAACATGTCCTTTAATTAACTGTTTGATAAGTGGTTTACCAAGTATTAGTCTAAATTTATCTCAGTATTTCACAAAATGATTTTTTTTTCATCTCCTAATTCAGTGACTTACATTTGTATATTTTTCAGTTACTCCTACATTGTTGGAATAACACTAATTATACTGTGGTAGTTTTTCAAAACAGAAAAATTCAATTTGTTAATTTTTATGACTTTTGCATGTGTATTTCTAAGTAATATCGTTTTGTGTGTGTGTTTTGTTATATTTAGATATGCCCATATTCAGTTTTTGACATTTCACTTATGCAATCTTACACAAGAATAAATCAAGAAAGCTTTTAACAAAAAAAAGAGCAGCTGTTGAGACTGCTTAGATCCAACCAAACACCTCATTGGATTTGTTTTCTTGGTTTGGAGGTTTAGGGTCATAATTTTGAGGGACATCTCAATCAATTGGACTAATATTATTTCTCAGTACTTCTAACTCCTAGTTTGTAGGGTAGTGCCTGGAGTCTTAAAAGCTTGCAAGCAGCCAACCAAGGTACAACAATAGGTCTCTATTCTCCTGGGGCAACAAAGGAGGGGAATCAGAAATTGGAGGAAGAAACAGGTTGCATGTCTGGTTACCTCCATGAACAGCTTCCTTCTTTGCCAGGAGACCAGAAGAACTGGATGTTGTCTGGCTACTATTACTCATCATTTTGATCAAAGATTCTATAGAAGAATCCTGATCAAAAGGGGAAAGAATAGGGAATAAAACTTTAAATTCTCAATGGTATCCAGACTTTCTGGGGCCATTGAGGCTGGATGAACCCTTAAACTATTATCTCGAGATGCTCTTTAAACTTTAAGCTTAAACCAAAACTATTTCCTGAAGTCTTCTTTGAACCAAAAAATATTTTATCTTAATAAGTAAAGTATGCCTTCCTTGAGCATTGTGCTCTTTTAAAGAATTATCTATGTGAGATCAAATTGGCGATAGCAACAGGAAAAGTTAGATGAGAAACTTAGGAGGCAGTGAGTTTAAGACAATGACAGAATAACAGTTTTGAGAAGGATGGTGAGACTAGCTGCACAACTTGAGGAATGTAATCAATCTTGTACATGGAGAAATTATTGTAATGGTGTATGACTATGTATATTTTCACCAAAATAAAATAAATAACTAAAAGTTCTTAATAGATTCTGATACTGTGAAGTTCTATCTATGAGATGGGAATAATATTTCTCTTGATAGTTTGGTAGGCCTCATATGAAAAACTGTCTAGTTTTGGTGTCTTTATGGAAACTGATTTTTGACTACATTTTAATGCATTGTTTGTTATTCTGGTTTCCCACATTGGTTTAATTTGATTTTAGTAATTTATGTATTTCTGGATAATTATTCATGTTTTATTTGAAACTTATTGAAATCGTATTGTAAATAGTAAACACGTGATTACTTGATCTCATCCATATTTCAAACTTAATCTTTTTTTTTAGTCAGTTTACATGAAGTATATCTTTTCTCCTTAAAGTGCAGGCTTTAATTACATTTATTTGTGTTTTTATGTTTCATTAATTTTTATTTTTATCATTAGTTCCTTAAAACATTTTTACCTGTTTGTTCTGTTCTTTTGTGTTTGAATAGAAAGCTTAGTATTTTTTGTTCACTTGTTTTTAAAAAATTATTTAAATTTAGGGTAAGAACTACTGATAAAACTGTAAAAACATTCATATGCTAGTAAATATCCACGAATCCATATTGATATATAAATAACCAAACAAGAAATTCATTGGAGTGTATATTTTCCAAGAATTATTTAGGTTGTATCACCTAGATTTTCAAGTATAAATACCTCTCATTATTCTTCAGTTTTCATAAAAGAATTCTCCACTTAAAGAACAGTGGTAGAAGTCCTTTTATGTGTATTCCCTAAAACACATATATAATCATTTTTGTAATTTCAAACAGTTTGTGGTGACCAACAATGAATAAAATCTTGACTCTGAATTTTTGTGTTTAAACTGAACCACACACAAGAAGTTCTATCTTTGCAGGATGCTTTTCACCAACCAAAGAACATTTTGTTTTCTAGGACAGGTGAACTCATCCCCTTCCATCTCTTCTAAAACTTGTACGTTGGAGTCACACTCAAACTCTGGATTGACATAGATTCCAATGTTGCTTTTGATAATTATTTTCTTATTTCTGGCCTTTGTATTAAAATTCCTCTTTTCACCTTTTTCCTCTAGCCACCTCATCTCTCCATTAACTTTCTATTTAAATAATAAGTACATTTTTCTTTTGTAATTTTTTTAAATTTTATTGTGCTTTAGGTTAACTTTTACATTGCAAATTAGTTTCCTATTCAAAAATTTATACACAAATTGTTTTGTGACATTGGTTGAAATCCCTGCAACATTTCAGCACTCTCCCCCTTTCCCTTTAAACCAGGATTCCTCCTGTCTGACTGTCCCTTTTTTCCTGTCCCTTTCTGCCTTCTGAGCTTTCCTTTTGGGCTGGTGTTGCCCATTTTGTCTCGTATACCGATTGAACTAAGAAGAAGGCATCTCATTTGTGTTATTGTTTTATAGGCCTCTCTAATCTTTGGATGAAAGGTGATTTTCAGGAGTGTTTTCAGTTATGAGTTTGCATGACTCCAAAGGCTGTAGTCTCTGGGGTTCCTCCAGTCTCTGTCTAACGAGTAAGTCTAGTCTTTTTTTGATGAATTTGAATTTTGTTCTACATTTTTCTCCCACTCTGTCCAGGACCCTCTATTGTGGCCCCTGTCAGAGCGGTTGGTGGTGGTAGCTGGGCACCATCTAGTTTCTCTTGGCTCAGGCTGGTGGAAGCTGTGGTTCATGTGGTCCATTAGTCCTTTGGGCTTATACTTTCCTTGTGTCTTTGGTTTTCTTCATTCTTCTTTGCTCAAGATGGGGTAGAACCAACAGACATGGCCACTCCCAATCTTTTAAGACCCCAGACACTACTCACCAAAATAGGATGTAGAACATTCGCTTTATGAACTAGGTTATACCAATTGACCTAGATATCCTCTGAAACTATGGTTTCCAGCCTCAGCCCCAATAACACAAGGTATTTAGATGTGTCTAGGAAGCTTCTATGACTTTGTCTTGGTCAAGTTGTGCTGACTTCCCTTATGTTGTACGTTGTCTTTCCTTTCACCAAAACTAACCCTTGTCTACTATCTAGTTAGTGATTTCCTCTCCGCCCCTCCACTCCCTAGTAACCATCGAAGATTTTTTTTTTTCCTGTGTGTAAACCTTTTCTTGAAGCCCTGGTGTTGCAGCAGTTAAGATCTCAGCCACTAACCAAAAGGCTGACAGTTTGAATCCACCAGCAGCTCTCTTGAAACCTTATGGAGTAGTCCTGCTCTATCCTATAGGGTTGCTATGAGTCAGAATTGACTAGACAGCGATGGGTGTGGTTTTGGTTTAAACCTTTTCTTTGGTTTTTATAATATTGGCCTTATACAATATTTGTCCTATACAATATTTGTCCTTTTGTGATTGGCTTATTTCACTCAGCATGATGCCCTACAGATTCATCCATGTGGTGAGATATTTCACAGATTCATCATTGTTCTTTATCTTTGTGCAGTAATCCATTGTGTGTGTTGTAATTTTTTAAGCTTTGAGTGATAGAGAGCAAAAGAGAGAGAGCTAGGGGCAGTAATTAAAACGCTTATGAGACAATGCAGCAGGATTCCGGAAAGATAACTTCTTATTTATCCCAAAGATACCACACTAAAGGTCTACAGGAGGAAAAGGACATAAATATACCCCTAGACTAGTATATGTAAGGCTTCCACACCTAGGAAAATCCTCTAACAATCTCTGGCAATTTTGTCATTACTAAAGCTGAAAATTCTGTGACCATGACTATTGGTATGTTTCCATCAGCAAAGTACCTTTCATTATGACACAGCATAGTACTGATTTATTGTTGCTGACCCTGGTCTTCTGTGGAGTGAGACTGAACAAGCTTCTTGTACAAAGGTCTCTTTTGGTTCTGACTCCATAGTGCTGGAAGGCAATAGTGTTTTTTGTTGTGGTTGAGTTGTTTTGACATTTAGTTACTTTCAATCCTTCATATACATTTTAACAGAAAAATGGGAAAAGATTTACAGAAGTTAGGAACCGGAGGCTAAATCAGTCTACTGTATTTTCATCATTATTTCAGAATGAAATATTCACTACTTTTATAGTTCTTCTTATACATGCATAGCATCAGAATATTTCAAGTATAACATACACATTAAATAACTTGGCTTTATTGTTTAGATGAAGTGATTGATTTTGTAGAGGAGAATATGCAGAGTTTTATACATTTTTATTGACAAATTTGAACCTTGTGATGTTAAAAAAAGTTAAACCATACTCCATTTTACATTTTGTTTATTTTCCAAAGGCAATTAATAAAAATAGAAGAATAAATGTAATTTATACAATGATGTTTTAAAATCAAGCATGGTGAGTTTTAAAACATTTTAATTTGTAGATTATCAGTTCATGAAAATGAATTAGCTTTTTTAAACATATTATAATTTTTGGTGAAGAATAGTAAGAATAGATATAAGCTCATGTTGTTGAAGAAAGATGTTAATAATCAAATTAATATATTGAAAAACTAATAGTCAAATTAAAACTCCTAAAATACTCCTAGATTTGTTGGTTAACGTATTATTTCGCATGTATTTTTATGTTAACTCTTAAGTTTATCCTCTTTGAGCTCTTTTCTTTATAACCAGTTTATGTTTTCAGCTTTGAAAAGACCTAAGTTTTTAAGCCCTTGGGAAAAATCCAGATCTGTTCTGACTCATTTAATATAAGGCCTATTCCCCAATTCATAATCATTTTTTAGAGTCCCAATCCACTGTTGCAATCAATGTCATAAGTTTAAAATGATATTTCCCTCACATCATTGAAGAATAGAACTGGCTCCAAGTATTGATGCATACTGCATAAAAGAAAAAAGAAAGGGAAGCAAATGGAATCTTAGGGATAAGAAATAATTACAACATGCTCATAGCCATAGAGTAAATTATCTTAGTCAGAATAATATTTTAGTTTGTTTCTTTGTATTTATTGGTCACAGTCACTTGTGAAGAGAGTAGAATACCCGTCATTCCTGCTGCAACACATTGAATCACAGCACAATTGAAGATAAGGTCAATACTGTAGGAAAATACTTATTTTGCCATTCATAGAAGGTACTCAAATACTCTAACCACCATGGCTAAAGTACAAATAAATATTAGTGTTCTGAATTACCCTGGTAGACTGAACACATTGATCGGCAATACTTCCCAATGTGGGATAAATTCAGGCATTGTAATACAGCAAATCGTTTTTTTCACTTTTTGAAGATTATTTTTATAAATGACAAAGAAGCCAAAATAGCAAGCAAATTCAGTGAACTAAACTTTTAAAAATCAACTGAGAATTAAATGTGTTGATAGAATATGTATAGACGATAGTGACTACTAAACCCATTGCCACGGAGCTGATTCGACCCTATAGGACAGGGTAGAACTGCCCCATAGGGTTTCCAATGTTGTAAATCTTTATGGAAGCAGACGGCCACATCTTTGTCCTGTGGAGCTGCTGGTAGGTTTAAACCACTGACCTTTCGGTTAGCAGCCAAGCATTTTACCCTCTGCACCACCAGGGCTCCTATAGACAATACAGAGATTAGTTAATGGACTCCAGGATTTGTGCACTTTTCAACTAGTTGTGAGGCAATTTATAATATTAAAATTCACACTGATCTTCAATAAACATTTTTTTTAATTGGGTCAAGTGTCATAGTCATCAAAAATGAGAGAAAATATATAACCATCACACTATAGTCCCCCAAATCAATGACAAGACACAGAATAAGAGTTAAAATATTCAATTCCTCCATCCCCTTTTTATGCCTTTGTTTTCATAAAAATACATGCACTAAAGGTAAGAAAATAAAAAATATTCTTTTATCGGAGTTGTGCGTGAAACAGATAGAGGCAATCCTTCTTCTGTGGATGGCTGTTAAATGTGCTTGAGACCAGTGCAGATTTCCAGGGCCAAAAAATCCTTCCTACAATTGGTTTTCTTTAAAAAACAAATAGCTATATCTAATTTGCTTGGTCTTTACATATTTAGGAATAGAATCTATTTTGTGTTTATACAACTGAGGGATGAATTCAGAAAATTTAACTGTTAGGAAAATAAAATCTATATTTTAATAAACTCTTCAGAATAAAAATTAGTTCAAGTAAAACAAAATATTTTATTAAATAACTTAAAGTAACAAATTATAGTTGAAAAATTACAGGATATTAAATGAAAAGGAACCCTTATAACCATTTTAGATAGGTCTGACTATTGCAGCCACTTGAACAAAATATGTTTATGTGTGCTTGGGACAATTGTAGACTACCACTAGCACAGGTTGACTCTTACTGTTAGTAGTCAAAATGTATGATATCTTCCTGTATGTATAGAATAGAATTAAAAGATTTTAGGCGAAGGACTCAAATTTTGGAAAACCTCTATTTCGAATTTTCAACCTGATATAAACTCAAACCAAACCCGCTGCCATCGAGTCAATTCCAACTAATGGTGACCATATAGGTCATAGTAGAACTGCCCCACTGGGTTTCCAAAGCTGTAAGTCTTTATAAAAGCAGACTGCCACATCTTCCTCCCATAGAGCAGCTTGTGGGTTCAATCCACTGACCTATTGGTTAGCAGCCTAGCTCTTTAACCACTGTGCCACCAGGGCTCCAACTTGCTATAAACCAAAAAATCAAACCCATTGCTATCAAGTCGATTCTGTCTCATAACGACCCTATGAGGCATCGTAGAACTGCCGCATGTTTCCAAGGAGCAGCTGGTGGATTCTAATTGCCACTGACTTTTTGTTTAACACCTGATCTCTTAACCACTGTGTCACCAGGGCTTTCCCAACTTGATATAAAAGGTGGTAAAAGTACAAAGAAGCGACATTATAGGCAATTCAGTAGGAATCAAGAACATGAGCTAAAAGCAAGTAAAACTTTTTTAGTACGTGCAAATGAAGCCATTGAAATGTTTCAATGAGAATATAGAATACAATGTTACGTATAGAGATGAAAAATTATCTCTTTGTATACACCCATCTTTCACCAATCATCACCCCTCTGCTCTTTGTTTCATGCCCCTCTGTCGGTTGAGTGCCTTCTCTCTACCATCATCTCTCTTTCAAGGTTCATCCATGCTCCTGCGGATCCCAGGACACTCTCACAGCTCAGAGTGGTCATATTGCAGGAAAGTGCAGCTGAACTATTCCACATGCAGACAGCTGATGTAGGTGACAGGATTCGTCCCTTTGATGAAGAAACAGAAAGCCAAAGGCTAAAGACTGTCTCAACCAAAAACAAACAAAAATAAAAAATCTGTTGGCGTCAAGTTGATTCCAGCTCATGCTAAACAAATCTGTGACCACTTACGGCCAGAAAAAAGTACAACTAAGCAAAAGCAGTATGAGAGGTCCATCACTAATTTTCCTAAAATATGCATACTAATCATACAATAAATGTAAAGATCAATGGGCACTGGCAAAACCTATTAGTAATAAAAGTAACCACCACGTGGGTGGTACACCGGTTAAGTGCTACAGCTGCTAACCAAAAGGTTGGCAGTTCAAATTCATCAGGCACTTCTTGGAAACCCTATGGAGCAGTTCTACTCTTTCCTGTAGGGTCACTATGAATTGGAATCAACTCAACGGAAATGGGTTTACCACTTGTAAACATATTCATATACTTCTTGAATCATATTTATTAACCTACTTAAAAATGTTGCTAAAGTTTCAGTCCTGGGCCAGAAACCACACGAGCAGTTAAAGGGTTCATGCTTGAGGAGCAGGTATTCAATTCTTGTACCCTCAGCTCTGGTCAGACTGCTTACTACGTGACAGATACCAGGTCATACGCAAGGAATTCAGGGAGAGTTAAAATGCAGCCCCTTTACTTGAAAAGTTTATAATCCACCAGGGAAAACAGACACATAGAAGGTACTTTTGAATACTATGCAATATGAAACTGCCATGACAGAGGACTGCCTTAGGTATGATCAGAGGACACAGTGGACTCATAGGTGTGTGTGTGCCTTTGGGGGCAGAGGTCTTCCCTGAAGAGGTGATGCATCAGTTGGGTCTTTAAAAGATGATTAAGAATTCATAGGTAATAAAAAAGGAAGGTGGGAAAAAGATGTGGCTTCTGTAAAGGTTTACAGCCTTGGAAATCCTGTGGGACAGCTCTACTCTGTCCTACAGGGTCACTATGAGTTGGCATTTATTCAATGGCAATGGTTTTGGTTTTAAAGAAAGGACAGGCAGGGCAAGGAGATGCAGACACACACACACATGTCAAAGCAATGGTATATGTAGGGGAGAAACAAAACAAAACAACAGCAAAAAAAAAAAAAACAACCATTGTCTTACAGTGGATTCTGACTCATGGCTACCCTATGTGTTACAGAGTAGGATACCAAGCCCAAACCATTCGTACTACTCAAGGACCTTGTGCGGTGGACAGGCACAATTCTGTATCACAAGAGTTTAAAGGAAATGATAGGTTCACGAAGATGGTGGCGAAATTAGCAGAGGCAAGGTCATAGTGGGTCCTATCGTCACTAGCAAGGATTTCAAATTTTAATCAATATGAACAGATCGCTTACCATTTTAGATTTACTTTTTATAAGTTAAAATAAGGACGGATTTGAATGAGACAAGGCTCCTCATCAACCTATAATATAAATCATTATATAGAGGGACACACAGCCCCAGAACACAAGCAGTTTACATTTGATCAGAAAAATAATCGTGTATATTCACACATGAAAATACACAGTCTAGCCATAACAAACAGCAAAAGGAGTGGTATATCAATTAGATGCTTTGTCTGAAATGATTAAAGAAAGCTTCATAGATGAGCTGAGATATTAAAACCTGCTAGGATAGCCACTGAGGAGAGGCAGAGATAGTATATTTCACAGAGCAGAATGGAAAATGCAAAGTGTGGAGTGGAAAATAGATTGTCGTGTTTGGGACAATGATAAAATCAGCGTAGCTGAAAGAGAGGCAGTAGATAGTTACAAATGCCACTAGGCTGTTACAACCACCAGGATTTAAATTTATTATCAGCAGAAACTGGAATTTTAGCCTCTTTCTGTGAAAACACAGAGTTTATTCAATGCCTCGTCCAAACATTATTAATAACATTTTAGGCAATGAGCATTATAGCCAAAATTAAACGTTAAATACTTGCTGAAGCACATTTCCACTACGAAAGGGAAGGGGTTGCAAAGAGAAAGATAGAGAGCGAGATTAAAAAGTAACAAACAGTTTTTAAGTTGGAGTAGGTGTAACAAACAGGACGGGTACTGAAGGAGTTAGCTGCTGTTTGTAAACTCTAAGATAGTTCAAGAAATACGGAGAATTCTGTGAAATAGACAACTGTTTGACAAAAGATGTTTCTTCAAATTCTCATTGCCTCTGGCTTAGTTTCCTAAAGCTGCTGTAACAGAAATATCATAAATGAGTGGTTTTAAAGAACAGATATTTATTTTCTCACAGTTCAGGAGGCTAGGAGGCTGAATTCAGGGCACTGGCTAGAGGGGAAGTCTCTCCCTCTCTCAGCTCTGGAGGCAGACCTTTGTCTCAGCTTCCGTGGCACTGACATTCCTTGGTTCCCTGGCAATCTTTACATGGCATCTATCTCCATTTCCACCCTTTGTGTTTGTACTTACTTGTCCCTGTGTCTACTCTGCTCCTATAACTCAGAAGTGATTAGGTTTAGGACACATTCTATTTGGATATGACCTCATTAACATAATAAAGTATGTTCTGTTCCTAAACTGGAATCTTGGTTAAGCTGCATAGGCGTTAGGATTTCAACACATATTTTGCAGGGACACAATCCAATCCATAATAGCCTCCAAACTGACAATTTTTCCCCGGTAAGGGCACTGCTTTACATGAAAAGCCAGAGGTCATAATGAAGGAGCACTGACTGTCTGGAAGCTATCTACACGCCGTATTCTTTCTCACTCAGAGCGTGAGTCAGTATCAGCACCACTGGCCAAGTGTAGGAAAGTGCCTGACGCTTTCACCGATTGTGAGGGGGTTGGTTTCCCTGGAAGATTTATATTCCTGTAACTCTGTTTTCCTGAATTTTTGCCCATTGTATCATGATGTTCATCAGAGAATTCATATCAGATCTGAAAAAGCTGGCACATGACTATAAAGTTGGACATTTAAAAGGTGCTGTTTAGCTGTTTATAACATAAATTTGTCCGTTTATTTCTCTGGATGGGATCACAGAGAATAAACCAGTAATTCCCTTTCGCTGATGTCAGTGGAAACTGCTTCCTGCTAGATCAATGCATAAAAACTTAGTTTTAATGCCTTTGTAATACCTTAGCTTTGGCATCTGTTGGTTTAGAAATGAGTGTCCAACATTTTATAAATAAAAAGAACAAATTATTTAGTTATAAGCATTGTACAGCATGATGACTATTATTACCAGTGATAATAACAGCAAGAGATGATCCAAAGACAAATGAAAATATTTATTTCTAATTTATATTTTCATAAAGTCACTTAAGTGAATTAAAACCTGGTGTTCTCTGGAGGGAAGTACATTATCTTCTGTGTACACATATAATCATGAAAGAATGAGTCAATTACAGGAATTTATTAAGTACAACGTTTTACCTTGAGTCCATCACGCAATGAAGCATTGAAAGGCAACTCATGGAGAAGAGAATATTTTCAATGATTGAGTTATAAATACTTTTAAAACCATTTCTTCTGATGAGCTTATTTCCTGATGAGAGCAATGTTGTATAAATTTCGATCATTTTATATTTTTTCCATCTGGACTTCTTTCAAGTTCAAATCTGGATAGCTTGAGTTAGTTTTTTTTTTTTTTTTTTGTCCCCCATTAAATTGCCTGAACCCTATCTCAAAGCCTGAAACCATGCTTATGTTACATAACACCCAAGGGGAAATTTGTTTCCTGCAGAGATGAAGTTAAAAAGACGTCTTTTCCACATAAAGATCTTTAATATTTTTGAAATCACATTTTCCTTGAATGTTCAAATCTGCTTTCCATTACATTGTAATGGTGAGTGTTTTTGCTTGGGCATCTGTGATCCAAAGCTTACCTCAGCACGGTAACTTCACAGTCTCTTAAAGTAAACCTGAGACACAACACTTAGTTCGCCAAGCTCAGCTTTAGCGGAAGCAGTAGCAGGCATGTGCTGCCCAGAGTGGGGTAAAATCAGTCTCCCAACATAGGAGCTCTCACTGGGCTGAGGCACTTCTTAGCTAATGGTTTTTAATTAAGTCCACATTTGCAAAGACAATCAAAACCAAACAAATCCATTGCCATCCACTCGATTCTGACCCATAGCAGCCCTACAGAACAGAGTAGAACTGCCCCATAGATTTCCAAGGCTGTAATCTTTTATGGGAGCAGACTGCCACATCTTTCTCTCAATGAACGGCTGGTGTGTTCAAACCACCGACCATTTGGTTAGCAGCCAAGCGCTTAATCACTGCATCACCGGGGCTCCTGGTACCCAAAGACAATAGCAGAGTTAAAATTTTATATTTTTAGGGGGCGAAAGGTGAAGAAGAAAAAGCAAATACTCAGTAGCCTTAATGATCAAACTTAAACAACTACTAAATTTTCATTTCCTTCAAGTGAAAAACTGTTCTTGTATTTTTCTTAATGGTTCAAGTTGATTTCCAGACTGAGATGAGCGAAAAATTAATTTGCTGATGCCTTTTATCTCCCAGATGCTTACATTTTCTGCTTTTCTGAGAAGCATTTACAAGCATCTAAGGTGGAGGTGGTGCAAACAGTTTGTGCTGAACTGCTAAACTCAAAAATTGTGGTTTGAACCCACCCAGCAGTGCCACGGAAGAAGGACCTGGTGATCTGCTTCCATTAAGATTACAACCAAGGTACCCTATGGAGCAGGTCTACTCTGTAACACACGGGGTTGTCATGAGTCAGATTGACTCGATAGCAACTAACAAAAACAACGGCAAAGGTGCTTTGGTGTAGGGTTCAGGCACTGCAGTACTTCAGGTCCTAGAGGAAGACCCTCAGTACCTACCACAGGTGGCCAGCCTCAAGGATCCGTTCCTTATTAAAAAGTAGCTAGGTGGCTTGGAGAAATAAGCATCATGACATCTCTTTCTCGTTGAGTGGTTGGCATTGTAGTTTCCTATGGTGAGAGTTACCTATGATGAGAACCCCAAGGTCTCATGGCCTAGAATTTCTGAAAGCTGAAGGACTGGGCTATGGCATGCTAGAGGAATATGCAGTTTCCACAATCCTAGTAGGAGGAACCACTCCTTTGAGCAAATTCTCCAGTCTACTATACAAACAGGACCATCAAGAAATTTAA
This sequence comes from Loxodonta africana, assembly GCF_030014295.1. Taxonomy (NCBI): domain Eukaryota; kingdom Metazoa; phylum Chordata; class Mammalia; order Proboscidea; family Elephantidae; genus Loxodonta; species Loxodonta africana. The sequence goes on from NC_087355.1 coordinate 29,140,079, forward strand.
ATAATTTTGAACTCGTTATAATTCTGTTAGGAAGTTTGTTACTAAGCAACTATGACTAAAATGGACAAATCTCTGACCTCATGAAAACTATGTTTAATGAAGCTTGCAAGTGGAGATTTGTATTTTTTTATTTATTATCAAATATCAAAACCAGACCCACTTTAAAGAGACAATAACCTCAGTCCAAAGAAAATCTGCTGTGGTACATTCACACATAGGTAAATGTTAAACATATATATGAAGCAGAAAAACGATTCATGTTTGACTGGAGCAAGAGTGGATTAACATTCTTTTCTAACCATTTCTTTGGGAAAAAAAAAATGATTAACCATAGAATAAATTCTCAAGTTTTAATTTCAGTATCTTTTCATCATCAAGAGGGAAAGTGATTAAATATTTAGCACTCCCAGCTCCCTATGGAGTAGTTATTATCTTCCCCATTATAAGATGAAGAAAAAAACACTAAGAAGGATTAAATAAGTTGCCTGAGGACATACAGCTAGACAGTGGCACAAACAGGATTCAAAATTATATTGTATTTAAAGCGTATTCTCTTTTACTTCAATACGTTTCCTCCCAATAAGCAATTATTAGGGTTGTATTACTTACCTTTAAAGAATTTTTTTTTTTTTAATTTTTGGGTGATGCCATGTTTTTTCACTAATGGAATGGTTGCTGAATCATTGTTTGTTCGTAGTTTTTTATTGTTTGGAAAAACAGGGTGCCAATTGCAAGCAGGCCATATCGGTCCCACGTTTCATGAAGCACATCACTACATGGTACATACGGGTACTATGGCCCAGGAGGTGCATCACAAACTGATTTCACCCAAAAAATAACTCATTTACTAGAACATTTCTGAATGCCCATAACTATACCTTCCCAATAACACAAAGGAAAATGGAGACATATTTGCAAGACTTATCTCCCTGTAGAGAAGCCAAAAGACACAAAAGTTTCACGTAATCTCTCCTCGGAGAAGCATCCCCTCATAAAAATGGCTCTCAACATTCAAATGTGGCACAGACCAACTTCCTTGTTTTTTTAGGTTACAAATAAACACAGGCCTCTACATTCTATGGATAACTGATAGCAAATTTACTGATCCAGTGACACCATCTTATGTATGTAAAGGAAGAACTACTGTATTTTTAAGCAAATAATGTGAGACTTCTGTTGTTTGTTTGCAGGCTGCAGCCCCCCCCCCCACCACCACCTCGAGGTATTATTATAAACTCGATATGCTAATTTTTTACAGCAACCTATGAAAAAGGATTGGTATGGTCATACTTGTGAGGGTGCCTCAGGGAGAATAGCCAGTAAACAAATGCAGAAGATGAAGGTTATTCGTGTAAAAATACAGTAATCATTAAGACTGGAGCTTTCCAGGAAGGTCTCTATGGGAAGATTGGAAGGGAGCAGACTGAGAACTCCTGACTGGAGGAAGGACTGAGAGGATGGGGCCCTGTTGCCTTGCTTTCCTTTGAATTATCATAGACACACGAGTCAAGATAGTTGTTGAATTAATGGGCATGAGAACTAGTTAGTAAAACAATTACCAAAAAAAACCGAGTGCCATAGAGTCGATTCCAACTCATAGCAACCCTATAGGACAGAGTAGAACTGCCCCATAGAGTTTCCAAGGAGTGCCTGGCAGATTCGAACTGCTGATCCTTTGGTTAGCAGCTGTAGCACTTAACCATCACGCCACCAGGGTTTCCCAGTAAAACAATTAGTTTTTATGTAGAAAATAGTGAAAGGTAAATTGAAGAGATAAGTAAAAGGGAGAGTGTAATGTGCTTTCACCTTTAGCCTTTACGAAATGGAAGTAGGCTATGTAAATTGAATGATAAAAGACAAAGAACAGAAATGTTGTGTAGGAGAGACTGGAGTGGGGGAGATTGGAAAGAGGGAGAAAATACCCCAAGTGTGAGATAATGAGGACCTGGGCTGAAGGTGGAAGTGGGGAATACAGAGAAATACTCAGGAAGTAGTGGAAACCTATACCAAGAATAACTGTGGCAAATATATTTCAACAGAATGAATATATTCCTTACAAATTTCTCTTATAATTGAAGATATAGCAACGAATATCAAAAGTAAAATGCATTTGTTTAGCTTTTAAGAAACAAATTTTAAAGCATTCTTATTATTTGGTTGTTATTAACCATTCAATTAATTTGTAGTCTGTATCATTGTCATATTTTATTTATCATTGTCATATACACTACACACAATGGGATCTGCTAACAACACCTTATAGAGTCTGCACTGAAAAAAAAAAAAAGTCACCAGACTTCTCAATTAATTTAACAAAGCACTTGCTTTTCCCATTTTAAGGGGAAAAACATGATAATAAAACCATAGGCGAAGTGGATCATCTCTTCAGCATTTTATGAAATCAAAAGCTAAAAAATATTAATGAAAACATATTGGCTCCCTCCAACTTCTTTTTATATTGAAAACAAACAAGCAGGAAAAAAAGACCAGAACTAAAAGACTGTATGTTATTAACCCAAAATGATTGAATATAATTTTAAGTGAGTATTTTTTGTTTTTACAGTCCTCCTATTTTTTTATTATTATAGTCAAAACAAGGGATATTGGTTACTATTAGTCAATTCTGTTGTAGCACTAGTACATTGTCTTCTATATTCAGGCCTCTCACAGGGCAACAGGAGAACACTAACACCCACATGTCATCTAGACTTGCCCTTCAAATTCACTTCCAGCTATTTGTTATTTAATCGCCACAACAATACTTTTGTGACATAGGTCAAAATGTAGGCAACCAGATGGCCAAATCAAGTCACAGGGTTTTAGGGCTTCACTTGGAGGCTCAATTTTCAACTTCTTATTTATTAGACCATAGTAATAAGACCTTACCCAAATATGTATTCAAAATACATGACCATAAAAGACAGAAGTCTTGTCTGCAATAAAATTTGCAAACCAAAACAATAAATAAAAAGATGTTTCATACAGCTGTAGAGTTTGAGTTTACAGAAAAGTATTTGTTAACACACACAGTAACTATTTCAGCATTAAGAGCTTATATTTCTTAAAAGCCCTTCAGAGCTCAGAATACTCTCTAATACACTGTGGTAGATGGCATATAAAAAGACTTTTTACGATTGTGTTCAGCTTTTGTCTTAAACTTATTTATTAATCCACAAAGAAAACCAAGAGAAATGTTTTCTCTGAGAAAAAGTATAAAAGAAGAATGTATGAATGTAAAAAGCAAATACTCATATGAGAACCAGCCCTGAAATATGTGAAATGGATTGCTCTTAAAAAGTAGATAAATATAAAAATAAAGGGCTGGATTTTTCCAATTTTGATGAAAAAATAGAATTGCTACTCATTTTCTTCTGTGAAATCCCTGCCTCATCTCTCCGTAAACATGTCAAATCTGAGTTTTAATATTAAATGTCTCTCTGTAAAGTAGGGATAATGAGATCTATTTGTGCGTCTATATATGTATGTATATTTTCATTTAAATTTATAGTATACTATCATTGGATGGGAGCCCTGGTGGCGCAGTGGTTAAGAGCTTGGCTGCTAATCAAAGGTCGGCAGTTGGAATTCACCAGCTGCTCCTTGGAAACCCTATGGGGAAGTTCTACTCTGTCCTATAGGGTCACTTAGTGTCAGAATTGACTCAATGACAATGGGTTTTTTTTATATATATATAATCATTTGATGCATTCATTTTTAAAATCCCAGTTTTATTTTATGTAGAGAAAGAAAAAAAATTAAGAGGGTAGAAACAGGGGTCAGAAGCAATGTGACACAGTAATAGTGACACAAAAGGACCCCAGAGAGACATATAGAACTTTTATCTATCTGCAGGGAGCCTGAAGCTTCGTTACTGAAGACAGATATTTGTCTCTACTTTCTGTGTGCACATTCACAAAGTGATAGAATAGGAAGCAACCCACTAGATATTTTTTCTTTGTTACTTAATAACAGTGTGCGTTTTGCCTAATCACTGAACTTTCTATACCTTGGTTTAGTCACCTAGAAAATCAATGCATTGTACTATAATCTTTAAGATTTCTTCCACCTTTAAGATCCAGGAAGCATAGGTTAAAATAAAAGAGATGTTTTCCCCTTTAAGTTGAACTCAGAGATTTTTCATATATATATATATTCATGAAAAAAAATCAAGTGCCAGTATCAAAAGCAATATCTAATTTGACATATGTTGTCAAATATTTCCAAGGAGAAATGTAAGTGTGCATTTGTGGTGTGTGTGTGTGTATAGTAATTGTCCATCCCTACGTACACCTACGAGTACACACTGATGTACACTCAATATGAGCAGCATACTAAATATTATATGAGTATAAAATCAATACATTCTCATACAAATTTAAGCATCTTTGTAAGGCAGAGGGGGAGAGCTTGCACTCCGGAAGACACGAACAGGCAGGGGATGGTGACATTCCTCAATAAGACAGTCCCTACAAAGGAGGAGACAGGGAGTGGTGACCTTCCTCAATAAGAGGGTCCCTACATAGTTAAACTTTAAGCCAAGGAAATGATCTTTACAGGGGTCCTTAATTTGATAAAGTCCTTAACTTGATAAAGTTCCTAACTTGATAAGGTCCCTAACTTGGTAATTAAACCTTAAGCCAAGGAAACAGTCTCCATAGGGGATCATGTCCTGGCTTTTAAATGTTAACAGAGACAGATAAAAGACAAGAAGGGTATAAAACCCTAAGAAAACAACTATCAGGGCACTCAGATTCTATCTCTACCTGAGTAGCCTGCTTGATGCTTCCTACTCAAATGTACTTTTACTACTAACCCTCTGCTTGCTAATAAACCTCTGCTCACTTGGCACTATTTGTCTCAGTGCTTGAATTCTTTCCTATACTGAAGACAAGAACTGAGGCATTCCCTGGTAACATCTTTATTCTATGGGATATCCTGTTGGGCTTACAAAATGCAAAATATGTAAGTCAAGAAAGTCATATAAATGCAACAGTTCTAATTGGAAGCTGGTCAAATTTATACTTACCATAATTGGTCTGGTCTTGCTCTGCAATAGATAGATCCAGTAAAGAAATTCAGGATTAAGCAAAACTTGTAGTCATCCTCATTGAGAATAGTATCTTTAAAGTTGACTATCCATGACTTCGAGAATGTTGCATTTAAAGAAGGGTAAGATATAGAGGAAGCTATACCGTCATCAATGAAGTAAAAGAACTGAACAGAAGATTTCAAAGGGCCTTTCAAGAAGACAAAGTATTATAATGACATGTGCAAAGAGCTGGAAATGGAAAACCAAAAGGGAAGAACATGCTGGGCATTTCTAAATCTCAAATAACTGAAGAAAAACATTCAAGTCTCGAGTTGCGTTAGTGAAGGATTCCATGGGAAAAATATTAAACGATGCAAGAAGCATCAAAAGAAGATGGAGGAGTACACAGTCATTATACCAAAAAGAATTAGTCGATATTCAACCATTTCAAGAGGTGACATATGATCCGGAACCAATGGTACTGAAGGAAGAAGTCCAAGGTGTTCTGAAGGCATTGGTGAAAAACAAAGCTCCAGGAATTGATGGAATATCAATTGAGATGTTTCAACAAACAGATGCAGTGCTGGAGGTGCTCACTCTTCTATGCCAAGAAATACGGAAGACAGCTTCCTGGTCAACTGTTTGGAAGAGATGCATATTTATGCCTATTCCCAAGAAAGGTGATCCAACTGAATGTGGAAATTATAGAATAATATCATTAATATCGCACGCAAGCAAAATTTTGCTAAGATCATTCAAAAGTAGCTGCAGCAGTATATCAACAGGGAACTGTCAGAAATTCAGGCCAGTTTCAGAAGAGGACATGGAACTGGGGATATCATTGCTGATGTCAGATGGATCCTGGCTGAAAGCAGAGAATACCAGAAGGATGTTTACCTGTGTTTAATTGACTATGCAAAGGCATTCAACTGTGTGGATCATAACAAACTATGGATAACACTGCGAAGAATGAGAATTCCAGAACACTTAATTGTGCTCATGAGGAACCTTTCCATAGATCAAGAGGCAGTTGTTCAGACAGAACAAGGGGATATTGATTGGCTTAAAGTCAGGAAAGGTGTGTGTCAGGGTTGTATTCTTTCATCATACCTATTTAATCTTTATGCTGAACAAATAATTTGAAAAGCTGGACTATATGAAGAAGAATGGGGCATCAGGATTGGAGGAAGACTCATTAACAAAATGCATTATGCAGATGACACAACCTTGCTTGGTGAAAGTGAAGAGGACTTGAGGCACTTACTAATGAAAATCAAAGACCACAGCCTTCAGTATGGACTGCACCTCAACATAAAGAAAATAAAAATCCTCACAACTGGACCAATGAGCAACATAATGATAAATGGAGAAAAGATTGAAGTTGTCAAGGATTTCATTTTACTTGGATCCACAATCAACAGCCATGGAAGCAGCAGTCAAGAAATCAAAAGACACATTGCCTTGGGTAAATCTGCTGCAAAGGACCTCTTGAAAGTGTTGGAGAGCGAAGATGTCACCTTGAAGACTAAGGTGCGCCTGACCTAAGCCATGGTATTTTCAATCTCATCATATGCATGTGAAAGCTGGACAATGAATAAGGAAGACTGAAGAAGAGTTGACGCCTTTGAATTGTGGTGTTGGTGAAGAATATTGAATATACCATAGACTACCAAAAGAATGAACAAATCTGTCTTGGAAGAAGTGCAGCCAGAATGCTCCTTAGAGGCAAGGATGGCGAGACTGCGTCTTACTTACTTTGGCCATGTTGTCAGGAGGGATCAGTCCCTGGAGAAGAACATCATGCTTGGCAGAGTACAGTGTCAGTAGAAAAGAGGAAGACCCTCAAGTAGGTGGACTGACACTGTGGCTGCCACAATGAGCTCGAGCATAACAATGATTGTAAGGATGGCGCAGGACCGGGCAGTGTTTCTTTCTGTTGTGCATAGGGTCGCTATGAGTCGGAACCGACTCGACAGCACCTAACAACAACACCAACAATACCATCACCTGAAGCCCTAGTGGCGCAGTGGTTAAGAGCTCGGCTGCTAGCCAAAAGGTCAGCAGGTTGAATCCACCAGCTGCTTCTTGGAAGCCCTCCAGGGCAGTTCTACTTTGTCCTATGGGGTCACTATGAGCTGGAATTGACTCGAAGGTGACGGGTTTTATTTTTGGAATCCCGTCATCTATTGGGAGTTTCACAGAGTTATAGAATATTGGGGTAGTATCTGGTTGAGGCTGGCAGACTCAAAATAATTTCAGTATTGAGTACTTAGGTTTACAAGTTCCAAAATTATATTAAATCAGAACTAAGACATGTTTGGGTTCTCTTGATCATAACAGTAATCAACGCAATATATGATTATAGGTAAGGGGAAAAATCCTGAGATAGCTTGCCTTAGTTTGAACTCCAGCTTACCCAAGGGACTTGAACAAGCCATTTAAACTCTCTGTGTCTTCATGTCCTCACATTTGAAAAGTGGATGACAGTAGTCCTTCCCTCACAGGGTTAGAATCTACAAAGTGCTTAAAAGAAATGGCTAGCAGAGTATGCATATGATGAATGTCTACAATTCATTTTTCCATTTAGTGTCCTCTCAACAGCCTCAGTTTATGTCCCTGTAATTTTAGCTAATTCTTTGCTCTGCAGAATCCACCTAGCCAGTGGCATGAACGCATGTCTTTTCTGGGCAGTCATGAGAGCACATTGCTAAAGCTCTTCTTTTTGGTGTTTCCTTGTAAGGACTCTTGGCTTATTTACTACCTCTTTTGACTAGAGCTTTCTGTGACAAATCAAGACTTGATAAGAATTCCAGGCCTTGATTTTTCTTCACTTGTGGTAAAAAAAATTAATTAATTCAATAAATGTTTACTGAATAAATGTCATGTGCCTGGCATTATTCTAAGAGACTGTGGGCACATGAGCGAAGTATTTGATGAGATATGTGCTATAGAGAAAAATGACGTAGAGCTGGTGAGTCCCAGTTCTCCAATAAAGTGACATTTGAGTAGTGACCTCCAGGAAGAGAAGGAGTGATCCATGAGGACTTTATAGGCATGAATGTTTTAGGGAGAAATAGCAGCAAGTGCAAATAACCTGCAGCAGGATCATGCTTGCTCTTGGGAGCATCAAGGAAGCCAGTGTGTCTGGGGCAAAATGGAGGAAAAGTGATTATGAGGCTCCAGGAGAGCCATGCAGGCTTTTGTAAGAAACTGGGCTTTTACTCTCAATGCAGTATGAATCCATTGAAGGGTGTGAGCAGAGAACAGTATGATTATGATGGTTTTGAAAACCCCTTTGACTGCTGTGCTGCAAATAGACTGTCATTGTTACTAGTTGCCGTCAAGTTGGTTCGACTCATGGAAACCTTGCATATGCAGAGTAGAACTGCTCCATAGGGCTTTCAAGGCTATGACCTTTTGGAAGCAATCACCTCTGGGTACGTTCAAACCACCAACCTTTTGACTAGTAGTCGAGCACTTAACATTTTACGCCACCCAGAGACTTCACAAATAGTCTATACAAGCACAAAAACCAGTGCAATTGGACCACTGTTCCAATTATCTAGGCAAGAAATGATGATGGCTTGGACAAGGGTAATGATGAAGATTAAGAAAAAATTTGGTTTCTGGGTATACAGCATTTGAGAACAGAACCAACAAGATTTGCTCACAGATTGGATGTGGGTTTGAAAGAAGGAGAAAGGTAAAGAACAACTTCAGTATTTTTAGCCTGAGTGTCTGGGAAGATGGAGTTGACTTCTAATTAGGTGACACAATTGTGTGATGGGTAGTAGGGTTTGGAAGTCAGGGAAAATCAGGAGACTGGCTCGGAATTTGTTTAAATTTGAGATGACTACTAGATATTTAGGAATCCTGGTGGCAGAGTGGTTAAGCATTGGACTGCTAATCAAGAGGTCAGCAGTTCAAATCTACCAGCTGCTCCTTGGAAACCCCACGGGGCAGCTCTACTCTGTCCTACAGGGTCACTAGGAGTCGGAATTGACTTGAAAGCAAAGGATTTTTCTTTTTTTTGGTACTAGATATTTATGTGACAATGTCAAGGAGGCATTGGATTATACTGTCAATGTGAGGTTGTTCTGAAAGAGATGAAAAGGGGTAATGTTCAGAATATGTTGGTTTCGTTCATGCACTGACCACATTTTGATATTCATTCTTCCTGCACATCCATGTACCTTAGTATGTTGGTTAATTTTACATATCAACTTGGCTAGGATATGGTACCCAAACACCAGGCGGCCAAACACTAGTCTAGTTAGTATTAGGGAGTAAATCAGTTGGCCTTAAGCAAAGCAGATTATCTTCCATAATGTGGGTGTGCCTAAATCAATCAGCTGAAGGCCTTAAGAACAAAAGGAAAGTTTCCCTAGGGTGTGTTTTGCCTCGAGATTATAGATATTTTTACAGAACTCTCTTTCTCACTCTTCTAGTATCCTAACTATAGATATTTGACTTGCCAGCCCCCCAGTTATCAATTCCTTGAAGAAAATCAATCTAGATAGATACATAGATAGATGATAGATAGATTAGATAGATGATAGATAGATAGATAGATAGATGATAGATGATAGATAGATAGATAGATAGATAGATAGATAGATAGATAGATAGATAGATAGATAGATAGATAGATAGATAGACAGACAGATGATAGACAATGGACGGATGGATGGATGGATGGATGGATGGATGGATGGATGGATGGATGGATGGATGGATGGATGGATGGATGGATGGATGGATGGAGACAGACAGATAGATAGGCAGATAGATTGATTGATCACTGGTTCTCTTTCTCTAGGGAACTCTATGTCAATGAGTAATAAACATGCCTTCATTTCCATCCCACCTAATGTGGTATTGGTAGAGCTGGACAAGGTCATCCTTGCAAACATGATGAACAGTATGAGGTAAGGCAAAGAGACAACCTTACCAATTCTTGGTCCCATTTTTCCCATCTTCCCACATTTGTACATTATTTATTTGCCTAACACTTTATCTCTGAATCCACAACCCTTTGAACTTCTATTTCAGACACAGCAAGGTGTATGGAGTGATTATCAAAAGGAGAAAAAAATGAAACAAAATAACTGACTAGTTTTGACTACACCATGTAGTCAGAATAGTGATCCCAGCAGATGAAGGTCATTCTATCAATCTAAATCTAAGTGGTGCTCCCATACCGTTCTCACTTTTCCGCTCTGGCCTACTCTTCTTTTTAGTGTCTTTCGTGTCTGTTCTAAGTGTCTCTAACTACACGGGAGTAAAATTTCATTTACTCCTGAGAATTCTGATAACTCCTTAGCTGGGATGGTTTCTTGCCATTGCAGTAATATGCTTGCTATTATAGACTGTGAATTGCAATCAACTTGACATCAATGGGTTTTTTGTTTTTATAGACTATAAGATAAAACATGTTTTCTTTTTTATTTAAACATTTTATGTGTGTGTGTGTGTATATATATATACACATATATGTATACACACAGTGCCTGCAATGATTGGAATTGCCACAATTTGTATTCTATATATTTTCCTTTCCTGGCATACTTATTCTTTCTATCATTTCATTCTGTCATTTACATTATTTCTAATTAAGTATAATCACTCTTCACCAGGGTGCTTCTTATTACTCTAGCATGTTGCCTCTAAATTCTTTAAATGTTCAAAATTCACTAAGCATTTACAATACAAGGAGATTCACTGTCGGGAATGCCTCTAAAACAATGCGTGTTCTATGCACCAAATCAAAATATGCATACCACTATCCCTGAATTTCCAAAGCTGTTTCTGATTACTGGTTGTAAATTTTCCTGTTCTTCATTAAAGGCTGAGATTCTTTTAAAATGCTTATTTACGGCTGCACGGTCCTCGGGGGTAGACTATGGATTTAATCGCCGACAGCACCAAATCTCTTTTAACATTTGGCCAACTGAGCATTAGGTAACTTGCTGGCTGAGGGACGACGCTACATTCCTACTCAATGTGTGGATAAAGTAGCCACAATACAACATGCTTCATTTACTTCCAAATATTAACAACACTAATGAGCACTGCATCCACACATGAAGAAAAGACACAGTGTTTCTCAGACTTCATTAAGCTCTGTATTGCTTTGTTCAGGGGCAAGACTCTAATTTTAGAACGTTCTTTAAAGACAGATGAAAACAAATGCACGGTAATTAATAAAAAGTAGTACTTCCTTGTTTAATAGGGAGCATCTATTCAGATACAGCTGTGAGTTTAAAAGATATTTCCTGAGGATAAAAGGAGATAATTAAGTGTACTATAACGAAAAGTAATTCATTAAATTATAATGAATTTTATTTTCTCCTGATATAAGTAAAACAGGCAGGTGTTCACATTAATGCTGAATCTTCATTTGTGACTGTGATCTACGACATATTGTTGTCATTTAAACTTCATTTTTGTTATATGATTAATATTATGTTATTTACTGTATGTGTTCATATACCTTTAGCTCTGCGTTGGCAATATAAAATTAAAAGAAGCCGTTCCTCTTAGAAATGCCAGGTTATTATTTTCTTTTTTTTAACTCTAAATCCAACGTATGTTTTCAAGGTCTCTCCTAAGATGATAACCTTCATATGAGTCATAGAAGTTTAAGACCATCTCTGGATTAGTCTGGCTTCAGTAAGGTTAAATGCAGCCACAGCACACCTACAAAGAGATACGATAAGCAGTTATAATGGGTATCACTCAACGCAGCACCAAATATAAATCAAAACTAACAAAGACCCTCCTCCACAAATCCTCTCAAGTTGAATTTCTTGAATTTAATTATTACAGCAAATGGTAATATAACAAGGGTGTCTACTGTCAGGAAAAAAAAAATGTTTAAAACAGATGTGAGCCATACAAAGCATATGTAAAACACATGTGCTCCACGGTAAGGTCACAGGACCCATTGAGAGAGCACATGTGGAATACGTGAACCACATGTGGACACATGTTGCAAACTCATATGTTTCTATTCACTGCCAGGACTCAGATCATATTCTAAAGAAATCAGGGGCTCTTAAATAAACTTTGTACTTCTTAAAGTAAATGGATACCTTTCTGTTTAAAAGCCCTTAGTGCAAGCAGACAAGGGTCCTCAAATCTAATGCTGTGCTTAAAGGTACTCAAATCCTTGTTTCACTCCTGTTTTTCCATCCCAGGGTGATTCAGTTGATTATTCTAAGGGAATAAAGATTTCTTCCTTGCCCCTAGCTAATTCTTTGAGGATGCCATAGCTTATAATGAAACCTAACCAAACATAGACTCAGTGCGTGAAGCAGGAGCAACCGTGGCTTGAATGGGCTTTTTCTTTCTTAAAACTCTCAGACTAGCAAGACCCTTTTGTCCCAACTTATGTCTCTGGAATAAAATTAAACTTTCCCAAATTCATAAAAAAAAAAATTGACAAAATGTAAAAATCAAAAGAGAATATTTTCGTATTTTATAATTTGAGGGAACCAGATATTTAAATTTAATTTAATCTTTAAAATTAATATTAAAATGTGTTTACATAGAAATATATACAAATATGTTATGCCTTCTGCCCTTATTTTCTAGAACTTGATAATAATAACAGCATCTTAAGTAGAACATTCATTGACTTACAATCTAAATATATTATTTTATTTTAAATTAGACACAGGGAAGGAACTGCATGATCCAGTAGAAAAAATCTAGTATATAAGAGGTAAATGACCAGAGTCAGTGTATGGCTCTCTCAGCTACAATTAGGCCTGTGATTTCAGACAAGTCACATACTTGAGTTTCATTTTTTACAGAAAACAACAAGTGAATTTTACAAGTATTTTCTTAGTATTCTTATTGTAAATTTCACAAAATATTGCACCTACTCTTCACCTATCAACTATCTTATTATCTGACATTTCACATTTATAATAATAGTAAAAAACCTAGTATCTATTTTGCACATTAATGGCATATGTCTGGCAGTAATGAATGCTGAGGCAAGAGTAATTTTGGCTGTGATGGTTAAAGTTATGTGTCACCTTGGCTGGGCCACGATTCTCAGTGGTTTGACAGTTATGTAATGATATAATTCGGCACTAATGTAATGATGAAATTTGGCAGTTATGTAATGTAGCCGTCTTCTATTTTGTAATCTGCTGGAATCATCCTCCATTTTCACCTAGTGTTTATTTTCACATAATGCCCTGGTTTTTGGAACCCAGCCATGTGATAAGTGGGGAGTGGGCCTATATGAAAAATCACATAGCGTTAGCTATTATATATATGCAATACATACGTATGTATTATTTATTCCCACCCACAATTTCCACATGAAAAATGCAAATTCAGAAAGTTAAGCCAATGGTCACAGGAACAACAATTAGTAGAGCTAGGACTAGAAAGCAGATATATTACTTAAAGTTCCTCATTTTCTTTCAAAGGGCAAAGCTGAGCAGAGTATTAATTTTAATCTTAACTCAATAAATGTGTATTGATATCTATTTATATCACAGTTAATCATTATAATAACAATGTCACATTCACATATAAAGCATTTTTCTTTTTCAGTGTAAAGTGAGATGAGGGAGCATTTGTCTGTTCTTTTTGTACAGCAGGTAAGCAGGGAGTATTGCTCCCTTTCTACAGATTAGTAAATTAAGGCTCTGAGAACATAATGAATTACTAAAGCTCACACACTTGTTAAAATCAAAACTAACATCTAATTCAAAAGATAAAATTCAAAGCCCAGCAATTATTTTCCACTAAGCTAAAATATTGAAATATAAAGATTGGCAAACTATCAATATTATGCATTTGAATACCCATATCCACAATATATGTAGATATTTGTTATTAAGAATAAGGGTATGATGGAAGAAGCAAGGCATTAGAAAGAGATATGTTAGCATTGAGTGGAATGAAAGATATTCCTTCGTTATGGTTTTTGGCAAAATGCAATAAGTGAATTACTTTGTTTCACTTGTTCTTATAGACTACCCAGAGCTTCCTGAAAAGATAAATGCTCCAAGCTGTTTACTGCATTTCAAATGTGTCTGTTACCTACTGCTTTTTGATGCTTTTCAAAATACCATTCTATTTGAAGATTTATAAACTATTCTTCTTAAAGGTATGTTTTATAACTATAATTTTCCCCTTTTAACCTGGCTTACTGCCATTCATACTTCAAGACAAAATTCAAATTTCACTTCTGTAAATCCTTCCTGGACTATCCTAGACAGGGTTCCCATCCTTTCATTGCACTTGCCACATTATATTACAATTTATCTATTTACATATCTACTGTTTATCTCCACCAGTCTGCAAATTCCTCTAGGGAAAAGTCATTAGTTTTATTAACTTTGCATCTACAGTAAAATTGCTTAGTAAAATTATTCCAAATGTCAAATTATGAGTAAGTAGAAAAGGAATGAATGAGTGAATTATATATTATTACTTGTTCTTCCTGGTATTAGTTGATTTAGAAGCTCACATGTTCAGTTCAGGTACAATTTGGTGGCCAGTCACATACAATACTGAATTACTTCCACCCTAAAGGAAAATATTTCAAATAACCAGTTCACTGGATTTTTGTTCATTCCTCCTAGATTGTCTGCTTAAGCAACATCCCTTTACATAAGCTACTGAAGAAGCTGTCTACCTCTTTTTTTTTTTTTTGTGATTGTGGTGCAATGGTTAAGCACTCAGCTGATAACCAAAAGCTTGGTGGTTCATACCCCTCGGCAGCTCCGTGGGAGAAAAGACCTGGCAATATACTCCCACGAAGATTACAGCCTAGGAAGCTGTACTGGCAGTTCTACTTTGTCCGATATGGCCACAAAGAATTGAGATCGACTCGATGGCACACAACAGCAACGTGTTGTAAATGGGAGTCCCTGGGTAGTGCAAATGGTTAACGTGCTCGCCTGCTAATTGGAAATTTGGAGGTTCAAGTTCATTCGGAGGCACCTCAGAAGAAAGGCCTGCCTTCTCAAAAAATCAGCCATTGAAAATCCTACAGAGAACAGTTCTACTCTGATACACATGGTGTTGCCATAAGTCAGAATTAACTCTATGGCAACTGGTTTATGCTACAAATGGTATATCCTCATTTTTTATGAGCCCTCCTCCCTGCCCACTCCCCCTCCCCTGACCCGAAGCTGGGAAGAATATTTATGGTAGACTAACACATTTTTTTTTTTTACACATAATTTTGGTAACTCTACTGCATTCGTCCTTGAATTATTTTTCTGGATTTTAACACTAGATTAGGTGCACACTTTGAATGTACCCTGTATCTCTTTTGGAAGTACACAAAGACTATTTTGTCATTTCAATTTGCCACAACCCATTGATATTTCTGTATTACAGATGTGGAGCTGAAAATGTGAGTCTCGCCCCTTTTTGTCTCATCTTAATGAGCCCTGAGGAATCAGAATCACTCAATATTTTGGCTGTACATTTTCTACCATGTGCAAGGCAGACCCAGACCCAGCCAGCCTTCCAAAGAGCATGCGGGTCTGGGATGCTTTCACATTCGATCAAAGGAAATTTGACAGTCTGCTACTTGGTTTCTTCCAAGGTTAGGTCTTAAACATGAAAACAGGAATAAAGTTTCCAACTCAATCAGAACTGCTTATTCTGTTCCTCTTCTCTCACCTAAATCTCTCCCCATCATAATCTATATACTTTCATACAACCACAAATATGATCAATGTGTTTTGAAAACTCTCATTATGCATAAGGTGACAAGTACAAATCCTTTTGTATACAAGGCATGGTTGTTCACTCTAGACCCAACCTGTCTTATCACACTTATCTTTGACCATTCTTCTCTTCCCCTTATTCATCTTTATGCTCCAGACACACGAAGTTTTATGGCTTTTGAAATACGATTGACCTGGCTTGTTCTATTTCACCTCTGCCTGTAATAATCCTTACTGATCCTTCAAGAAGCAACTGAAATATCATCCACTTTGTGAATCGCTTTCTTTTCAAGCTTTGAGAGTACTTCGTATTACTTCTATGGAAGTAATCATCACATTGCAGTAAAACGATTTCCTTATGCTTCCTGTCTTGCACTAGGCTGGATAATTCATCAAGGGGAGGGATTATGTCATATTCCATACTCATATTTGGAAACCCTGGTGGCATAGTGGTTAAGCACTACAGCTGCTAACCAAAGGGTCAGCAGTTTGAATCCGCCAGGCACTCCTTGGAAACTCTATGGGGGCAGTTCTACTCTGTCCCATTGGGTCGCTATGAGTCGGAATCGACTCGACAGCACTGGGTTGGGTTTTTTTTTTTTTTTTTTTTTGGTTTTATTCCATATACCCCTTCATCTGCCTTGTGATTAAAATAATATAGTAAAAGCTTGATATATTGAAAGTATGAATAGAAAGATGAAGCAGCCAAACCTGTATGAACAAGACCAGTTAATGCACACATCTCAAAATATGCTTTGGACGAGAATTAAAAAGTTGTCATCCTTAATCTCGAGACATTCATTTTTTATGAGAATACTCCTGAAAAGAAGGAATATGCTTTGGATTCTGATCCTGTCTTTCTCCATCTTTATAGAGAACTGTGAGTTTGGTGAAAAGGATGCATGTGTTTGGGTGGGAGGGAGGATCTTTCTGCTACAGAATGATTCTTTGTTTTTATTGTAACAAGATAAGCTCCCCAAACTGATCCAATTATTAAAAGCAATCAATACTTACTAATCTTCCTTTGTTGACATCATAATCAAGTCTGTTCATCTCTGAGTTTTGGTTCCCTTGTGGCAATCATGAGGTGGCTGTCATGAAACCATCTTGCAATGAATGTCATCTTAGCAAAGCATGATTTGCTGAGGTATCACAAAAAATAAATAAATAAATAAGTACTGAGTGTCTACATGTGTAAGGTGCCTTGGTAAACAGCATCTCACTGGACAGCTGTGAGATCTTAATAGTAAAGGAAAACACTGAAGAACATTTATAAATCATTAAAGTTCTCTTTTCTTGCAGTTTTCTGATGATACGAAGTAAGGAGTATTATGAATGTAGGAGAGTTTTGATCTTTGAGGAACTCCCAATGATTCTACTGTCTTCCTAAATAGAATAGGAGCCAGTCTCCAAATTGTGTTACACGCCAAGGGAACTCTCCACTGCGCCCCAGATAATACACACACACACACACGCACTCACACACACACTCATCAGTGAATTCTATTTATTTCTGAAATTCACTGTCTGGAGTTCTAATATTTTACTTCAAGGCAAAGAGACTAAGTCCCTTGTTAAAAATCCAAAGACCCATGGGAGAAATAAATAAATACATTTTTTTTTGAAGTGACCTTTAATCCCTAACAGTATGAATGAATTTACTTTCCAGAGAATGTATTGCTGGGCACAGGACTGACAGTGCACGACAGAGGTTGGCGGGGTGGAGGACGGGAAAGGAGAGACCACTATGTAGATCAAAGACATTTCACTTTTCCGTTGGCAGAAGGAGTTCTTTCCTCTATCTAGAATTATCAGCCCTAATAATTAATGACAGCATGAACAACATCACAGTCTAAAAGTCTTTACTCTTCAAATCCTCCCAGCAGGAAGCTGGAGGATAATTGTTGAAACACAGGTCCTACAGTTGTCTCAGGGTTGATGCTTCTTTGTAAAGTGAGGTTCTTTCTCTACTGCACCTTTCCTGGACTAATGGTGAATACTATTTATGGACCTTCCATTACTAACATCTTGAGATATTTTTAAATAAATGAAAATTCTCCTCAAAATGTTTGTTTTTAGAAGCCCATATTATGCCCTCAAACAATAGGATTTCCATTTTAACTCATGTGAGACTTTTGGGTATATGAGGAAAGAAGTGTTTTTCATGATTACATATAAAAAGATATTATCAATCATCAGAGCATACAGGACAAAGCTTACAGAAGTAAGAACAATGATTTCATTTGAGGGATAAATTGTTTGGTTTTGAATTTGTTTTCTTACTGGCTTTCTCAATGAGGCACTTTACTGAAGGACATCTTAAATATTTTGAAGTTTTCGTTTAATATCTGTTTACTGCTGGAAGTAGTACTTTTCTCCCTTCAGTTTCACAGAGACAAATGCAGGTGAGATTAAAATGTTTTAAAGCAATTGTGACAGAAACTTCTGTGCTTGCTCTAGTCCATGAACTTAATCCACTTTGCCTATTCCTCTCAAAAGAAAGTGCATTTTGGGGGGAATATAATTTTTTTATAAGAATATTGTGTTGAGAAATCCCAATGCATTTATATTTCCGTAATTTGCTTTAATAAAATCACCTATAAAATCGTCCTATATTTTAAATTCATTGGAATTGTTCTGTAAGGAAACAGCGAAGATTCTGAAAACAAAGCTGGACACCTTCTTCCCTACCTCCCATTACACACACACACCCACACACACACACCAGGTTGATAAATAAACTTATTGATTTTGAAATCCAGTGTTTCATGAAGCAAACTTCATCGAGAGCTACATATGCACTGAATTGCACATGAAATATGAGACTTACTTTTTTTCCAAATGTCTGCTGCATTATACTATGAAATACTTGAAACGTTTAAATCACTTAGACCATATCTAGCCTTTTAGCTACATAATTGCAAACTTTTTTTTTTTTTTTTAACATAGGTTCCTAAAAACAGGGAGTCCTGGTGGTGTAGTGGTTAAGAGCTTGGCTGCTAACCAAAAGGTCGGCAGTTCGAATCCACCAGCTGCTCCCTGGAAACTCTATGGGGCAGTGATACTCTGTCCTATAAGGGCACTATGTGTCCGAATCTACTCGACAGCAATAAGTCCCCAAAACAGGAAGCATCAGATAGCGAAGGCACTGCTTACTGTCACCTTTCAATAACCAGTATAGTCTTCAGAAGGATCTTCGCTGAGCCAATAATTAAAATTGTATCACGTGACTAAGTTTTGCTCTCTTGGAACACTTTGAGTTGTTCCTGATATCCGTGTGCATATCTCAACCTTTATACTGTTAATAGGATCTGCGTATAAGCAATAACAAGGGGATTTACCATGATATAATGCGATGCTGCCGTGGCTTGTTTGAAAGCATTCTCAGAAAAGAGGTTGCAAGAATTATTTCCAGGACACGGTATGGGAATTAAGAACAGAATTCTAACTACAATAACGGGAGTGGTGAATTTAATTCCGCCCACACACCCTTATTAACAGAAAGCATTATTTCCAAGCTGCAAGACTTCACGATCCTTGTTCCAGCAGCAATGCTGTCCGCCAGTATTCCATAAAGCTTTATTTCCCCAAGGTTTCCACAATATGACATATCTGGATCATGTTCAGTTCCAGCCTTCCCCTGTGTATGTTCGTTTCGTGTATTTTTATTGTTCTCTTAATTAACTGCACGTAGATATTAATTCCAGAAAGTATAAGTGGGCTCCACTGTGATTTCTCCATCACACTTCATATGATAACATCACTTATTATTGCTAGTTACAAGTTTCCAAGCAGACTTGTGGTTGATCTAAATTTGTGGGACAACAACATTCACATATCTGCTTTCAATTTGTGTGCATGTTTTCCCCTGTTATTTTCTCCCTTTTTTATGGCCGTATTAATTGTTGCCAGAAGTCTCTACGAAATGACTGAGCAACCCCACAATGGAATGTTGCAGATTAGGAAATTATTGTTTTGTTCCATCCGAGAAACGTGTCATTTCAGCCTCATCTTTATGTGTTGGGGACACTCTTGGAATGTCATACCATGTGATTCTCAGCATGTAGACACTAGCTGACCACTGGGACATGAAGTATCCTAATGTCAGTGTTTTTATCAACCCATTTGGCACTGATGATACTTGCAGAAATGATGAAGTGAAAATTAACCCATCACTAGAGGAAATGGGACGTGTAGGAATTCGTATGTTGCAGCTCACTAAGTCTTAAGGCACTAAGGCTAAGGATTAACCCAAAGGGCCCATAGCTGATATCTAAGCCATCTACTAGCAACGTGCCTCAGTGACTTAAGCAACAGAATGGGGTGCAAAGGGCCCTGCATTCTAATCCCTGAACGTCCACTTACTATTTGGCCAGATTTAGTTTGGTAAATGTTTTTTGACACAATGCAATATCTTCTTTCATTTAAAAAGGGAAGAAAAAAAAGTATAAGCCTTACTAATCACTTGAAAGTATGATGTAAAAGGAGATAAATTAAAAACACAATGTGTAGAATATGTAACTCCCATGGATCTAGACTGGAAGAGCCTGGCAAAGTTACAGTGGGATAAACAAAAAAAGGCTTTCAATGTTATCAATTAAATAATCAGGCATGGGTTTTTAAATGGAAATGAAAATATAATTTGATCTAATCCATCAAGAAGTAATATGACAGGGAGATGCCTCAGACACCTCCCCCCGTGTAATATATTTGCTACTGGTATCTCTGCCAATAGTTCAAATGGACAAATAACTTTCCATTGATTTAGAAAAAGGAATCAATAATCAGTTCTTCTTTTTTCTTTTCCATTTTCCCAATTGTTCTCAATCCTGGTGGTACATTAGAAACATCTGAAGAGCTTTTAAAAATACCGATGCCTCAGTTCCACTCAGACCAGTTAAATGAGAGTCTCCAGAGGTGAAGTCCAAGCATAGTATTTTGACCCACTTCCTAGGGACCCAAATGGGCATCCAGCATTGAGAACCTTTTGGATGTGCTGATCAAGGGCTTACTCAGCCTCCGTGGTAGCATGATCTCTGTATATGAGAGTGTGTGTGTGTGTGTGTGTGTGTGTGTGTGTGGTGTATGAACATTCCCCAGAGTAGATTACAATCTCCCAAATAATCATTTGCTGTGTAGTAATGTTAAACAGTTACTGCCAACTGCTTACTAATAGTGCCATGCATGACTGATTTTTTTGTCTACTTTCCATCTTTCCTTTTTTTTTTTCTCTCTACCATATCAGCGGGAGAATGCCTTGAATTTTCTGAAAAAGTCTGCTTGCTTGGCAATACCACACTTACCAGTAAGTTTCTTGGACAGGAAAAAGTTTCTGCACTATGCTACTAGGTGACAAATGGGTGTCAGCCTGAGACAACCTCCTTTTGTGCCTCTACAAGACATAGCTATCAACACCCAACTACTGAGTCAACTGCTATTTTCACTCACTATTAAAATGAAGAGCACTCCCTTCCCTTCTGTCCATATTGGCTGATAGCAGGCTACATTCACTCAGTGAAGAAAATATGGTAATGGAAAGAAACAATAAACATTGGCTGCTAGCCTTTGTCCTTGTGCTTTCAATCAAACATTCACTTGAGACATATTTAAGAAATGTTTCCTGAGTGCCTATTATGTGCACAGGAGAAGTCTGGGTTGGATTCTCTCAGGCGGCAGTCCATAAATCCCTGGATAGATTTGCTGCTGAGACTCTGAAGATAAAGAAGGCAAACTTACACTCAGAATCAGTATCCCTTCCTGTGGGGATGAACAGCTGGCCTTCCAGGTTCAATGCAGCCCTCTGTGGTTGACAAATAGGCCGTTGATCTTCTGGAGGAATAGCACCGTGTCAAAGGCTCAGCAATGGTCATCACTTTTTTCATGCTTCTCAGAGCCAATCCAGCAGTGAATGTGTTCCCTTCCCTGGAGATCTTGCCATGGTGTTATAGCTCATGTTCAGAGAATGTGCTCCCCAGCCAATGTAGTCCTATTTATCCATTATTACATTCTAAACCCCTTGATTAAGCACCCTCAAAATCCAATTTCGGCATTTCTCTTTTGACTCCTGCTACTACATGCTAGCTAATTTTTGCAAAATTCTCCAGTTCATAATCTCTTTTTTCCTTAGATTAGACTCTAAAAAAAAAAGTTACACTGGGATTTAATAATCATTAACATGCTCAGCTGCTATTGGAAAGGTTGGCAGTTAGAGCCCACCCTGAGGTAACTTGGAAGAAAGTCCTGAACATATACCTCCGAAAACTCAGCTATTGAAAACAGCATGGAGCACAGATTTACTCTGACACACATGAGATCACACATGAGGTCGTCATGGGTTGAAATCTATTCTACAGCAACTGGTAAAAAACAAACAAAAATTTGGAAGCCAACAGAAGAGGTTCAATAAGCTACAGGGAGGTCATATGTCCTCTTTTTGGGAAGAGTCCTTTACAGTATCTTTCAAAATAGAAGTGCTAGCTCTTATCAGGAAAAGTGGGCCACCTCTATAAATTCTGAAGATTCAGGGAGTCTGCACAACCACGTTGTCAGGGCATCTCTCCAGATGTTCCCATCCCCAGATTCAGGTTCACACATTTTCAGACCTGTCTTTGGGCAACATTCAAATGATTTGGCTTCTCCAAGAACCAGAGGACAATATGGGATTAGAGATGCAAGGGAGAAGATAGAGAAGCAGGACAAAGTAGGGAGAACCTTCAGCCTACAGATGAGACATGACTTATACATATGAGACACGTATAAGGAGAGAAGGATGGTAGGAGGATTGGAGTAGGAAGTGTCTGACTCTAGCACAGTTCCACCGCTTGGGAGTAGAATGTCCTCAAACCAAATTCTTGCCTTGGAGGATCCCTGTTTTTCACCGAAATAAATCTGCCATGAGAATCTCTGCTGTGCTCAGCCATTGGCTGGAAGCAGAACATGGGAAGCAAACCTTGGAGAGAGAACAACTGTGAATCCATAGGGGCAGCAAATGGGGCCATTAATCAATTATATTCCTCAGAGCATGAGATCTGAGTAATGCATTACCATTTATCTCATTTGTACGTGTAGGTCTAAAATAGGTTATATTCAAGTTGTATCTGCTTCCAAAACCAATGTAGGAAACTTAGAGGTACAAGTAGTGCAGAGAAATATGGTTTATACACTAGCAGAATAGCCTCATGGGAAAGCAACTTCGCTTTTGCACTGAGTAGAATCCATGTCATCTCCTTACTTTAGGTGAGACTTGGAGGTTTACACCTACTTAGAAAAAAAAAAAAAGAGAGAGCATTTCACTTGAAATATATCATGTTAGAGATACTGAAGGGATAGCTAAAGTATGTGGGAAATGTCCAAATGATAGTCTGAAAAGTAGAATGCAAGCTGGAGAGACAATTCAAGAGAAGTAAATCCATACTCTATATTCTCATGTAGGCCCTCTGGTGGAGTGCATAGTAAATATGAAGACCCAGAAGATGATCCAAATATGGGGTGTGTGCATGCGTGTGTGTGTGCACTTGTGTGTGTGTGTGAGCACGCACAGGGCACAGTTATCACCACTAGTTTAATCTTGTGCATTTTAATAAATTACAGTTGAGCTCTAGGGAGTTGAATAAAAATACACAGATACTTTAGTTTATTTAGGCTTTTCATTAGTCCCCTGAATTGTTTATATATGGGACCTTAAAATAAACCATGCTTTAATATCTTTCTTGATTGGTAGGAATCAGGTTACACCCCTAATGGAAATTTTCAAAGAAAACAGATATGGAGAAAACGCCTTTAAATTGCTGGTCTTGACGAGACTATTTTGGATAATCATAGCTAGAGACACCCAATATTTCTGTCTTAGGACAGAAACCATGTACCAGTACAGTACAGAAGTCTTTCATTATTCCAAACATCACAGACAAATCGAGATCACTACGTTGTGATGTAAATGATTAATTACCTGTGGCTCAGAGAAAAGCTTGAGAAAGCTTCAGTAGCGCTAGAAACAAATTCTCTGGACCAAATTATATACAATAGAATATTATATATAGATGAAATTATCAAATAGTATTTTTAATTAAAATACTGGTTTTTTTTTTTTGGTGCCGTTGAATTGGTTCTGGCTCTTAGTGACCGTCTGTACAACAAAACGAAATATTGCCCAGTCCTGCACCATCCTCACAATCGTTGCCATATTTGAGCCCATCCTTGAAGCCACTGTGTCAATCCGTCTCTTTGAGGGTCTTCTATTTCCGTTTTACTAAGCATGATGTCCTTCTCCAGAGACTGGTCCCCCCTGATAACACGTCCAAAGTATGTGAGAGAAAGTCTCACCATATTCACTTCTAAGGAGCATTCTGGCCGTACTTTTTCCAAGACAGATTTGTTCGTTCTTTTGGCAGTCCATGGCACATTCAACATTATTCACCAGCAACATCCCATTCAAAGGAATCAATTCTTCTTCATGCTTCCTTATTCATTTTTTAGTCCTTACATGCATATGAGGCAATTGAAAATACCGTGGCTTGGGTCAGGCACACCTTAGTCCTCAAAGTGATTATCTTTGCTTTATTTGAAATAAGGACATTAATTTGTGAAAACTTCAAAGCCCTGCATAATATATGTAATGCGAAGTTTTTATGAAAGAAAAACCACAGACCCATTCCAGTCCTAGAACTAAATAGAGCAAATGCAAAATTTGAGTTTCAGGTATGTAAATGAAAACAGCCAAGCTAAAAGGAATAAAAAGGGAGCCAGTTAAAAGTGTCTTCTCAAACATTCTAGGGTGCCCTGGGATGAACCATTCAGAAAGTGGAGATCAGAGCAAACCTCTGAATGTAGATCAAGTTTTATCAAAGCCCCCTGCTTGGTCTGCGAGTGGAACAAAAGACATAGTTTAACAAATGCAGAAATAATGAGGGTTTCAGATTTCTAACCTAGGCACCAAAAGACATGCTGCAGTCTAAAATTTCAAAGTATGGGAGTTTACAACTGAAACTGCACCAGTGTCACAGAGAATTTCTGCATACCACTGGCGAGATTTGTAAGAGCAAAAATTTCAGTCACTTCCTCTCTGCATTTTTATAATGAGAAGAAAATATATGTTAGATCTAACCTACAAGAGACTTGCAAATTTCGGTCTTTATGTTGCTTGACCAAAGAAGTGTATTTATTCTATGGGAAATTAAACTCATTACTATCTTGCAGATTCTCAGGATGTCAAAGTTCCAAATACTGTCATTGGTCACCAAATGACCATATTCCAAAGTTGCAGGTTTGAAGCTCTGCCTCAGGTAATGCCAGCATTTTATGGTAAAATGCAATTTAAAAAATAATCAAATCTTTTTTCTTTTTCTTTGTGAGATCCCAAAAGTAACTTCATTCTCTTCTTTGTCCATCCTGGTTAGATGCATAGGGAATGAAATAAAATCTAGATCATCATGGATTTATATGCTTAATCTACCTCTTGTTACCTAGGTGGCTTAATCTATATAAATCTCATTTTCTATGTACTAAAATTTAGAATAAAAATATTACCCATTTTGTAGAACTGCTGTGAAGTTTCAGTGTGATTGTGCATATATCTTACTACTTACTGGCTTACTATATGCTAAATAAAATGTTGTCAACATTCTTATCGTTATTATTAATACCTTCATTAAGTTGTAGTAATTTGCATGTTCAGATCATTATAATGACCTCTGAATTAAATGACTATGAAATTTCAATAGAATACCCAATATGAAGGTGTCTCTTGACTGCTGAAATCACTTTTTTTTAAACATATAAAGCCATAGTTCCCCAACGTTAATGTGAATAAGAGCTTGCCAAGGTGCAGATTTGGGGTCCATGAATCTGGATTTTAAAGATGTACCACAGATACAGGTGGTTCTTAGACAATATTAATACAAAGATTTATAGAAATCAATTACATGAAATATAATAATCAGTGCTCCACTTTAAATGAAGAATTTTAGACATAAAATGAACCCAAATAATCTAAAATGGTTATTCTGCTTAACACATGGAAACATCTGGGACAGAATGATTTAAAACGTATATTCTGGTTTCTGGACTTATTAATTTAATTTATCCATCAACATTTTCCTTTGCATGTCTTTTATCATGTGTTTTTTTTACCAACACATATCTAAAAACAACTTCTGTTTTGAAGAATTCTTCCCTCTCTGAGCCACCCAATCGTCACACACACGGCACAATATGCTTAACTCCAAATGGATCCTAGAATTTACTATTGTTGCTCCATTTTATTTTAGTCAAAATGTTAGACACTAAGACTAAGACATTTTTAAGCTGAATTTAAAAAACAAGTTTTTGTTGAAAAAAAGTTTTCCATTAAAATGGCAAAAATATATTTTCCCACTGCATTAAATGATTGAATGATAGCATATTATTAAATGCCTTTTAAGTTTTATACTCTACCATATTTCTCATTTATAGGATATGTCTATATTCTTGTGCTTTGCTTTTATGTTATTGTAAGATTTGTTTGCTGATGGTTGTTTGAGGAGAAGTTGGCTAAAGCGTGTGTAATAAATGCTTGTATATATGTGTATAATTTGTGCATATATGATACATACATTACTCTATATTTTAAATGAACTCTAATGTTATACATTTGAAATAATGCACCAGACACTCATTTTAAGTATAAATCAATTACAATTTTGCCTTTTAAAGAGTTGGTGGGAATACATGTGAATATAGAAGAGCTAACTCACGTATAAGAAATTGTAAAAGATGAAACCTATTTACTCGTGTGAGTGGGTGTGTGCTGCATCTTTTTTTAATAATATTTTATTGTATTTTGGTGAAAGTTTACACAGCAAGTTAGGTTTCTCTTGAACAATTACTACACATATTGTTCAAAGACATTGGTGACATTTTCCACAATGTTTGAAAATCCTCATTAATTCCTCTCTGGGTCTTTCACTTCTAGTAATCCTGCTTTCGTGTCCCCTTACCCTTTCATATTTGCTTTAGAGTAATTGTTGACCATTTGGTCTCATATAGCTGACTTCTTAAAAGTGTGCAATACTCACTGGTAATATTCTTTGTTTTATGAGCCACTCTGTTGTTTAGCTAAAAGGTGCCCTCAGGGGGTAGTTTTGGCTCAGGTTTGTGAAGCACTTCAGGGTGATAGCTTCAGGGGGTCCTCTAGTCTCAACTGGTCCTGTAAGTCTAGACTTTTTAAGAATTTGAGTTCTATTCCATGCTTTTCTCCCCTTCTATCAGGATCTGTTTATTGCGGCCCTGATCAAAACTGCCATTAGTTGTAGCTGGGTACCATCTAGTTTTTCTTGTCTCTGGATAGATGAAGCCGTGGTTCCTGCAGACTGTTAGTCCTATAAACTAGTTACTTCTCTGAGTCTTTGACTGCCTTCCTTTTCTCTTGTTCCAGCCAAGATGAGACAGACTGTTGTATCTTGCATGCCCACTCGCAAGCTTTTGTAAGACCCCAGAAGCTACTCACCAAACTATAACACAGAACGTAAATGTTGTGAACTATATTATGCCAGTTGACCAAGTTGTGTCACGAGACTATGGTCCTATGGCTTCAAACCCAGAAATTCAATCCTGCTAGGGATTTGGTTATGTCTAAGAAGGATCCGTAACTTTGCCACCATGTGCTTTATTATATATATGAACATACACGCCCACATACACATACATGTATATGCATATACATATGGCTACAAGTATATAGGCACACGTATATGTACATGCATACATACATACAAATGTAACCACACATATTTTTTTAGTTGTAGCTGCTGTTGTTGCAAAATTACATATCTTCTAGCATTTACCAAAAATGTCTTTTTTTGTGTGCGTGTGCATGTGTGTGTACTCCTTAGTGACATCATATACCTTGGTCAAACTGGGCACAGTTAAACATCATATCGTCTTTAAAAAGCAAGATCTCCAAGTATATGTCCAGGATGATAACATTTATGTAAATAAAATACACGTAAGCCTTAATATATTCTTTGAAATGTCATAAAATTGTTTAAATGTGTAAGAATGACACTTACGAAATTGAGAATAGTGGGTATCTCTGAGAAAGAACGGAGAAAAGACGTGGCTGAGACCGGGGAAAGAGGGAGCTATATGCATGAAGTGTTACCTTCTTCCAATGAAAGGAGAGATCTAAAGCCAATGGGCCTGATTTTAGCCTCTGTCAAATCTGCATTGTGGTTACATATCTGTTTTAATACTTTTGGTGATTTTCTGCAAAAAAAATATATATATATACACAAAATTAAAAAATATTTAAAAATTAGAAAAGAAAAATTAATGCTTTTGAATTATGGCGCTGGCGAAGAATATTGAATATACCATGGACTGCCAAAAGAACAAATCTGTCTTGGGAGAAGTACAGCCAGAATGCTTCTTAGAAGCGAAGATGGCGAGGCTTTATCTCACTTACTTTGGATGTATTATCAGAAGGGATCAGTCCCTGGAGAAAGACATCATGAGTGGTAAAGTAGAGAGTCAGTGAAAAAGAGGGAGATCCTCAATGAGACGGATTGACACGGTGGCTGCAACCATGGGCTCAGGCATAGCAATGATTGTGAAGATGGCACAGGACCGGGCAGCATTTCATTCTGTTGTACACGGGGTCACTATGAGTCAAAACTAACTTGATGGCACCTAACAAAAACTACAACAATAGCCAGGAGCATAGAGAAGAAAAGTCTGGGAA
Source organism: Loxodonta africana (assembly GCF_030014295.1). Taxonomy (NCBI): domain Eukaryota; kingdom Metazoa; phylum Chordata; class Mammalia; order Proboscidea; family Elephantidae; genus Loxodonta; species Loxodonta africana. The sequence continues at coordinate 29,168,532 of NC_087355.1, forward strand.
GGGAAGCCAGGGCAGTGTTCTCAGAGGACAGAAATTCTGAAATGGGTTTTTAGGGATACACAGATTCTTTGTAGGTAATGAGGAAAATGAATATCTTTTCAAACTAAAGGAAACACATCAAAAAATATATATTGACATGTATTTTTATTAGTTATGATTTTTACAGGAAAAGACAAATACACTAGGTCAGCCTTGTCATTAGAATGTAAGCTGCATATGTAATTTTCTAGTAATCACATTGAAGGAAATGTAAAGAAAAAAATTAATATAGTATTTTACTTAACCCGGTATATCCAAATTAATATAATTTTAAGAAATAATATGAGTATTAATGATATATTTGACATTATTTTTTATACTAACTTTAAAATCAGTGTTTACACTTAAAAACGTCACCATCTGGACAGTGAAATTTCTTCAGAAATTCTTGGCTTGCATGTAGATTTCATAAAATTTGCAGTTAAACAAGTTGATTCATGTGACCTATTTATTCTGAAAACACATAAATGTTTTCCAATAAGTGAATCTGGTTATAATTTTTAAATGTAAATAAACTTAAATGCAATGAAAAGTTCCTCAGTCACACTAGCCATATTTCAAGTGCTGAGTAGACACGTGACTAGAGGTTACTACATTGGCCAGTGCGGGTCTAGGGATCTCAAACGGGAAGGAAGTTAATGCAGAGCGTTAGGTGCTCACTAAACCATTGAAAGTGTTGAATAATGGCAGTCGGGAAAAGCCGTGGAGAGCTCTTGGTTTTCCCCTTTCAAGGAGTCGGGATGTCTCAGGAACTGCAGACATTGGGCGGCAATTAATCACAGCTGCCTCCAGCAAGAAGAAGACAGGATTTTCTCAAGAAAATGCTCAGGAGCCATCCAAACCCTCACATCTGCTGGAGCCCATGCTTCTGCTTCCTGCTGCTGCAGCGCTAATAGCAGTTTCTGCTTTTCTTCCATCTTCTGTGCTTGCATGAATGCCTCTCATTAGCACATTCGAACTCAGAACCCCGCTAGCAGGGATTCAGGAAATGCTTTTCTCAGGCTTCCAGCCTGTGTAAGTGAGTGGGGATTTTTTTCAACAGCTTTTACTGAAGTATAATTTATATTCCAAAAAATTTATTCATTTTAAGTGTACAATTCTTTTTTTTTTACTAAATTTTTTTTTTTTTTTTGCTTCTTCCTGCCTGATGTTTAAAAATTCTTTCTTTTATCATTTATTTTCTGGTTAGAGAACTTCCTTTGGCCGCCTTTTTGGGGGTAAACCTGCAGGTGACGAGTTTTTCATCTGAGAAAGTTTTGATTTCCTCCTCATTCCTGAAGGATAGTTTCCTTGGACATAAAATCCTATTTTCTACTGACGATGAGATCATCTCTGTTTTTAAACATAACCACATCAAATAATAAATCCCAGGATTCTATCTTTAGAGCTGGTTTCATGGTACCACTTATGGTAATAAAATTCTCAGTTTGTGTTTGGTCATGATGATGGTAACTGTCTAGGTATTTCAAGTGGAAAGAAATTTATACAGTAAATTAAATATTTTTACAAAACCAATGAAGGGTCTAGAAGTTTCAAGAGCCAAGAAAACTGCTGATAGATCTCAGATTTGCCACTAACTTTTGAAGAGTCAGAAGGTTGTATGAACCACAAGAAAACTTTGGCAGTGAACACGTCAGGCTCCAGATATGAGGCAGAAGGTTTGTAGGAAAACTTCTGGAGATTGCAGCAAAAATCTCACGTCTGATAAAGCCATGCTTCTGCCCACTGCTGCTGGAGGAATTAGAATACAGCTTCTCTTCCTTCTTCCAGTTGGTACATTAGTATCTCTCATCTTCAGATTCTAAACCTGATCCTCCTGATGGGCATTATAGAAAACAAGGTTCCCAGGCTTCCAGTTTGGAGACTATAGAAAGGGGGAAACTGGTGCTGAGAAGCCTCAGAAAATCCAGCTTAAACATGTGGGATCTTTACTTCTGCTAGATTGTATTCACAGGGTAGGTTACGATTTGCTTGTGACAGGTTTTGCATGCTATCTCAAAATACCAGGATGTTTTCTCTCTATCTGGCGTCATCTTAAAAAGTTAGAAATAGAACTACCACACAACCCAGAAATCCCACTCTTCGGAATATATCCTAGAGAAATAAGAGCCTTCACACAAACAGATATATGCACACCCATGTTTATTGCAGCTCTGTTTACAATAGCAAAAAGCTGGAAGCAACCAAGGTGTCCATCAACGGATGAATGGATAAATAAATTGTGGTATATTCACACAATGGAATACTACGCATCGATAAAGAACAGTGACGAATCTGTGAAACATTTCATAACACGGAGGAACCTAGAAGTCATTATGCTGAGTGAAATTAGTGAGAGGCAAAAGGACAAATATTGTATAAGACCACTATTATAAGATCTTGAGAAATAGTATAAACTGAGAAGAACACATACTTTTGTGGTTATGAGGAGGGGAGGAAGGGAGGGTGGGAGAGGGTTTTTTACTGATTACTTAGTAGATAAGATCTGCTTTAGGTGAAGGGAAGGACAATACTCAATACATGGAAAGTCAGCTCAACTGGACTGGATCAAAAGCAAAGAAGTTTCCGGGATAAAATGAATGCTTCAAAGGTCAGTGGAGCAAGGGCGGGGGGTTGGGGACCATGGTTTAAGGGAACTTCTAAGTCAATTGGCAAAATAAATTCTATTATGAAAACATTCTGCATCCCACTTTGAAATGTGGCCTCTGGGGTCTTAAATGCTAACAAGCAGCCATCTAAGATGCATCAACTGGTCTCAACCCACCTGGATCAAAGGAGAATGAAGAACACCAAGGTCACACGACAACTAAGAGGCCAAGAGACAGAAAGGGCCACATAAATCAGAGACCTACATCATCCTGAGACCAGAAGAACTAGTTGGTGCCTGGCCACAACCAATGACTGCCCTGACAGGGAGCCCAACAGAGAACCCCTGAGGGAGCAGGAGATCAGTGGGATGCAGACCGCCAATTCTCATAAAAGGACCAGACTTAATGGTCTGATTGAGACTAGAGGAATCCCGGCGGTCATGGTCCCCAAACCTTCTGTTGGCCCAGGACAGGAACCATTCCCAAAGACAACTCATCAGACATGGAAGGGACTGGACAGTGGGTAGGAGAGAGATGCTGATGAAGAGTGAGCTATTTGTATCAGGTGGACACTTGAGACTGTGTTGGAATCTCCTCTCTGGAGGGGGGATGGGGGGATAAAGAGAGTTGGAAGCTGGCAAAAGTGTCACAAAAGGAGAGACTGGAAGGGCTGACTCATTAGGGGGAGAGCAAGTGGGAGTATGGAGTAAGGTGTATATAAACTTATATGTGACAGTCTGACTTGATTTGTAAACGTTAAAAAAAAAAAAAAAATACCAGGATGTTGTCTCAATCTTGGCTTTTAGGCTAGCACTTAATTTTTCGAAGTAGAGAGTAAATAATGATTATATTTTTAAAGAAAATGTCTCAAAAGACAGTAAAAACATACTGAAAAGGGAAAATACTGGAAGCACACAGATTGCTGAACAGACTATTGCAATATTCCAGCCAAGAGATGATGAAGGCTAAATTAAATGAAGTGACGTCAGAGTACAAAAGAAGGAATAAAATGAAGAGGCCTTCAAATGTAAAATTAGCTGGAATGGTGAGTAATTAAAGAAGAGTTATGGACCCCCTTTTTCTGCATCACCTCTTTTTCCAGTTCTACTACCTACTTAATCAATTACTATTTTGCCAGAATTTCTCCTTATTTCTCAAATATATTTCCCAAATACAACAATTTCATTTACAACATTCAGGGTAGAATCTCTTATCATCTCCCACCTGAATGATTAAAAGAGATATTGTCAATTGCTTTGTGGCCAGAGAGGACTGCTATATAAGAACAAGTTAGATAATAGTATTACCCACCTGCTTGACCACAGACAATTATCCAGATACGGGTACAAGACCCAAACGGGGCCCAGCAGTATCCCCACTTGAAATTTTACTATTTGGAGCTTCTGTTGAACATTGTCCTGCCTCGTTGGATATAGAGTTGGAAGAAAGAGGATACTTGATGCCTTGATCTTGGAGATATGGATAATTCTTGTGTCTTTGCCTTTTGCCTTTCCTAAGGTTTGGATTAGAGGAATTAAAAAAAAAAATCTCTTTTTATGTAAACTTTTTTGAATTAAAATTCTGCATAATGCTACCCGAAGACATGATCAATACCACGTTGCAAAATAATATTAGTATTCTGGATATGCAATTTCATGATTTCCTGACTTTATGTATCATGCCCCTTCTTTCTGGACTGATCTGTCTGTCCCCTTCATCCTCATACCTGGATCCTTCTCCACGTCTATTAAGAAGGCTTTTCAAGTCCCACCTTTCCACTAATCCTTCCTGTACTCTTTCTCCAGTCTGATTAACTATGCATGTTTCTATCACAACCCATACCATAATATATTATCATTTATACCCTTTTATGTCTGGATACCCCATACAATGGAGAACTCATTGAAGGGGAGGACCATCTTTTATTTATCTGTGTTTCTTCAAAGAGACTTTTGCACAAAGTAATTCTTCAATACATGGTTGTTACATAAATGAATGAATGAGGGCAAGCAGAACATTCAATGTCCACTGGAAAATATTGTGCTGTTTTCCTCTTAATTTTTTGTAAGAGAAAAAAAAAATTATTTACAAGTGGATTTCCATCACACAATTCTTATTGTAATTTATCCATACATTAAATGGTGAAGCAAGAAAGAAATGAATTATCACAAATATCTATGGCAGTGCATTACCCCAGGTATCTGGACCACACTTTTGCCACACCTTATCTGTTTTTGAACGTTGAGGTTTATACAAAAGGATTTTTTTATAAGTGACTAAAAATAAGATATGTTTAGCAGCGTGAGGTCATAGCCAAGTCAGAGACCAAAAGCTGAGTCATAGGCCAATTGATCAGATTCAACTCCATTTATCTCACTTCAGTTCAACTCAATATTATTGAATATCTACTATGAGAAAGTTTGTTTGACACTATAGAAAATACAAATATAAGAAACACTATAAATAAATAGCAACTTTTCTGACACAGGCATAAATGGAGTGTGCATTTTTAGAACTAAATCTCAAAGTTCAGTTCAGAAACACTTGAGTCTTCTAGATCAACTTTATGTCAAACAAGTCATGAAAAATTCAACCAAGAGATGATCAGGTCTATGAGTTTGAAATTGTTTCTTCAATACTTCAACGCATTAATAATTATAAAATATACTCATCTAAAAAAAATTTTTTTTTAAACACAGCATACAATTAATCTTCTATAGTCAAATCTATTTTATATCAGAATCATGACAAAATCCATTGAGCAATGACTTTTACACCAATATGCACTCATTTTGGAGCTTCCTTCCACTATTTTAGCAAGACTTTAAATTGTTGTCTTGCTTCATCATCTTCCAGCAAGAAAACCAATAGCTGTAACAAAGTCAATGATTTTGATATTTTTAGTGACAACCTCTGGAGTACTTCTCTCCTGTCATAGTGGCGACACCTGGATCCCTTTCTAACACTTGATATTATTCCTTGGATCAATGCCATAAACACAGCTATGGAACCGTCTCTTGTTCTATCTTCAAGTAGTGAAATGATATTCTGAGAAAAAGGCATTTCTTTATTTTCCTGATTAAGAGCCTCTTCACAATATTTACCTATGAATGCATAAATGTACATGTATTTTTCTGAGTAGGGTTAAGAGCACAGTCTGTTAATAATAATGAATAATTAAATACACTCCATATCTGCATCCTATCATGCTACTTTTTCGGCATCAGGATTGAAGGAAGACTCATGAACCCCTGGGATATGCGGATGATACAACCTTACTTTACGAAAATGAAGATGACTTGAAGCACTTAGTGATGAAGGTCAAAAATTACAAGGTGCACCCGACCCAACCCACGGTCTTTTCAATCGTCTCATGTGCATGCAAAAGTTTGACAGTGAAAAAGGAAGACAGAAAAATTGATGTGTTCCAACTGTGGTGTTGGTGAAGAACATTGAATATACCATGAACTGCTAGAAGAAGAAACAAATCAGTCTTAGAAGAAATACAGCCAGAATGCTCCTTAGAAGCTAGCAAGGCAAGACTTTGACTCACTTACTTTAGACAAGTCATCAGGAAAGACCAGTCACTAGAACTCTATAGCTACTAACAACAACAACAATATCCAGGGATATATGAACACACACACACACACACACACACACGCATATCACCACCTAAATCAATTATTCAAAAGATTTAGTATTTGAGAGCTTTTGCCTACTAAGAGGTATGGCTATATTCTTTATGCATCATTCAATACATAGATACCAAGTAATTACTGCCAAAACCCTAAATGCTTTGAGGAAGTAAAATGCAAAGATGCAGATTACTTAAATACAGCATAACCACTGCTGAGGAGATTATAATTTCACCCCTGGGAAAGGGTACAAAATATTCAAAAGAACTAGTAAGCAAACTAGCACTTGAAAATAGCCATTATTGGAGAACTTTGAGGTGCATCATCTATTTTTAGTTATAATAATAGTTACAATTCATCTATCAAGAATTGTGCCATTCGAGGGGGCGGGGCCAAGATGGCGGACTAGGTGGACGTTACCGCGGATCCCTCTTGCAACAAAGACTCAGAAAAACAAGTGAATCAATCACATACGTAACAATCTACGAACTCTGAACAACAAACACAGACTTAGAGACGAAAAACGAACAAATACGGGCAGACAGCGACCGTTTTCAGAACTAGGAGCCAGCGTACCAGGCAGGTGACCTTCGGAGCCCGATCTGGGGCAGAGCCCAGGGAGGCAGACGGTACAGACAAGGGGCCCAGCCCTACCCCCCCGAACCCATCCGGGGAGGGAGTCTAGCTGGTTGGCACAGCCGTCGTAGCGGCGCAGCCGGAGGGAGAAGCACCCAGGAGGCAGTGACTGATCTTGGAGCAGGGAGAGCAGCGTCCCAGCCGGCGAGCCGTCCCGCCAGGAGTTTGGAAGGAAGCGTGCGTGGCGCGAGCGGGGGATCAGCTATATTTCCCTAAAGCGACCCGGGGCGGGGCCCACACGCTCGTGCGGGGGACGCCCACCCAGTTCGCACATGCGGCGCGGCGCACCAGAGGGAGAAGTCCCCAGGAGGAAGTGACTGGTCTCGGAGCAGGGAAACCAGTGTCCAAGCCAGGGAGCCGTCCCGCTGGGATCTGGGCACGCGCGGGAGGGGCGTGAGAGCGAGGTCCAATTATATTCCCCTGAATAGACCCCGGGGGCGGGCCCACCCGTTCGTGCGGGAGACGCTCACCCAGTTCGCGGGAGCAGTGCAGCGCACCGGAGGGAGAAGTCCCCGGGAGGAAGTGACTGGTCTCGAAGCGGGGAGAGTAGCGTCCCAGCGGGGAGCCGTCCCGCCCGGATTTTGGCGGACGGGGGCAGAGCGTGAACGCGGGCATCAGCTCTATATTCTGTGGTGCTACACTCCTAGCTCTCTGATCCTTCCCCCACCCTCCCCAGGCGGCTCCATTAACATCCGAATACCCGGAGCCAGAGGGAGAATTGAGACAGGGATCTGACTGCATTCTTTTTAGCTGATTACCTGGAAAATCTAGTTTCCCAGTAATGGCTCTGAGACAGCAGTCCATATCAAACCACATAAAGAAACGCACCATGACAGCTTCTCCAACCCCCCAAACAAAAGAATCAAAATCTTTCCCAAATGAAGATACAATCCTGGAATTATCAGATACAGAATATAAAAAACTAATTTACAGAATGCTTAAAGATATCACAAATGAAATTAGGATAAATGCAGAAAAAGCCAAGGAACACACTGATAAAACTGTTGAAGAACTCAAAAAGATTATTCAAGAACATACTGGAAAAATTAATAAGTTACAAGAATCCATAGAGAGACAGCATGTAGAAATCCAAAAGATTAACAATAAAATTACAGAATTTGACAACACAATAGAAAGTCAGAGGAGCAGACTCAAGCAATTAGAATGTAGACTGGGACTTTTGGAGGACCAGGGAATCAACACCAACATAGCTGAAAAAAAATCAGAGAAAAGAATTAAAAAAAATGAAGAAACCCTAAGAATCATGTGGGACTCTATCAAGAAGGATAACTTGCGAGTGATTGGAGTCCCAGAACATGGAGAGGGGACAGAAAACACAGAGAAAATAGTTGAAGAACTCCTGACAGAAAACTTCCCTGACATCATGAAAGACGAAAGGATATCTATCCAAGATGCTCATCGAACCCCATTTAAGATTGATCCAAAAAGAAAAACACCAAGACATATTATCATCAAACTTGCCAAAACCAAAGACAAAGAGAAAATTTGAAAAGCAGCCAGGGAGAAAAGAAAGCTTTCCTTCAACGGAGAATCAATAAGAATAATTTCAGACTACTCAGCAGAAACCATGCAGGCAAGAAGGGAATGGGACGACGTATACAGAGCACTGAAGGAGAAAAACTGCCAACCAAGGATCATATATCCAGCAAAACTCTCTCTGAAATATGAGGGAGAAATTAAGATATTTACAGATAAACACAAGTTTAGAGAATTTGCAAAAACTAAACCAAGACTGCAAGAAATGCTAAAGGAGATTGTTTGGCCTGATGACCAATAATATCAGGTACCAGCACAATACAAGGTCACAAAACAGAACGTCCTGATATCAACGCAACTCAAATAGGGAAAGCACAAAAACAAACAAATTAAGATTAATTCTAATAAATAAATAAATAAACAAAATAATACACATAACAGGAAATCATGGAAATCAATAGATAAATGATCACAATAATCAAAAAGAGGGACTAAATATAGGAGGCATTGAACTGCCATATGGAGAGTGATACAAGGTGATATAGAAGGATACAAGTTAGGTTTTTACTTA